>NC_048284.1:8559331-8903081 GCF_009762535.1 Notolabrus celidotus | reverse complement strand
GGCTAGGGCTAGGGTCAGGGTTAGGGTTAGGATTAGGGTTAGGGTTAGGGTAAGGGTTAGGGTTAGGGTTAGGGTTAGGGTTAGGGCTAGGGTTAGGGTTTAGGGTTAGGGTTAGGGTTTAGGGCTAGGGTTAGGGTTAGGGCTAGGGCTAGGGTTAGGGTTAGGGCTAGGGTTAGGGTTTAGGGTTAGGGCTAGGGTTAGGGCTAGGGTTAGGGTTAGGGACTAGGGTTAGGGTTTATGGTTATGGTTAGGGTTAGGGCTAGGGTTAAGGCTCAGTCTAGGGTTAGGGCTTGGGTTAGGGTTAGGGTTAGAGCTACGTTTTGGGTTAGGGTTAGGGTTATGGCTAGGGTTAGGGTTAGGTTTAGGGTTAGGGTTATGGCTAGGGTTAGGGCTAGTGTTAGGGCTAGGGTTAGGGTTAGGGTTAGGGCTAGGGTTAGGGCTAGGGTTAGGGTTAGGGTTTAGGGTTAGGGCTAGGGTTAGGGTTAGGGCTAGGGTTAGGGTTAGGGTTAGGGTTATGGCTAGGGTTAGGGCTAGGGTTAGGGTTAGGGTTAGGGCTAGGAATAGGGCTAGGGTTAGGGTTAGGGTTTAGGGTTAGGGCTAGGGTTAGGGCTAGGTTTAGGGCTAGGGTTAGGGTTAAGGTTAGGGTTAGGGCTAGGGTTAGGGTTTAGGGTTAGGGCTAGGATTAGGGTTAGGTCTAGGGTTAGGGTTAGGGCTAGGGTTAGGGTTAGGTTTAGGGCTAGGGTTAGGGTTAAGGTTAGGGTTAGGGCTAGGGTTAGGGTTTAGGGTTAGGGCTAGGATTAGGGTTAGGTCTAGGGTTAGGGTTAGGGCTAGGGTTAGGGTTAGGGTTAGGGCTAGTGTTAGGGTTAGGGTTAGGGTTAGGGCTAGGGTTAGGGTTAGGGCTAGGGTTAGGGCCAGGGTTAGGGTTTGGGTTTAGGGTTAGGGTTAGGAGTTGGGGTTAGGGACCGGGTTAGGGTTAGGGTTAGGGGTGGGGTTAGGGTTAGGGTTAGGGTTCGGGTTAGGGTTAGGGTTAGGGTAAGGGTTAGGGTTAGGAAAGGTTAGGGTTAGGATTAGGGTTAGGGTTAGAGTTAGGGTTAGGGCTAGGGTTAGGGTTAGGGCTAGGGTTAGGGTTAGGGTTATGGCTAGGGTTAAGGTTAGGGTTAGGGCTAGGGTTAGGGCTAGGGTTAGGGTTAGGGTTAGGGCAAGGGTTAGGGTTAGGGCTAGGGTTAGGGTTAGGGTTTAGGGTTAGGGCTAGGGTTAGGGCTAGGGTTAGGGTTAGGGCTAGGGTTAGGGTTAGGGCTAGGGTTAGGGTTAGGTTTAGGGCTAGGGTTATGGTTAAGGTTAGGGTTAGGGCTAGGGTTAGGGTTTAGGGTTAGGGCTAGGGTTAGGGTTAGGGTTAGGGTTAGGGTTTAGGGTTAGGGTTAGGATTAGGGTTAGGTCTAGGGTTAGGGTTAGGGCTAGGGTTAGGGTTAGGGTTAGGGCTAGGGTTAGGGTTTAGGGTTAGGGCTAGGGTTAGGGTTAGGGCTAGGGTTAGGGTTAGGGTTTAGGGCTAGGGTTAGGGTTAGGGCTAGGGCTAGGGTTAGGGTTAGGGCTAGGGTTAGGGTTGAGGGCTAGGGTTAGGGTTAGGGCTAGGGTTAGGGCTAGGTTTAGGGTTATGGTTAGGGTTAGGGCTAGGGTTAAGGCTCAGTCTAGGGTTAGGGCTAGGGTTAGGGTTGAGGGCTAGGGTTAGGGTTAGGGCTAGGGTTAGGGCTAGGTTTAGGGTTATGGTTAGGGTTAGGGCTAGGGTTAAGGCTCAGTCTAGGGTTAGGGCTTGGGTTAGGGTTAGGGTTAGAGCTACGTTTAAGGTTAGGGTCAGGGTTATGGATAGGGTTAGGGTTAGGTTTAGGGTTAAATTTTCATTAGGGTTGAGGTCAAGATTATGGTTAATGTTTATATATATTTTATGTTATGATAATATATCAGCTGTTTTACAGTTGTGAATTTGACTATCATATGGGCCTCTGAGGATGCTCCCCCCCCTTTGCCCTGAGAGTGTTGCTCTGCCCCTGCACTTATGTTTACAGTTCATGGGGATCCGAGCTCATTTTTGCAGATGATACTATTGTCTTCTACATACAAAGTTTTGGTCTAAAGTTTATTTTTCTTACCTTCTTGTCTTTTTAGTGATATCTGCCATGTATGGATAGTATGTACAAAGTAGTTGAGGTCAGCATATAATAAAAAGTCATTTTCTGGAGCGTCAGCCTGTTCTTTACCTTCCTTTTTACACCTTTTCTCTTTTGCTCATTGTCTCGAGAGTAGTTTGGATTTTCGGATTTGCACAGAAAATAAAGTGTGTCTCCATCTCCTGCAGCCGTACCTCTCTGTCATGCTGAACAAAGGCTCTCTGGAGGTCCTGGTGTTTACGGGCAGCCACAGTCCACGCCGAATCATCAGACGGCCTGAGCAGGGCATACTGCATGATGGGAGGGAGCACTCACTGCGCATTGAGAGGCTGCCTGGAAGGTTCGTGTTTTTGCACAGATTTTCATCTCTGTTGTAGACTTTTGCATCGTACAATCAGATGAATACTTTGTATCTTTTTTTCTCTGTGTGGTTTCCATCAGATCTTTTGCAGTTCAGGTGGATGAGGAGGCCAAGAGGGAGGCAGCTCTTCCCAACGACCAGCCAGTCAGCCTGCAGCGGATCTTCCTTGGGGGTATTCCTGCAGATGTCGAGCAGACGTCCAACAGAGCAAACATCCCATTCCAGGGATGCATATGGAACCTCATGATCAATGCAGTGTATGTAATATTGAAAGACTTAATATTTAATATTCTTCCACCTAAAGATGGAAGCAGAGGACTATCTTATATCCTTTTATTAAAACGTACAGTATTGTCAGAGATAAGAAATTCTTCTAATGGCACATAACACCTAGCTGTATGTTGTTCAAGTCCTTAAAAACCAAAATCCAATTTAGCTTTATAAATTGAGCATAGCATTTGTTCAGACAGTTACAAAGTTAAGCTCAGCCCTTAGTATATCAGCTGATCTTCACGCCAGCCTCTATCAGCTGACAAAACACCTGATCACTTTCTACGTATCCAATTGGCAAATGTCAAAACGTTAATTCTATTAAAACTGCTGTAGCCTGCCCATGCTTCCTTCTCAAACTTCTTTGCAACCCGCCTCTTCCCCTGCTCTTCCTTTTTATGCTGTGTCTGATGTGCCTGCTCTTTTCTGTACCTTCCCTGCTGCTCTCCCTGCCTTGACCCTCATATAAGCACATGATAGGGAAGGGAGGTGCTATCCCTATCTTGGCTTTTCCTGGGTGCACATGAAAAGGAGCGGAGGTGTGCTCTCCCAGCCTTGGCTTTTCATGTATTCACATGAAAGGGAGGGGAGGTGTGCTCTCACTTCCTTGGCTTTTCATGTAAGCATATGAAAGGGTGCGGAGGTGTGCTCTCCCTTTCCTTGGCTTTTTCTGTATGCACGTGAAAGGGAGGAGAGGTGTGCTCTCCCTGCCTCAGGCTTTGGGATTTCACGTAGGCTTTTCATACAATTTATAAAATTTATAATAAGTGATACTGCAAATCAGTCATGGGAAAAGTTTCAAAATTGGATTAAGCTATTTAAAGATAGTGTCCTTGTCAGGTGAAGTATTGACTGTGTTGTTGTGCGTCTGTAGAGGGACATTGGTTCTGCAGTAATAATAAAGCAATAGCTACTATTACATAGCGATGACTTAGCTCACATTATATTGCTGTGATAAGATGAAATAGTGGGCTTAAAAATGACTTTTGTTTTTCATATGTCATCACTACTCACTTATTTTACCTCCATATTGTAACACTTTTGGACCTGAATCCCATCTAAACTAAACATTGTTCTGACATCACATGAGAAATCAGGAGTAAAAGAACAGAGTCAGCTTTTGATTTTGTATAATTTTCTCTTCCTCACCATTTTATAACACTTACACAGGCATAACTGACCAATATACTTTAGCTCAGTTTCCTTTTACAGTGAACTGTTTACCCTTTAATGCTCTCTATTTATACTCATACTGTTTTCCAGCAGCGAACGACAAGGCTAATTTTGACCTCATACACTTTAAGGTTAAATCATAGTTAATGTGATTGCAGGAGGTCATGATGCTAGTGTTGATAATGATGATGATAAAGCCAGCCTCTCTGTCTGCCTGAACAGCAGTAATAGAAGCTGTCCAATATCATAAACATGGTCATAACTCAGATTACACTGCTGTCCTATCTTTGTATGTTTCTGTTTGTTTCTGTTTGTCTGTGGCTCACCTCATTTCACCTCTATAACCCTACTGCTGTAATACTTTTAAATTCATCTTTTATCTACCTGTCTATCTGTGCTCAAACTTTCTTAGAGGTAGTGGGGTTCAGTAAAAAGTCTGTTGAAGCACAAAACAGCAAACATTTGCAGAAAAAAAACCTCTTAGGGTTTGAAATTGATCCACATTTTCAACCCTTGTCTCATGTAAAGAGTGCAGTATGAACATACAAAACGTGACAGCATGGTCAACCTTTTTCAAAAGTAATGGACTTTTTATAACGCTGTCGCAGTGCAGAGTCAGTGCTTTAGATATGATAAAATATTTTTAAAATCTCCTGTTCAAATGATAAAATACTCTGGAAAACCAGGACATGATCACAGAGGTTGCAAGAGTACAGAAATGTTCTCCCCTTGTAGAAGTATAGACACTTTTGTATTAAAAAAGACTACAAGTTGTTGTCAGGAGGGGAGGTTCAAGGTTACTTTATTTGTACCTTTAGGTAGACATAGTTTGCAGTGAGTGAGTCAGCCTCCTTTCAACAACAACCGACAAACAGCACAAGACAAACCAAGTGACAAAGTGCTCAGTACTAAAAGTTAACCCTCAGTAAAAACAAGAAATAAGCAATCTATAAAAACACAGTAAATAAAAATGAGTTGAATGTTCAATCACCAAACTTGTACTTTAATTTTATTGTGCTGTTCTCTTTTTACACATGTGACCAGTACATCAGTATAAAATGCAGAGGGTTTTTATGTGTTTTGGTAATTTACCCAGAAGAAGCAAGTGGATGCATCACTGCACAAAACATTCTTGGGTAAACAGCGATGCAGAACAGACTGGTGGCACAACTTTTTTAAAAGCTTGTCTCCCTCGATCGATCAGAGATGTGCATTTAAAGAAAACAGTGGTACACGATTAACTAATTTAACTTTTTGGGGTGCTAGTTTGATTGAAAAGACTCCACAACGTAGGACAAATGTCAGGGGAGGCTGGTTCTCACTTTCAAATTTACCATAGGCATAGCTCAAATGCCATGTGGGTTGCAAACTCCACATGGCAAAGACAGATTGTACTAGAGAGAGCTACACAGCTGCACAGGAACTGCACATTGTGGACTTTGCTGAATGCAGCAGAAATTGTCACAAAAAGACAGTTTAGACCTTTTTACCTCTGAGAGACTCCCAAAAACAGACTTATCTTATACACTGCTGCAACCTACAGTATATTCCAGATTTTACTGTAAATGGCACATCATATGTGCACAACTCTTGACTTACACTTTTTATCATTTCAAAGGACAGGAGTATAATATTCTGCAATAATAATCAACAATAGTTTTGCTTTGACTCAGATGCATTTAAGCTCCTGTGAGGAGTCTTTAGCTGGTTATGAAACAGACTGAAATAAAATTTGATGCTTTCTTATGTCCTAAAAAAGCAAAGGATAGCATCAGCAATAAGATTGGCAGTTTATATATCTTTGATGTTTGACCAAATCGGCAAAGAGATAAGAGCTCCCACTTTGTCCACAGGGGTCGCCAACAAAGACACAAATAGAAAGTTCCTGTCTTGAAAATGGAAGGCAAAAGAAGTGTAGATAAAAGCCAAAAATGATTCCTAAGCAAAACACCATTTTATTCCTGCTTTGATTCTTCCCACCTGTTCAATTCATTCTAAAAGTACTGGACCACTTTAAGTCCAATGGAGCGTAGACTGTATTGCCTTGTGTATTAGGTCAAGGTTAAAAACTCATCAGCGTTTTATTTGCAACAGCATTATCACGTTATGATTGTTGCTGAGTCCCGATCAAGGTCTCAGCGGCTCAATAATGCTGTCAGTGGCAATGATAATAGCAAACTTCGCATAATGCAGTCTTACATCTCTCTACATGAACTGAGCACCTTTTAAATAAATCCGTCAGATTTGTCCTCATTGAGCTAGGAAGTACACTTATTCTAGCATTTAGTCTGAACTCACTCTCAGTGGTTATTTGATCTCATTCTGAGCTTCATGCCTGTGTCAAATACACATTTATAACTTTAATCTAATCTCTCATCCTTCTCTCAGTCTCTCAGATTTCTCCCTGCCTGTATCCTTTGAGAACGCTGAAATCGGCCAGTGCCCCAACCTTGCACCACCTCCACCTCCACTCCCACTGCCAGACGAAGAGGAGGGGCCCGCGAAGGAAAAGGAGGAGACCAAGCCGTTCAGGCCTCCGCCGACCTCAGCTCCTGTTGCTCAACCTACAGCTCCTCCTGCTGTAAGTGGCTCATACAACATTGGAACACACACATTTATGCCAAACAATGTATTGGCATTACTTATTTTGAACAGAAGGGGTTAAAAATCAAATCAAGTTTGTGAGTTAACAAAAAAGGGACTTGATTTATAGAAATATATCAATGCACTGAACAAACGCAAAGGTAGACAAATGTTGGGAAAATGAAAGTCAAGGGCAGGTTAGTGCACAAAGCTGGTGTTATCAAGTCAAGTCCCATGTTCAGATTGTATTTCTTTTTTTGTATAATTGTTTTAAATTCACATTTAACCTTATACACGTGACACCAAAACAATTATATAATAAAACAATAAAACACAGGGGACAATTAAATTAACAGTAACACAAAACAACAAACAAAAAAAAAAAGATCCACAAACAGAACAGAGAAAAAAAAAAAGATTTATACAGACATTAACTCACTCCTCATACCGACAAGCTTGACCTCATAATTTCATTTTTCTTCTTTAAATAAATGTTAGCTGTTAAAAAAAAAAAAAACATAGATGGAAATAACAAAAAATCTTTGATCACAAATCAAATTTTGCGCTACTCTCACTGAAACGTATAGACTAAGTGCGTGTGACACTTTACCCCATATATTTTCAAAATGAAATATTTTGTTCTTTTCAACGGCTAATGATGTTTCATTATAGTTCAGATTATATTTCTAAAGCAGAAATTAAACCTGTAAACTGTCCTCAGATTATATTTTGTAAAGCCAAATCAGGTTCAGAAGCTTGTTGAGTCAGGGTTAGGGTTACTGTGAGCAGCCTTTTTGAAGCTGTTAGCACACTGAGAAGTATAAACTGAGAAGGACAAAGTACACAGCTTCATTACTTAATTCAAAGTATAGATCCACCAGGTCAAATATTACTCCAATACAAGTGAAAGTTGCTCTGTTAAATAATTACTTGAGTTAAAGTACTGGAGTACTTGCTTTTAAAAATACTTAAGTGTTCAAAGTACTTTTAAAAATATCAGAAAAATGTTGTATTTTCAAAAAGCACAAGTGCAATCAAGAATACATAGGAGTACATTCGGTTCTATCATATTCATCTAGAAACCATTACTTGAAATCTCTAAAAAAAGTACACCATGGAATACAAACAGACACTAAGTCACTCCAAGCACAGACAACTTAGTTTGAAATGTTCATCTGGAATGAAACAAAAGTTACATAGCTCAACACGCTTTCTCAGGTTGGACTGTGAATGTTTGTATGTTTGAGCAGATTGGGAAGCAGGGAGAACATTTCAAACGATATGTATCATTCTTCATTTTAAAAACCTCTAACACGGGCAGAAGATATGGTCATGGGTGCGAGAATTATAGCCATCATTACCACCTCTACATGAACTGCCTGATCTGAGTGAATGTTCTTTGTGTTTGCTCCACATTCAACCGTGGAGATGCACGACATACTACTGAAACAAACAGAAATACCCAAACACATTTTACTGTCTTAGGGATCAGATTTCAGAAAAGAGAAGGACATTAATCAGCTGGCTTCAAAGCTTAAGTAGTGAGTAACTAGAGCACTGATAGAAATGTAGAGGAGTAAGAAGTACAATAATTGTCTTCTGAATGTAGAGAAGTAAAAGTAATAAGTATCCCCCCCAAAAAAATAATACTCAAGTAAAGTACAGATACTCCAAAAATGTATTTAAGTACTGTACTCAAGTAAATTTACTCTGTTACTGTCCACCACTACTGAGAAGAAGCATACATAAGTTCAGAAGACACATACAGTGCAGTAAGGAAAACACACATCAATATGTACACATGTAAACAGAAGCTGCACACATGCTTGACTCTCTGTAACTCACACAAACACACACGTATTTCTCCCTGATGAAATGCAGCCGTGGCCTCGCCATGTTAGCTTAGCGCTTCATCACATAGCACTTGTACAGCCCATTAACTCTTCTTTATAGCCCCTTTAGCCTTGAGCCACTAAACTCCACCTCTGGCAGCCTGTCATGGTGTGCGGAGCTACAGCGCTACGCTAGGCTAACTGTGCTCGCCATTTATGCTTTATGAGCCCACAGGAGCCAAAACACTCTGCTAACGTTCGGCTGCTATGCTAAGAGCCTGGTGGTGCCGTGAGTTATCCATGTCATAACCTTAGCAGTAGATAGGAGAGATATATTTTGTATATTTAATGTGTCTTACAGCAGTCATAGGTTATCAGTTACTCAGTTACCTGCTAAACTACACCTCTGAAATGAGCGATCATGAAACACAGAGCCAAAGAGCAATGCCAGCTGAGCTATAACTCTGCAGTTTTCTGCTTTATGGGCTGTAAGTTCATCTGCTTTATGATGTACAGTACACTGAAGCCTGTGAGAAGCTGTGGCTCTCGAGTCCCCATCTATATTTTATTGAGGTTGAAGGATTCTCTCCATATTTCAGACTCCCTGCAGTAAATATGCTTCAAATTCACTCTGTTTGATCGGTATTTTGTTCATTTGAGAAACAGCTCACCTTGCTGGCCAAAAAAAAAATAGAAATAAACAAGTAAATATCTCATCAGGCTTCAGAGCAGGACGTGAGATCGTTTTAGAAAGATTTGACCTTCAGTAGTCCTGACCTTGCTTATCCAAGTATCAGAGTTTGCAAGTAATAGAGAACCAAAGTGTCTTCTTCTTTTGCCTCAATGAAAGGCAAACACACCCTGAGTTACCCTGTCATTATTCTAAGCGACTTGTTGATTCTGATTAGATACATAGCCTTAACTATGGGTTCAATTTTTTCAGTACAGCCCAGCACCAAACTCCTGCATTAAGACTTCTTGTTTCATCACACACTCAGACCATCAACCTGTATAAGTATATATGTACAGTGGGGCAAAAAAGTATTTAGTCATCCACTGATTTTGCAAGTTCTCCTACTTAGAAAGATGAGAGAGGTCTTTAACTTTCATCAGAGGTACACTTCAACTATGAGAGTCAAAATGAGAAAAAAAAATCCAGGAAATCACATTGTAGGATTTTTAAAGAATTTATTTGTAAATTATGGTGGAGGTGGTGAAGTATTTGGTCAATAACAAAAGTTCAACTCAATACTTTGTAACATAGCCTTTGTTGGCAATGACAGAGGTCAAACGTTTCCTGTAAGTCTTCACCAGGTTTGCACACACTGTAGCTGGTATTTTGGCCCATTCCTCCATGCAGATCTCCTCTAGAGCAGTGATGTTTTGGGGCTGTCGCTGGGCAACACAGACTTTCACTCCCTCCACAAATTTTCTATGGGGTTGAGGTCTTGAGACTGGCTAGGCCACTCCAGTATATATATATATATATATATATATATATATATATATATAATGTATATATAAAATATGTGTATTCATTTTTTTGTAAAAAATAATAAATAATATATACATATATAATTGTATAATATATATGTATGTGTATACATATATATACTGTGCTCATAAGTTTACATACCCTTGCAGAATTTGATTTTTGGCCATTTTTCAGAGAATATGATAAGAGAAAACTATTTTTTTCACTCATGGTCAGTGGTTGGGTGAAGCCATTTATTGTCAAAAAACTGTGTTTACTCTTTTTATATCATAATGACAACAGAAACAACTCAAGAAATCATAAATTCTGCCAGGGTATGTACACTTATGAGCACAACTGTATGTATATATATATAAACATATATATATCATTATCATACAGTACATATCATCAGAATAAATCTATTTCTTGTTATGTTAGTTTTATCATTATATGTCACCTTCTTGCACATTATTTTTTGCTCTTGAGCTCAGACAGACAGACAGCCCTCTGCACACAGGTTACTGCTACATATTGTAGCAGCAGCGAAAAGATATTGTCAGACTGCAGAGGTAATCACAAGCTGAATCACAGCTGACAGCAGACAACAGCCTCAGCATGTGCTTGAATAAAGAGGCTTCTTTATCTCCCACTTCCCTGTCACAACACATTCTGTACTTCTGATTCTTGAGATAGTTCTGAGAACCAATTTAGAGGCTGAAGAGGCTCCACGAGGGGCATCTCAACAGCTCCAGTGAACTTCTGAAGACTTGGATTCAGGCTTCAGATTTATAAGAGTCTAATTCATTTTTATGTTCTCTTCT
Organism: Notolabrus celidotus; assembly: GCF_009762535.1. Classification (NCBI taxonomy): domain Eukaryota; kingdom Metazoa; phylum Chordata; class Actinopteri; order Labriformes; family Labridae; genus Notolabrus; species Notolabrus celidotus. Next base: position 8,892,402 of record NC_048284.1, on the reverse strand, counting down.
GATTGATGTTATCATGACAGCCGCCCCTGGAGCATTTGTTAATCACTGCTCAGTAAATGTCCACCAGTAATGTGAAATTTAACTTTTAAAAGGTGTAACAGATGAGTTTATTTCAGCTCGGACAGAACTTTTGGGGATTTATTAAGCATGAACAGGCCTCACTCTCCTCTAATGACAACAAACTGACATGGTTGGAGTCTACTTGATAAAGTAAATCTGCTTTAATTTGGGGTACTTGGGGTAAAAAAAAAAAAAAGGTTCATTCTGTGCTTTGACTCTTCTCATTCATAACATAATTTCCTGCCTGAAGCTAATGGAGGGCTGTGTGCTTTTCATAAACACTCTAGCACATTCTGGCTTTTTGGCTGCCATTAATCCCCTTCCCTCCCCACTTCCTGACTGCTTACCTACAGGAGGCCACGCCCCCTGCTGCACCTGCTGCTTCACCTACTGCTGCTGCTGCTGCTGCCGCCACGCCAACTGCTAAACAGGAGCCCAGCGCTGATCTGGTATACACAAAAATCACACACACACACATTCAAACTCACTAAGATCCTTTTGACATGTTTACCATCTACCTCCCTGGTCAATTTACAGTAAATCTGGAATATTCTAATTTCAGGACTTAGAACTCTGATTTTATTTAATTATTTTTTCCAGGTAGCGTTCAATTATCAAGATTTATAAAATAGAGTATGAAAAAATGGTAAAAAAATGTTTTCACACTTTATTAATCTTATCTTTTCAAACTAAAGTACATAAAGCCACAGAACTTTCTTATTTCTGTCATTCTATCATGCTGTAATTCTTTATATTCTCACCCATTCAAACCCATAGAGGCTCAGCATAGCAAAGCTTTTCACCTTCTACATTTTTCACATATTCTTTGAGCTGCTTTATGTAACTATGGCCTTGAGCCAGATGTCACTAACCAGCTATCCACGATCAGCTTGAACCGCTTTTGTAAGTGCTTCACCCAAGAGCCCTTGATACAAGATACTGGAAGTAGGGAGAGCTTTATACGTCTTAAACTCTGACTGTGAGATGTTTTAACATGCTTCACAGTTGCTGACTTACAGTACATTATAGATAGTTATATTTTTCTTACCTTGTAACTCTTACCACAAGAGTTTTTGGAAGGAGGACTAAGTAGGATACTGATGCAGTTGTAAAGCTCAGGCATCAGGTTAATTATCAGTAGTTTCCTTAAGCTTGACCTTTGATACAAGAAAGTTGTAACAATCACATTATATTATATGTTATATTATGAATGAGCTACCTTTCTTTTCCTACTCATTAAGAGGTAGTAGTCCACTTTCACAGATATTTCTTACCTGTCAGAAAGAACTACACTCCATGGCAAAATGAACAACCAATCCCCAACATAACAATTTGCAGACAGTAGTTCAATTTGATTAACATTCTTCTTTGCCAGAATGAGCTAACTTTTCCTAAATTTTAAACAAGCAACTTACCATTCCAGTAGTTTCTTCAATACTTCACAAAATGACATTTTTTTTCCTATTGGAATGAGCTACCTTACCCCATACCACTATTACAAAGGGGGTAATGATTTTTTCTACCTGCCAGAATGAGCTATCTTTGTTTCCTACAATATTTGGCACTCAGTTTTAAGTAGATTTTTCCTTCCTTAGGAAAACTTTGTATCTTTTACCTGGCAGGATGATCTACCTATCTTTTTTTTTTATTTATGTTGTTGAGGCTTTTTGCCTTTATTCCAAAGGACAACTGAAGAGAGACATGAAATATGGGGAGTAAAGAGTGGGAGAAGACATGCAGGAATTGGTTGACTGGTCAGGAATCGAACCGGCGACCCCTGTGACGAGGGCTGTAGCCTCTGTATGTGGGGCGCTTAGACCACTAGACCACCAGCGCCCCTCTATCTTTTAACTTGATTTTTAAAGGAAGTTGTCTATTCTAGCAGATTTTTTTCCTATTGGAATGAGCTACCTTACCCTGTTCAGCCTTTACAAAGGAGGGTAAGACTTTTTTAAAGATATTTTCTACCTGACAGAATGAGCTACCTCATTTTCCCCCCTACATTTAACAGAGAAGTTGTCAATTTTGATAGATATGTCCCACCTCGTAGAATAACCTACCATTATTTTCCTTCTTTTGTTGAAGATGAACACATTTTAGTACATTTTCCTGCAAGACAGATTGAGCTACCTATTTTTCCCACATTTGCAGTGGCAGTGAGTTTTCACAGATATTTTCTACCCAACAGATTGAACTATCTATCTTAAACCTGTATTTGTAGAGGCAGTAGTCCATTTGTATAGATGTTTTCTTTCTTACAGAAAGAGCAATCCTACTTGACTAATTATCGCTGTAAGATGAAACGTCTTTTCTAAACCTCACCAGAAGCAAAGCTAAGACTCTTCATGTTGTAAAAGTAGCAGAACTACTTACTCACATGTAAACACAAAGGCACTTCTCTCTTGTACTAACACTCACTTATGCCAAATCCAAGCTAAATGACTTCTGATTTTATTGCTGTGACCTCCAAGCAAAGACCAGCCACTTCGAATGGAAGGCCGTCTTCCTTTTGTTAGCTTAATGGAACGACGCAGAGGGGATGAGAGAGAGAGGGAGAAGGAGGGGAGCATTGAATAAGAGGAGGATGAAAGACTCAAAAGACAGAGGCACAAAAATGTGAACGGGGAGAAAAGGTGCAGCCATGGAGGAAGTGGAAGAGGAGAAAAGGAAAGAGAGAGAGGGAACGTTTTTCTGAACGAGCGGCAGCAGCCTTTTGTTCATTTAATGGAAAGACGGAAGAGAGGAAACAGGAGAAGAATGAAAGGAGAGGGAAGGAGAGAGCATTTGAGCAAGTGACATCTCCCTTTTGTTAGGTTAGGAGGAGAATGAGAAAGAAGAGGAGGGGAAAAAAGAGGGAGGTTGAGGAGGAGGAGCGGATATGAGGACAGAGAGCGATAAGAGGTGAGTGTCAGCTGTAACAAAGCAAGGTCACGGTGTGGGGAATGTCTTCACTTGAAAGAGAACAAGAGAGGAGGGGAGATTAAGACAGACACACACACTCACACACGCACACAGACGCCTGATCGTCTGAGATGCTCGCCCTCTACACTTTAGGTATGGAAAAGCAGCTTTGTTACCTAATACGAGATGAGAGGGATCAGGAAGTGAGAAGAGAAGGCCCAGAGAGGAGATAGCAAGAAGATTCAGGAGGTAGAGGGGAAAGAATTGGGAAAGACAGGAGGAGAATATAGAAAGTGGGGCAGAAAAAGTGAGAAGAAGTGGGGAGGAGAACTTTGTAGAAACTGAAGGAAAAGGTCAGGAAAGTAAAGCAGATGTAGTTCTGGGAGCTGCATCACATAGTATGCAGGAGCAAGTGAGGGAGAGAGACACAGATGAAGAAAGAGGCAAAAGAGGAAGAGGCAGGAACACAAGACATGACAAAGAAGAAGAGTGTGCAAGAAAGATGTTAAAAAGAGAAGAGAGGAGGCGTGAAAAGTGTAGGGGAAAAGTCAAATGAAGGGTGGATGAGGAAAATTAACCAAAGTTGGTAAAAGGAGAGTATATGTGAAGAGGAGGAGGAGGAAGATAGAGAACACAACAGAAGCTAAATAGTTTATCATAGGTGGAGGAGGAAAGAGGAGGATACAGCAGGAGGAAAAAAATAGGGGAAGTACAACAAAAAGGAGGAGAATGAAGAAAATGACAGACAGAAGAGAATGGGAGGTAAAAAGAAAGGGAACAAAAGGAGTTGGACCTGAAAAGAAGACAAAATAAAAAGAGAAGGAACGGTGGAAATCTAAGGAAGCAAATTGAGATTAAGGGGAAGTTTGTTTAGTGTTAGGGAGTGGAAAAGGTGGAGATGATGATAAAGAAGAAAAAAGAGGGAAGTGAAAATCTTCAGGACAATTAAGAAGAGACCAAGAAATGATAACCCGGGAAAAGGAATGATGAGAAGGGAAAAGTTGAGACTGAGATGAAAGGAGATCTCTGAGTGAAGGGGTGGAGAGGAAAAGAAAGTGGGACCAGATGGGAGGACAGGAGGAATGATAAAAGGAAGGAGTTGGAGAAGGAGAACAAGAAATCAGAACAGGGGTTGACAAAGGAGAAACGGGGGAGAAAAGAGAAAACTGCAGGTGAAAGAGCGTAAAAGCAAAGTTCAAAAATGCAATGCTGCTACTTGTACTGCAACACTGACACCCTGTGGTCACTGGATGAACTGCATCCAAGAGGCAAAGTAATGCTACTGTTTTAGTTGATGCTAAAAGATCAATAGGAGGCAAAAAGATCAGAAGAAAAATATATGACAGAGATTCATGATATTGAAATTGTGTAAATTAAATCAAACACAGCGTAATGGTCATGGAAAATAAAGAATGAAGAAACAATAATGAAAGATTATTGCCTTTAACCAATTTCAAGATGTCTAATGTTGTTAACAGGACCTTCTCCAAAATTCAATATGTATTTTCCCATTTCAAGCCCGACAATCCTGTACATTTTGTCTCTGAACTCTTCCTTCCTCGGTTCTATAAAAACGATGACCAAAAGAGACCCCAGCTTTTAGGTCCCTGCAGATGAGACTTAAAAAAAAAAAACATTGGTGTGATTGACATGTGTTCTGCTCAGGTGTTAAGGTTCCTGTTGACAGGAGGCAATGGGAGCAGTGAAATGCTGTCAGTGTATCTGACATGTTCTGTCCAATCTGCAGGATTCATGTGCATCAGCTGTGGCCCCGATCGCGCTGGAGAAGGCCTATCAGTTCGGACTGACCAGGAACAGCCACATGAGCTTCGCGTTCGATGACACCAAAGTCAGGGAGAGGTTTGTACTCCAAGAGAATAATAATGTTTTCAATTTATGTTGCACAGTGCTTTGTTAAAATGATGCACAGTAGAAGTGATGTAGAATCTGCTGTCCATCTACATCAATAACAAAAATAATTTTAAATATGTGCTGTCCTCATTCATTGTTTTCATTGGTGAAGTTAGTTTTCAGTTATTTGACTTAAAGTAGGACTACACAGCTATATCAAAGTGTGACACTGCATTGTAAGAAAACAAGTATTATTTTGACGAGTATGAACATAATGGATGTAAAACTTGCAGGTAGCATTATATTCATGAACCTGTGTGAGGTGTAGCTCACATGAACAACTTTATATGCTTCCAAGTAGCTTTAACTGTAATAATGAGTCATACTTTTGGAGGACATCTTACAGTTTTTCTCAGTCGCTTTGGTACATTTCTCTGATCAAAATTGAAATTCTCAAAACTACTTGTTCAATCTTCACATCATTGCGTCACTTGTGCACATCAAAAAAGCAATTTCTCATTTATTTGAGCAAGTTGCAAATGCTTTGATACATCCATGCAAATGATTATGTAAAATTATCTGCTGTTTCCTACATTATCAAGTGCTTATGTCATGTTGATCAAAATGTAATATAATGGGTCTCTGTTGAATAGTCTCACCCTCCACCACATTTAGGCATTAGTTCATCACATATTCTGACATGCAAAATGGTTGAACATGTTGTCAGAATATGCCAGTCATATTTCTGTACATTTCCATTAGACTTGTTTTCTAAATCTGTCCTGAATTGGTAAATTGCTCCCAGGTGAATCTTGACTTTCTCAAACAAAGGGGAATGTGTGAAGCATTAGATCAACCAATGATCAACCAGTTTTCTGACATAGCTCAAAGGCACATCTCATGAACCATCAACTGGCAAGTATATATATATATATATATATATATATATATATATATATATATATATACCATTTACTTGTACGTAAATGTGAATCTTGTCTAGTCTCTTGCGATCAATCTCCCACATACACTAAGATGTAACTTACAATTTACAATAACTGTCATCAAAACTTTAGCCATAGTTTACATCAGAACGTCCCTCCAGAGTACACTGTTTTATTGACAACATGACTAAGCAATTTGACTGTCATATCCTTACACAATGACACAAGGACTTGTCACTCTGATGGCACTGACATGTTCATTGACACAGAGAGATGAACTAAGGATTTTGAGCAGGATACTGGCTTTTGCAGGTAATCCATGGTGTTTTACTATTTGTATGAATTGTTTTGAGAAATGCACTTACTGTGTTTTGCAAATGTCGAGGATGATTAGAGAAGTGTACCAAAGCGACTGAAAAAAACTGCAAAGCTCGTGTGAGGAACTTTTGGTTTGTGTGATTTTGGTGCCCCTTGTGGTCAAAGCAGTACCTCTCATCTCGCTGCTGGTCTTGTATTGTACATAAGTAAGTAGTCTAGTCTGGTTTTCTTTGATATACGGATATTGAGGTATCAGGATACATTTTTTTCACAACAATCTAAAAACCATTACAGTAGCTTTAATTTGTTTTTGAAAAATCTTGATCAGTTATTTGGCCAGAAGGTAGCAGAGGAAAATAATAATGCTCAAATTTTCCAATCAAAAGCAGAGTAATCAAACTTTACTTTCCTCTTCAGTAGTTGTATCTATAATCCTCTCACACATTATTTTCTCCACACAGCAAACTCTGACCCATGTGTGGGCTTGTTTGTGTGCATCTTGACAGCTTTCTGATCACAGATCCCACACTCTGGAGCACAGTTCAGATAAATAAAAGAAGTGAATGAGTGATAGTTTGGACAGGAGGACATTTTTACCTACACAGTTGAGCAGCAGGTCAACAATCCAGGGAAACATACATGATAAATATTACAGTGTACCCCACCCTGAGAAGCAAGAAACTGACAGTACGAAAACATGAGGATGAAAAGATGAAGGATGAAGGAAGAAGTCAATGCAGATACATACAAGCACCAGTGGATAGAGAAACAGTTTGTGGATAACAACATTCATTTCCTGGACCTTGATGTCATTACCAAGAGCATAAATACCAAATTCTAGCTTAAAATAATATTTTTCCTCTATGCTGTCACCTTTACATCTCATGCTATGCCTTACTGAATGAATAGAGTTTGATTTACACATTTTCATTTAGGTTGAAAAATTATACCTGGGCTTTAAATGTTGTTAAATTGAACATAGATACTTGTGCATTTAAATCAGAAGTCAAAATGCTTATGCATAAATACATTTATACATGACTGTGTAGTGAATAGTGTGATTGAATTTGCAGACAGTTCTTGTTGAAATGCTGAGTCCAGGTTTTGCTCATATAGCACACTTGAGTGTTTCACTGTTGTAATCATATGTAGTGTTTTAACAGTATGTGGGTTTTGTGCCTGTGTGTGTCTCTCAGGCTGATATTGGAGTTTGAGTTGAGGACCAAGGAGGATTCAGGTCTTGTTCTCTACATGGCGAGAATCAACCATGCTGATTTCGTGACCATACAGGTAAATATTCACTGACTGTCATCATTCGTCATTTCTCTCTCTATTAATCTCCTCTATCCCTCTTTCCAACCCCAACTCGGTCTCAGCAGATGTGTGTCTGACATGAGTCTGGTTCTGCTCAAGGTTTCTGCCTGTTAAAGGAATTTGTCCTTGCCGCTGCAACTTGCTAAATGCTGCAAAGTGCTCTGCTCATGGTGGATTAAGATGAGATCAGACTGAGTCCTGTCTGTAAGAGGGGACTGGATCTTATCCTGTCTTGATGTTGGGTCTTTGTTAATAATATAATGGTCTAGACTTGCTCTGTTTGTAAAGAGTCTTCAGATTGTGTTTGTTGTGATTTGGCACTATATAAATAAAGACTGTTTGATCAATTGATTGATTGATCATTTACCTGTTTGTTAGAAGATTCTGTCTATCTGCTGAAGTTGAGTTAAATCTAACAGTTCAGTCTTTTTATGCTGTTTCAACACTTCCTCTGTGTACCAGAAGCACAGATGCTTTGCCTACTTCTGTAAGATAATAAGATGAGTTATATATGCTTTTAAGGCTGAACACATCCCATTTTTTATCCTCATATTTCCTCTCTGTTCACTTTCCGTCCACAAAGAAGATTTGTCTCTCTGTCTAACAGAAGTGAAGTATTAGCTGAAGCATCCTCTACCATCAGTGGACAAATGTGTGTAAACATGTAGTGTAGGAGTGCTTTTAGTGGTCTCAAGACTAGAAAAGTGCAGTGAAAGTGTTGTCCATTTACCATTTATCCTTCCATCATGACCTCTCTCTCTCTCTCTCCCTCCCTCCCTCTCTCTCTGTAGATTAAAAACGGACAGGTGTGTCTGGGTTATGATCTCGGCCATGGAAACACGTCTGGCTGCGTCCCCATCTCCATTAATGATGGAAACTGGCACAAGGTAGAAAGAACATCCATGCATGTGCTTGTTTGACATATTCATCATTTGTTAACACCTGAAATGGGTTAGTTAGATTATTTGTTATACACTTTGTATAGAATATACTTGAATATATATATATATATACTTGAAAAAAGGGCAAAGCAACGAACTGAATAAATCACAAACACGTTCAGAACAATAGTCTTACAGAATCCCTTCTCTACTGACCTACATTGTGTTTCATCCCATTTTTCCTTTGAATAGAATGTTTGAATATTACATTTTACAACACCATATATTTATTACAAGCTTTAGAAATTAAGGAATATATAGTTCTCACCTTTATCCATAGTAAAATCTGGGGCATTAAATCCCATTCAGCATTCTCACACTCACTTTGTTGCATCGTTGAAGAAAACCAAATGTTAATGTCAAGCATTATCTTCAAATATATTTTCTGTTGACTTCTTTTCATCCCTCTTTTTATCACTCCCACGTCTGACATTTGACTCTATGCTTTCTGCTCATGTTTGTTCGTCTCCTTCCTGTTCTCTGTTTCTTTCTACTCACGTCATTCTGTCGTTTCCTCTCAGATCCGTGTGTCTCGTGCCAAGCAGAGAGCGACCCTTCAGGTTGATTCGAGATACAGTAAACAGTTGACCAGTCCAAAGAAGGTGCAGTACCTCTTCTTCCCACTTCACACTCTCTCACTGATCTCTTATGACTCTAGTTATAAACATTGAGTATTAAATGTATTCTCTGATGTTTCATTAACTCCATGTCTCCTTATTAACAGGCTGATCTGTTGGATGTGGTGGGAACGGTGTACGTCGGTGGATTACCACACAACTACACCAGCAAGAGAATAGGACCGGTACAAACACACACAGTCACACATCTTTATTTGTTTAGATTAGGCTCTTCAGTTCAACTCTTTTTACTTCAATTTTTTTTGTATGGTGTAGTTCAAATGTAAAAACTAATCATGCTCTGTATATAAGAAGTGGACCAGCCTGTCTTTAAAGAGTGAAGAGAGAGAATACCTCAACCATGTTTTCGAAAAGTAAAAATGATCCTCCCTCCCAGTTGATTTATTAATAGAGTAAACTTTTTCCCAAGTGTCAAGTTAAAGTTGATCCTTTGACTCTTCCTTAAAGCAGCATGATGTACAAGTAGTAAATAATGGTCCCATTTTGAGGGAAACCGATGATTCAGCAGGGTGTAGCTACCGCTGTGACCTGTCAGCTCGACAAGAGATGTATCAATGTGTATCCAACCTGTCGTCCAAATATGGTCACTTCTGGTTTAAAAAAAATAGTGACAGCTCAAATTTTGAGCTTTAGACTCAAGGAACGGAGCCAACAAACCTGTTGTGGGAAAACATATGGATGCAGGAATATATAGCCATCCTGACTTCTATCAAATCTTATTGCTAGCAGTAAATATCGATATTTGAATCTGAAAATAATAAGCCGCTCTAAACAAACTTCCCTTCCTATTATGACTCACTGTGACTCTAAAGCACGACTCTTTAGAGTGGTGATCCTGAAGTGAATCCTGCACTTTCCTTTTCACCCTCACCTTTTCATTAGCATTTTGTTTTCCTCAGTTCATCAGATATTGTGATGAAACATTATACCATTGTCTATATGAAGTTTATAAATTATCACATAATTGCATCAGTATGTTATCTTAATTGTAAGCATGTATCATGTTTCGATTGTTTGGTCTCTTCTTCTTCTCAGATCCTGTACAGTATAAACGGATGTATCCGTAAATTAAAGATGGTGGGAGGTGCTGTGAGCGGTAAAACACCTGCCACAGGTAATGAATGTGTTTTGTATGAATGGTTGTATTCTCATGTGTTGGTTGTTCAAACTAACTGATCTCCCCTTCTTTCTATTTGCTCAGTTCGCCCTGAGGACTTCAATCTGAATATGGCCGCGCCAACCTCCAGTCACATGGTAGGAAGATGCTTCGTCGCTACTGAGGCGGGAACCTATTTTGACGGCAGTGGCTACCTGAAAGCAGGTGAGATAAGACACTGACACACCCCTTGCTCTCTTTGTGGTTGTGGGTGTAGCATCTGTATCGCATCCACCACACTGTGACCTACAAACAGTCTGATGTAACCCCAGCAAAAGTCTAGTCAATCTGCTTTTTTCACTGTCCTTCATTGGCTGATTGTTGTTCTTCATTTAAATAAATCCTCTCATCTTCCCATCCTTCCCAGTCTCTTCTTACAGAGTGGGTCTAGATGTGTCCATAGCTTTAGATTTCAGGACCAGCAAAACCAACGGAGTCCTTCTGGCCATCAGTAATCAAGCTAACGATGGACTAGGACTGGAGATTGTGGAGGGCAAGGTATGCAACAAATAATAAAGGAATAGTTCAACTTTTTCGGAAAGAGATATATTTGCCTTCAGTGTGTTCAATACTGAAAGAAAGGCTGGGGATGGCTTATTATTTAATTATCTGTATTTAACACATTTATGTTTGTATGAAACATTGAAAACTCAATAGCCAAATTAATTTTTTAATTTAAGTTTTTTGCAGTCATGTGCATTTTCATTTCTAACCTCAGAAGAAAAAGACAGATGTTCAATTTCCTGTTAAACAAGGAAGTTTCTCTTTTAAAATCAAGGTTCAAAACTAATGAAAAAAAGAGTCCAGTGGAACATGTGTAATATGTTAAGTGATTTGAAGAGTCGCTAGTTACCAGATCTTTTGTCATTTTCATTCTATATGCTAATCTAAGCTAGTTATTTGCATAGTACATTGTGTATCATGAAAACGAAATACAAATGCAAACCCTAAAATGTTGAACTATTCCTCATAGTTAATGTCATAAAATAATATGACAGGACAAAACCAATACTGAGATATGCCTATTGAATGAATAGTAATTTGTAAACGGATTGCTATAGATTTATAGAATGATAATCAAATTCATAAAGCAGTCTGAAATCTTTTTTTTTTTTACTGATCATCATCTATTCCCTCCAGCTTCTCTTCCATGTTGACAACGGAGCTGGACGGTTCACAGCCGAGCACATGCCCGAGGGGGAGGGCTTCTGTGATGGCCAGTGGCACTCAATCGTCGCTAAAAAGCTTCGCCACAAAGTGGAGCTGGCTGTTGACGGGAAGATGAGCCAAGCAGAGAGCCCCAATGCTCGCTCCAACACGTGTGACACCAACGACCCCATCTATGTCGGAGGATATCCTGGTATGACTTCTTTATTGGCATACGCATGGTTACTTCTGTTGACACCATAAAGAGAGCAGTAGGTGCAGTATGGGTCATAAAGCCCAGCTTCTCCATATTAACAGATGGGACATGAGTCAAACTTTACAAACAAAATACACATCAAATAATTTTTTACTTGAAAATGTTTTTTGTCTGTCTTATATTTAGTGCTTGTCATTCTAAATTAATGTCCAAATATTAACTTTCTTTGAGAAGTTAAGATTAAATGTGTGATTTGATGATGTAAAAAGGAGCGTAGCTTTATATTTGATAGCTCTGTTTTTCTGGTGTTGTGTGCATCAGATTAGCAGTGAAAGAGGCACATGTGTTCCCTACTGAGCAGACTCAGGCTCTAAATGCTCAAGACGTCTGAACCGGTTTGGCCTCATTTTTAAGTCGGGGTATTTTGGTATCACTTTTGTACAGTCGGAGGAAGAGGAGACACTTTGTCCATATTTATATGCAGTCAATGACTCACTCAAGGTTATGAAATTCAAAGTTTAACTATTGATCCATCACTGTTTCCCCCCCTTCTTAGCTGGAGTCCGTCAAGCCGCTCTCTCTAGCAGCGCTTCCTTCAGAGGCTGTATGAAGAACCTGAAGATCACCAAGGCCTCTAAGACCATGGACGTGCACTTCAACAAGGCCTTAGAGATTAAAGGAGTCCAGCCCCAATCCTGTCCCGCTGTCGCAGCCTAACTGGTACCCCAGAGCCTCCCATTTGTCCATCTACAACAGGACAAATGTTGATCTTTGAAACTGCACACACCCAGTGTGGTAACAATAATCAGATTCTATGTGCTTCAAAAACTCTAACCTGAATTCATCATAGCAGCTGAAGTATAACGTTCTGCCCTGTGTGGTCCCAGATGAGAATCATGAATAAACCTGTCATAAAGGCCAAATATCCAGATAGTGGAAGATGCATGGTATCACTTGAGTCTTGATCCTGTTTGTGGCTACATGCAAAGTCACCTGGTGCAGCTTTAAAGTGCAATAAAAAAACATTATAAAATACATGTTAGTTTATTCTCATGTTTTCAGCACAAATCTCTGACTCCATGCACAAAGTAAGGCTCTGATTCATAAATCTATGATGACAACAAACTGATGTTTCAAAGTGTTACAAACTGAATGTTCTCAAGAGTGAAATGTAAGTATTAAGACCTGTGCTTTGGTTTCAGGTTTCACAGTATTAGAGCTAATAATGTTTAGGTAAATAAGTGATTATGTGAGCATTAAATCTGCTTTGTTTTCAGTGAAGTCCTCCTTGTTGCAGAGGTAGAGCAGGATATTATGAGTCCTTCAGTTCTCTGACTTTACCTTTGTCACACAGACTTGGCTGGAAAAAAGAACGAGCGATGCATGAGGTGTCTACGTTTGTCCTTCATAAACCTTGTTTCTAGAAATTAGTTGGTTGGCTTTTTTTATATATATATATAAAAGGAATAAATGAAGCTAGCCTTCATTTCAACCCTCTGTACAAACACCATGCACTTAACTTTTTATACAAGTGAGACTTTTTAATGCATTTTTTTAGAAAGCGAAATACCGTAATAATTATGTTAATAGTTAATTGTACTTTTGATAAACTTGCTTTATGCTACTTCAACAAACACAATATGGAAGAAAATGTTTTAACTGAATTTGGTGTGGGTAATTTTTAAACTGTTGACACTGTTGCTTTTAGCTCAAGCTACAGCTTGTATTCATTTTCAGTAATGTTGGAATATCAAATTAAAGGTACAAGGTTTGTGCAGGACACTAATGGCAGTGTATGGTGCATGGTGTGATTTCAAATACGTCAGCTGTTTCTGAAATATATTCTTGAAAGCATCAAACAGATTGTCCTGTCCTTCTTTAGACTGATTCGACGTGGGCTCAAGCTGCACTAATTTCACACTTAACATGTATCACTCACAATCACGTGTCGTGCTAGTCTAGTTAAGCTGCAAGATTTCAGATATTCACTGCTACAATTGCTCTAGAGAAGTGCTGCGTGCAAACTCAGCCCCTACACAACAGCATCTGCCTGCAGGCTCAGACAGGGTTCTGTCATCACTCTTCAATTCCTGCATGTAAAATTAAACTGGGACTAGGGAAGAGGTCAGAGACTAGACGCCAAACACAAAATGATGTTGCTGCAATGAAAATTAAAGTCCACTAAACGTGTTGTTTGACTAAAATAAACAAGTTTAAGGGTTAAAACAACAAATGAACCCTGATACAGGATTAGAGATGTGTTTTAGGGTCACTGTGGTTAAAGACTGTGCATTACATTTTTTTAGGTTAAAGGTTTCTTATTTGGGGGTTCTGGTGGCCTAGCAGTCTAAGCGCCCCACGTATAGAGGCTGTAGTCCTCGTTGCAAAGGTCGCAGTTTCGACTCCCGGCTGGTCGACCATTTGCTGCATGTCTTCCCCTGCTCTCTACTCCCCCCATTTCCTGCCTCTCTTCAGCTGCCCTGTCATTAAAAGGCACAAAAGCCCAAAAATACAACTTTAAAAAAAAAAAGAAAAGAAAGGTTTCTTATTTTTGTATGACAATTTTGAGGATTTTACTTTGTGAAAAATCAGCCAAAGGTTGAAAAGAAGCCTGAAAAACAAAATTGCATTTTACTAACACTCCACTAGACGGTGCTACTGCACTTCACAGGGAGTATGAAAGAGACAGCATCCACCATGTTGTCAAAAAGGTCTACAAATTTATATTTTTCAAATGACTCTTTTCACTTGTGAATTCCCTAAATGAGTTCTACCTTAAAATGCATTAAACCTTACAGTTACTCTCAAATCTTAAAATAGTCAAAGTCCCTATTTTTGGGAGAAATGTGTGAATTTTACATTTATCATTTGTAAGATACTTAAAAAGTTAATATAATTTAGAGGTTTTACTGATTTAATCTGCTGTTTCTAATGCACAATATCCTGTCACTGTTGCATTCATAAAAATATTTACCAGCACTTATATTATAAATCCACTAGGGGGTGGAATGTATCTACGTACCTGCAAAGACATACCTGTTGGATGGTGCTGACATCTGGCTCCATTGCTCTGGCACAACTCTGGAGACTTGAAATTGCATCATTTCATGTTGGAGGGTGAACTCCTCTGCAGCTCCTGGAGGATTTATTGAATCACACGTGAAATAACGAGCGGAGTCCTGCCTCTCATTATTGTGCATTCCTCTTTTTATTATTGTGGTCCTCTTTACATAAGGTGAAGAATGGTCAGAGATCGGCTCGTTAAACCTCGTTGAGGCCGTCTGAAGTGGAATGTTTAGAAGAATTAGGTCTAACGTTAGATCAACTCTCATTTACAGTCATACACCTGCTTCTGTAAAGTGATCAACCTGTTATTAACAATCTACAACAGCAAGAATACACCTCTGTCTGTCCATGCAGCAGTTACAGATGATTACAGTGGCAGTGTTAATCCAGGGAATTATATATTTTCTTAATAAATAATGTCAGGTAATCCACAGATTATTTTGATTTTACTACATTTTCATTAAAGTTTCTCTCATGGTGCTGAAGTAAAAATAAAAAGAGACCTTTTTGCAGTTTTTTTGGAGCAACCTCACTGAACCAAAGCCGGCAAAGGTGATTCCACAAGTTGTGATCTGTAGTTTTAATCAGCCTGTAATGAAATAAAAACAAAAATCCTACCATTTAAAAGTTAAATATTCTGTAAACACATCTTGTAACCAGCAGAACCTCTTCAGGACACACAGAGGTCATACATCTTGAGTAAGTTAACATAAGCAGATCGACTGAAAAGCTCTTCTACTAAAAATGTGTTGTACTACTCCACCTGTTTCACCGTTAAAGCAGGAAATCTGACCACCATCAGTGTAAAGATTGAGCAGAAGGTAAGTTGAAAAGTGCAGATGTTTACTGTGAACCCCCTCTATCCGAGTCCCAAGTGAATGAGGTGAGTTAGAGCAGCTAGCTACAGCGATAATCTAAGTCTCATTTTGACGGCATTCAAGCATTCCATGTTTATATCACTGAAAGTAAAGCGGTCGCCTCTTCAGCTACCGTAATAACATGAGGGCAGTCGAGAAAAACAACAAGAGAGAAAAGGAAGCCCGGCATGGAGCGGGCTTTTACATCGTTTGTCCTCTACACTGTGACAGCTCTGTCCTGGTGTCAGATCTGGTGACTTATTGCATGATGTCCGTCCTCTCAAACTGATCTGAGGCTGATTTTCAAACGTGGTGGCGGCCCAAGTCCATCAGTCTCATCATCACCCGCCTCCCACAGCCACACCCAATCACCCCGGGGTCCTGAGGGGTAAGCAGCTCCTCTGGGCATGGTTCCTCCTACTCCTGATCCAGGCCTTGTCAGGAGGACTGCATGAGGCCCGTCAGTCGTTTGCCTGTCAGCGACTTGCCCTGTTCAGAAGCAGAGAGACAAAGAGAGGTGAGGATGACAGATGTCAAAAAGCTTCCCATGGGATTTAGAAAGAGAGAGTGGGAGGAGAAGTGAGAGGAGAGAAAGAGAAGTCTGCAAAAAAAGACATCAAAACAGGGATTGATAGTTAGAAGACTTCAATGTCTAGAAAAATGGGGTTTGAACTCAAAGCCAGGACCTAAATCCTAGACTACTAAACAGTAGTCATGCCTTCCCTTGTATACGGAGGAGAAACCCGGACTCAGCATAGCAAACACCTGAAGCATAATATCAGAGATACCTCAACACCAGCTGGGAAGATGTCATACGTAGAGACACCAACACCAGCATCCTAGGTAAAGCTAGCATCCCTACCATCATCACCAAGTGAGATGGACTGGCCTTGTCATCCTGACTCCTGTCTTCCTAAACAAGTCCTGTATTCCCAACTCCTCACAGGACAACATGCCTCAGGAGGCCGAAAGGAAATATATGAGGACAACCTCAAAAGGAACATGACCAGAGCAACCAATAGGGGCTCAAAGGAGACAAATGATAAAACATGGAACCGCCGGCCATCCTGCTTCTGGGCTGACACCTCAACGCAAGACAAGTGCAGCAGCGAAGGTGTTGCAAATTATATTAATGAACTCCACAACCATGTAGAAGACGAATCTGACTTAGAATGGAGGGATCCTCCATCAACAAAGCCCAGACGTATCCTGACAACACCACTGCTCACCTTCCCCACACTGCACTGGTCCACAATCAGCCTCTAAGCCCACCTGAGGGTCCACAAAGGCCAAGACAGATGACAGTCATACTCAACCCCAAGTAACCTCAGGTGATTCTCTTTTACCAATTGCTGACCCAAACAGCTGTTCTGATACCATGTGCTGCATGTGTAGGTGTACAGAGTGTGGGGAGGGAGAACAGTACATAGCTTAGCTTCTCCAGCAGGCTTTTCCAAACAGGGGTTGTGCCGTTTTCTGTTCTACATATTGCACTTCATATTGATAAGTACCTCATACAACCTCATGCATCAGGGACTGTAAGACTCAGTCCTGTTTAGTAATCAAAGGCATGCTTTTATTTGATCCTGTTCAAACTATGGCAAGTCTCACCTGAGTCAAACGTCCTCCACATGTTTCTTTCTTTTCAAAATGCTGCAGCGAAACTTCTAACAGACGCCAAGGTATCAGCATCACCCCTGTGTCAGTACACCTGCACTGACCATACCAGTAAGAATTCAAATTCATGATGGTTGGTAAGCATTGATACAACAAAAACCTGCAATTGTGTACCTCAGACTAGCCCAACCAGTAAGACTTACAAAACATGTATTTACTTTTCCACACTCTCAGGGAGGCCTTAATCTCCTTATCTTACTTGAATTGGATGTTGTAAAATCTTCCCGTTCAATATCCCTGCAAGCAAATCTTGTTTAATAAGCTGGAAAGATTAATTAGTGCCATGAACAACTTGTTCTATTCGATAAACCAATCAGCAGACTGTTCCTCAGGATCAATATCAAGAGAGGGGACATGCTACCTCAGGGAAGGTGACACAGTGCAACAGCCATAAATATTAATACTTAAAAATCAATACATGTTTGAATTACTGAGCACACAGTGGTTACAGAGACTTTTGCTAAAACAAGTTTATCATGTAGATGCTAATGATTACAAATGTTAGCACAAACAGAAAAAGTAAGCCTGAAACGACTGAAGGATTAGATTATTACACAGTAGCTGTGAGAACAGCTTCTCCTTCATTGCTCCAGTTTTGCTCCAAAAAAGCTGAGCTGCTGTAATCTGTCTCCCTCTCTGCTGGGATATCAAACAGCAAGTGATGTGCACCAGAACTCTTTACACTTTAATGAATGCAGTTTAAGAGTTAAAAGCTGAGGAAAAGGGACACTCACCACGCTGCGAGTGAACTTCTCCAGGGAGGTGCGTCGGCCCTGCTCCGTATCAAGCTGGAGAGTCGTGGAGAAAAAAACAGTCAAAGTAATAAAAATGGGGAGAAGTTATGACACACTTAAGGCTCAGTTCATGATAGGGATGTCATGATGTCAGATTTATGACTCACAACTATCATGGCTAAAAAAATTCAGTGTAATGAAATTGTCGCGATATTTATGGAAAACTTTAAAATCACTATCAGTCAAATTAAGGAAAGGCAAGAAGAGGGTGGTGAGACATGTTACTTTATAAACTTAACTAATAAACACAACTGACTTACTTACATATCATCAAACATCATGAGATAACAGTTATTATGAGTTACACTTTCACCCAGTGTATAATGAAAGACAGACAGATAGAAATGATGTTCAAAGTGATGTTTTATCTGCGTCACCAACCCCGAGAAAAAGTTCTGATTAAACAGAAACTCACTGTCATCTTCTGCTTGTGACTCTGTGTGCATGTGGTCCATAAACACCTCGTCTTTTTTATGAAATCCCCCCAAATCCTGAGGTTACATGAAAGGCCAGCTAGCTAGCTGGGTACCGAGTCTTCTTCTGCTGCTGCTGCTTCTTTGTCTTCCCTGTTTTTTATGTAGGGTGGCAGGCAGCAAAAAGAACGACGACAGCCCTCTACTATGAACCAATCAGCTCCGCAGTATTACTGTATGATTATTTTAGCACACTAGCATTATTTATTTTTCTTTTTAACAGACAGTTAAATACCAGTATATCACTACAGTCCTAGTTCATGCTACAGAATGCAATCAAGATTTCTTCAAAATACTAGGTGTTATTTATAATTTTCTTTGAAAAGCCAAATGTGTAGAGTTTTTATTCCATCATTAACAGGTTGTGAGAAGTAACTTAAGTACTAAAGTAATGACAATCACATTAGTTTAGGTTTTTTCATTTGGCTTTCACAAGATGTGTAAAAGAAGAGGACAAAGACCCTTATAAGTAAAGCCAATGTGAGAGTATCTTAAACCTGCAATTTGTCTAAAGGTCAGCAGGGGGCGACTGCATTGTTCGGCAAAAGAGACTGATTGGATGAAACAAGACAGAAACAACATTTCTTCTCATTTGGTTTACCACAGTGAACCTTGTTCGAACAAGTTTAAGGTCTTAATCCCTCGGTCCAAGATTTCTCCAACAGATTCACATTTTTAAAATATTGTCCTTTAATTTGAAATAAACACAAGGTACTTGGGCCTTAATGAAAAGGATGAAAAAGGAAATGCCCAGTGAAGAAGCTCATTTTATACCCCTTCTATTATGCTCTACAGAAGAGTTAAATATTCTACCACATGGCCCTAATGTCCACCACAACCCGAGCATGAAGACAGATGGAGATAGATGGGCAACGAGAGAGAGGACATCACTGAGGTTATCAAGTGGGCGCCTCCCTTCATTAGTGTTTCATCAAGTTAGGCCCACGACACCTTGGAGAGGCTCAATAAGTAGCTCCAGCATCCCAGGACTGACCCCTCTCCCCCCACAATACCAAAACTAAGGGTAAAGAGAAAACACAGATGTCTATAGAGAGTTGTTAGAAAGAGAGTTAGAGCTCAAGGCCTGCCAGGAAAGAGATGTTGGACAGAGGGCAGGAAGGCAGAGTCAGGGTGAGGAGCCTCTTTGGGTTAGAGCTCACCCCTGCGGGATTAGGTTGTACATTAAATTTGAGTGAAATCTACAATAAAACAGGTCTTCTTGGCTACCTGTGATTGGCAGGTCTGTAGAAGCAGCAGCCTGTCCCAACCAAGATATAGACTTAAAGTGTCCAAGGTGGTCCCTTCTGGGTCACTAACACTGGATGGCAACAGTCGAACTGTCACACTGGAGGCTTCATATGGGATCTACAAACTCATGGGTAACATCACAGTGGGTACATCTAATTCCAATGGATTTAGTATCTGTTTCCTGGATTATGGCATCATTAAATCAGAGTTAGTGTAAGTAATTCTCTCTCTTGCAACCCTAAAGAAATCAGGTCTGTTCCTGCACTGCCAGTTCTGTGAGCACTCCGACCTGAAGTTAAAGTAAAATGATTCAAATTTGGACCCCTAGGTTGATGAAACACAGGCACACACTCACTTTCTTCCTGGCCATGAGCAGGTCCTGGTACACATTGGAGCGCAGGAAGCGAGCATAGCTGTCACTTTTCATCAGCTTGTAGATGTGGTACTTAAAAAAAAGAGAGGGAGATGGAAAGAAGAAACACATCAGTCTGAATGGTAATGCCAGAAGGAGGAGGAGGGTGATTTTCAGGCATATAAATATGGTTCTGTACTAATGATGTACAAAACTTGCAGACTCAGAGTAAACTAAACATGGCAGTCACTGAGGGAGAGAGATGTTCGTAGCACTGACAGGAGCAGTCTCTTGGTTTTTCACTCCTGGCTTTTAAGGCTGCTACAGGGGAGGAAATCTGATAGACACCACCCAACACTTCTTACCACCACCTTATCTATCTCCAAGGCATGTTATCTAGACATCCCTTCCTCCACTATATAAACCCATTACCCATTGATATTGGTTAGGCATGTAAGAGAGACGGATGGGATCAGGTTTCTGAAGACGCTGAAGAGCTGATGAGATTTCCATTAAAACAGTTATGTAGCTGCTCTTAATGGCACTCTATAGATTATGTCTTGTACAATGACTTACAAGAAAAAGATCTATATTGAAGACTACGTGCATTATTAATCACTTTGGTAAATATAATGGTATTGTTCCATTTATTAGGAAGATTGCATGTTTGATTTGTTGAGAAAGGTCTAGCCCAATCCCTATTCATAGCATCAAATACAACACCAGTTACAAAAAGTTGGGACCATATATAGCTGATTTAAATGATCAACATTTTTGGACACAGCAACAAACTATGTTCACAGATAGTGGTTTTTGGAAGTGGTTTTGAGCTCATGCAGTGACTTCCACTACAGAGTCATGAACACTCAGGCATAAATCAGCACGATACTACTGAATTATGACAGAAACCATGTTTGAAAAAACATTTAGATGTTTATTTTGACTTTGAAGTTTGAACAATGTCCCATCATAAATATATGATTGAAGTATAAACTGTTACTTTACATTAGATTTCACTAAGATTTCTGAATTGCTGTTTGTTGAGATTGAAAGGTTTTGAGATTTTGTTTTGTTTTTAAGTTTGTTTCTGAATGACATGTTTAAATATTGCTTTGTTATAAAATAACATAATTTCTTACACAATGTTGCCTAAACTGTATAAGTTATGTAAAAGGGTAGGCAGGATAAGCCTTGGCTTCAGCCTACACCTTTTTTGGTCAGCATGCGATTGACTAAAATAAATGTGGGTGTGTATGCATGTTTATATGTATACATGAATGTACTTGTGTATGTATGCATGTGTATGTGTACGTATGCACGTACATATCGATATGTGTGTGTATATATATATTTTCTTGATGAATCCCTCAGTGATTTTTTTTTGTTTTTGCTTTTATTTGTGATTTTTTTACATGACTCCTATGTTGTGGAGGGAAGTATTGGTTGATGATGCAGACAAAAATAAACCTAACCTTATCTAATCTACTAGCTTGTAGGAGGCGGGGTTTATTACCTTACAGCTGCTTAATGTTTTGGCTTTACTTTTAGGGGGCAGTCATATGTCCATGTTATACAGGCTATGAATTCAACCTGGACGTATTGTATATTGTACTTTTATGGTAAAAAAGAGAAAGTGTAACCTTTAATGTGGTGACATAGTTGCATATCTTTCCATATATTGCACATCCACTTCGTAGAATTCAAGAGCTCAACTTGTTTTCCACTTTTCCTTGATGTTTTCTGAGACCTTGCAACCAAAACCTTTACCGACTAAGTATTTACAGAACCTGTACCTTCCTTTTGCCTGTTTAAGCTCAAATACTCATTCCCTAATCAGCCCAGCCTTCACACTGAATATGTAGAGATGGATGTATACAAGGCAAGGATAGCTAGGAGGACAATATGATAGCCAATTGCTCATTATTTCCAAGAGGGTGAAACTGTTTTATATAAGTGGGAGGTGCATCTTACTGCTTTTACCTGTATTAGATTCAATCAATCTCTCTCATACATTTTAAACAAGTGAAACACTTGTATCACATAAGCTGGCATTAGGTGTGCAGGAGCTTATTCTAGCTTGTGTAAGCTGTGAATCAAAAGGCAGAAGGTGTGTTATTTACGTGAGTTATTGAATTTGTATTCAGCCTGATGGAGAAACCTTTCAGCTGACAGGTGGAAGGAAAGAGCTAAAAGATACTGCATGGCATTTCAAGTACATGGATTATCTTCTCACTCTGTTTAAAACACAGTCCATAGATTCGAGGCAGCTGAAGATATTTCTGTTTCTCTGTGAGGCTATAAAATGGGTTCAGTCAATGTTTTCTAAATTAACATTTCACTCTATTATTAAACTTTAATCTCTTTGTTTTTGCTCTTCCATTTCAGGCTGGAGCGATGAAAACAAAAGACTGGTTTGAGTACCAAAACAAGTTATTAAAAAAAGGATGTGCCTGAACTGAAGAGCACCATACTCTCATTTATAAACTAATGTCCCTTTCCATTGTATCTTTCATTTTCTCACCTGTGCGTCCTCATAGCTGTACCGCCCGGGGTCTTTCAGGTTCTGGCTTGTGCGTTCATAGCTGTGGGAGTCCAGGTTGATGGAGCTAGGTGCTCCCTCTGCTAGGAACTCTGTCCAAATGTCCTGCGCCCTCTGTGCCACATCCTGCTGGGGCATTCTCTTCAGGTCCTGCACCGCCAACCAGAACCTGAAACGCAAATAAATTCTACTCAGATAGAGCAGATTACTTAAAATGTAGAAACCCGACAGGGGGGATAGTACAGCATTTTTCACCCTGCCTTTTTAGGATGAGCAGGTCCCCCTAGCTTTGTGTTGAGGACTTATTCACCTTGTCAGGATTCTAATTTGCATGATGTGTTGACCAATCAGAACCAGGTACTTAACACAGCTGAGTAATCAATCAATCAACCCTAATTTATATAGTGCCAAATCACAGCAAATGTTTTTTATGAAACAGAGCAGGTCTAGACCATACTCTATGGTATATTATTAACCCTCCTGTTATGTTTGTTTCTCTAGAATAGCAATAATGTTCCTGGGTCAATTTGACCAGGTGCATATTCAATTATCCAAAAGTGTCAGAACCCCCAAAAATCCCAATACACATTTTTTTTAATCTAATTTTTTACTCCATTACTAACCATTTAAATCAAGATTTAGTCCATTGGTGTTCTTTAATCCTCACAGATCATGGTTCAATGAGGATAACTCGCTCGTTTTTCATTACAATCAATGTTAAAACTTTTTTGAATGTACATTGGAAAGCTCTAAATATAAATATAATAATTTTACATTTAGATTTTTTTTTTTCATGAAGTAATGTTGATAAATTAACACGACACCGCTTCTATCACATGCTGTCCATATTTTGATGCTGCATTTAGCAGGTTTGGAAGGCATATATTTCCTAAAATAGACTTTTAAAAGGGTCAATTTGACCTGCAAAATAACTGGAGGGTTAACTAAGACAGGATAAGATCCAGTCCCATCTTACAGACAGGACTCAGTCTGATCTCATCTTAATCCACCATGAGCAGAGCACTTTGCAGCACTTAGCAAGTTACAGTGACAAGGACAAACTTCCTTTAACAGACAGAAACCTGTTAAGTTTTATCTTTTTCAATGATTTAAAACATATATTTAATTTAAATAAAGGTTTAAACAGTCCAAGGACAAGACAGAATAAGTTCCCTAATTTCCCAAACCTAGCTATTTTGTGATTTCTTTTCTTAGTATGAGTTAAGTTGTTGACCAGGTTATGCCTTTGAAGATGTGATTAAAATGTCCCAAAAAAGTTTAAACATCTTTAAACCAACAAATTAAATAGAGTTATTTAACTATCATTTCATCAGAAATCATGCTATTAAAGCATGATAGGGATTTGTACCAAGGTATGGGATGGTTTAGATGTTCAGTGGGGCTTCTTTTTAACAGAAACACACAGTTCAGTCTCTAGAAATCAAGAAAGTATGAAATTATTGTTTTCTTCTTTCAGGCAAAGTGTTCAGACAAAGCTGAGAAATAAAGTTGGATTCAATATAACGTGACTCACAGCAAGAGTGTGAAACAGCATCAGGCAGTCAAAGAAAAGGATTATCTTCAAAGTCAGTATTTCTAACAACCAAATTTAATTTAATTTCAGATAATTCACAGAACACACAGTGGCTGCTTTAAGACTTCCAGACTGTTTTTTATCCAGTACAGAAGAACTGATCTGCTGGGAAGCAGGTCATGTGCTGAGTGTAGCATCAGAGGCTGCAGAAAGCTCCATGCTGCCTGCCTCCAATATTAGTTTGTATCTATATTGATCTGTAGACTTCTTCAGCAATAAAGAGAGAAACACCTCTGGGGCTGGCGTCTCTCTCTCACTGTTTATCTAACTTTTTCTCACTCACCATCACTCTCTCCCTCAGCAGAGCTCTTCCCAAAGCTCCCTCATAAAAGCCAACGCAATTAAAGGTCCGGAAGGAAAACAAGGGAAAAGAGGAGCGAGACAGAGTGGGGTGGGATAGCCCAGAGGTGAGCAGAGATAAGAATGTGTGCTCTCTCTCTATCTCTCTCATACTGTGTTTATTTGCGTGTCTTATCTCCCTCTGTAGCTCAGTGGTATCAGGCCAGCTCATTCCCACACGCCATGATTCTTAACAGGTCTTTCCCTCTTCACACTGCGCTTCTTCAGCTTTGATAGATATTTCCTCTTCTTCACACGCATCACAATAACACTCTTATTGCTGCTCTGCTGCATTACAGCCTTAAACAAACACAGTGCATCAGCTCGTGTTGTCTAAATGAAGCATGAAGTCAATAATTGCTTTGTAAATCAATAGGCAACCCTGTAGAATCACCAACCTCACTCTGTTTTTATTTTTAAACTAAGACACTCTTGCACTCTCTTCATCCACTGTTGACTTTTGGGATATGGGTGATTAGCCTGACTGCTGCTGTTGGCGAGCTGCATGTTGTCTTTGGACGCTTGGAGCCTAGATGTGTATGGATGAGTGGGAGTGTGTACATGTGCTGTGTTGGGATTTCATCTGATGTGGAGGAACTGATACACAACGGTGAAATGAAGATAAAGCTTTTATGAAAGTGCAAGAAGACTACAGGTAAAAAACATGCCATGAAGACTAGAACTATGATGAAAAGAAGCATTAGCCTAGCCCTGTTAGCATGAAATATAGTGTAATGTGGCTGGTGGAGGTGGAGGGAGAGCTAGCAGTTTTAGCAGTTAGCAGTCGACCCATGACAGGGAGGTAGCATCAGAAAGCTTCAAGATGACAGAGTGGGGAATCTTTATTATACAGAATTAACAGTCGACCAAGTCTCCCCTGCGCTATATTCATGTATCATACATGAAAAATTAGAAAGTAGGCACAGCTTACACCCACTCGTCACTACATGAGAGTCCTCGCTCGTTCAGAACCGTAAACACATTAAACTAAATTAATTATACAGTCTACGGTTGGAACGTAACAACAACTGTGGAGAGTAGCATCTTGTCTGTAGTATGACATGAAACAGAAAGGTGGCACGACCTTGTGGCGCTGCCGGGTACTGCAGCGGTATTACAACAACTAGATTCTGATTAGGGTTACCACCTTGGATTTGTGAAAAAAAGGAACACTCCACCAATTGTTTGGGGCAGAGGGCTCGGCCACTATTCCCAGTTCAGACTGACCAAATGAACATAAAATATGGACATAGGACACTGGTAAGCTCTGTCGCTGCAAACTTGTCTTCTTCTGGTGACCTTTTTTGGTTATAAAAGTTGCAATGGCTGCCTGTTTTTGTTTGATACAACAGCTTGATGCTTTTTTGTTTTTGCGTGGGTTTCCAATGTGTTTTTCCTTTCATATTTTACGGAGATTTTCGCCGGACACAAAACGCATGTGACGGAAAAATTGTTTCCCTGGGTCGACCGTACCCATTTATACTCTGACAGTGTCGCTCAGTCAGGATTGTAACTAGTATATGTTTTTTTCATGCTGGTGGCTTGCATGTATTTGCCCCATCTCCTTCCTCGTCTGTCGTCTTTCCTCCCATTTCAAATGGAAACGCCAAAAGTTGGTGAAAAGAAGACCTCAGCGCGTAGTACGTCGGTCAATTCAGCTTATTGTCTCTCTTCAGTCAAGTTTCCCTCCCTGCTTGAGCCGCTCTGAGTGCTAGGGCGCGCGTGTGACATACGCATAAACGGGAAGAAAACAGAGAATATTTTGAATAGATGCAGAAGCACGGGGGACCTTTCTAGACTACAAAAACAAGGAAATCAAATAAGGTTTGGGCATTGACGGGTGGCAACTCTAATTCTGACTGCTAAAATAGCATCTTCAAAACTAACATATGAACATGTAATAACATGTTTGTTTAATCCACAAACCAACAGATATATAGCGAGGGGTAGCATGAAATATATATACATATAAAGGTATAAATATTTTCTGTTACTTTGAGGAAATAATATGAAGCTGTGTTGTGGGGAAAAAAAGCTGTTTACAATCTTTTTCCTTAGTCATGTTGTAAGCAAACATTCCACATGAGGGCTGGATGGATGAACCGTCAAGTAATGAAACAAAAATGTACCCATTTTCCCTTTCTGTTTCTGTTTGGATTAACCAATATGAAATACTGGAAGTGTCAAAGAGTTTGTGTTTTTCTGCTTAGCTAGGCTAATGTAGCTATGATCAAAACACTGTCACTCATCTTGTCCTGTAGTGGGTAGTATTCCCTTGTGATAGTTAGAGGCATTGAAAATTAAATGTCATCTTATGCAATGGTAAAGAATATTAATTCACTTATCCTGTTTTACTTTAATGTGATCCCCATTTTCACCAATAGCTGATCTAAGTAAGCAAACATCCATTTTAAATATAATTCCAACTTAGCCACTCCAATGTACCTGTAATTGAGGGCTAGCAATGCACTAGCAAAAAACAGGGAGTGGTGTGGGAACTGTTAGTTTATTAATGGGGGTATAATCTTTTACAGATGTGCATTGCTTAAGAAAAACAAAAAACTCAAATTAAACATACCAACAAGTATGCAGTTCAAAAGATTCTATCCTGTTTTGCATTTATGACAGGTTTCTCTGAGTAAAACCTTTTTTCTTTATTCTCAGTGAAGCTCTCCAAACAACTGGAGAATTTTTAACTCGGGATTTGTTTCTTCCCATGTATACAAAGTGCAAGTGGGCTGAAATGGTGGGCTGCAACAATTGGCATGCCAAACAGAAATCAGTGTTTTCTGGCTATTTTCAGAGTATTGAAAGCTTCTGAATGACTGTTATACTCCCCTCACATTGTCACAAATGCACACAAATTGCTGCTTTCAAGCTTTAGATTTGCACATAACCATATGTCAGTGAACTGTTTTCCAATGCACAAGAAATCTTCTCATGGAAGTACCACTCTCTGCTATTTGTTCACCACCATCCTCAAGTATTAAAGTCAACGAACCCTGTGAATGCTGAACACCATCAAACGGCAATGCAATAAGTCTTCACGACCTGGGTACGAGGCGCCCCAATATTGAAGCGCGTTGTATGCTTACCGCAGGTTTTCTGAGCTGAACTCTGACTCGAGGAACTTGAGGAAGAGCTCCTGTCCTGCGGGGTCTTTCAAGGCCTCCTCCAGAGAGAAACCCCACTTCTTCACCCGCTGCTGACTTGGCTCCTTACTGTGAGGGAAGAGGGAAGGAAAGAGAAAGAGAGAGAGGCTGTATGAACATCTATTTGAAGCTTCTGCAGGGAGGTAAGGATTTTTAAAAAAGATTAAAAGAGATTAAAAAAACAAGGCGGAGAAATTATCCGTGTGGGGAGAGCTGACAGATGAATACAGAGGAGGGGATAAAACAGTAAAACCTACATTTTCGATCACCCTGCAACATCTTAATGGGCAGATTTCAATGTGATATTAGTGTCAAAATGTTACAAAATCCAATTGTTTTGATCCCCTCACGGAAATTATTTTCTTGAATCCTGCCATTGATCAATCCAGCTGAATTATTAAGCTACATTAGGCACAATAATTAAACGACTCCTGTAATTATTTCCTGCATACTTCAGGCAGAACAGGAGAGGAGAGCAGAGTGCAGCGTGTTGAGAGCTGTGACCGCTCTCTCTATAAGAGGTAACACTTCAGTTGATTAACCTCATATCTCTTAATAACATTCATTTGACAGTCAGTAATGTCAAATTGTCAAATATTTGTCAGTATCCGATAACTGAGGTAGATGATTTGATTAGAATTGATTATGTGAGCTGAGTGACCTCTGAATTTCCTTCACTGCTTTAGTTAATGGCCCATCGCTCAAAGTAATCACCTACAAATGCCCTGTGTTGGAATCAGTTCTGTGAAATCACTATCGACTCTAGAGTAGTTATGAGTTTGACACCAATAAAAACAAAAAAATAAAACTGGCAGATCAAGATTTTTTCTGTTTTTTTATAATTATATATAACAAAATAATAATAAAATGATGGTGGACTTTTTAGCATGACCTGCTTTACAGTTTGGCTATTTCACTGTACTCCTCTGATCTAGTTTAAAAGAGGACTGCTCTGATTAAAACTCCTGTGTGGAGTTTTGAGCCAGTTATGAAACAAACTGAAATCAATACTGATGCCTCAACCTGACCTACAAAAGCAAACAAGAACATCAGCAACAATACTGACTTTTCTGAATCATATTTTTTTGGTGGCTGCAATCACCCTGAAGGAACAGCCTGTTTTTTTACATTTTTCGAAAACACATTTTTACAATGAGTGACACATCCAACAGTTAAAAACCAGCAGGATGAGATTATTTTGTAGCTTCACATATCCAGGACAAGCTCAGGAAAAAGTTAAGAGGGGCTGATTTGTCCACTATCTATCTATCTATCTATCTATCTATCTATCTATCTATCTATCTATCTATCTATCTATCTATCTATCTATCTATCTATCTATCTATCTATCTATCTAAGTATCTATCTATCTAAGTATCTATCTAAGTATCTAAGTATCTATCTAAGTATCTATCTAAGTATCTATCTAAGTATCTATCTAAGTATCTATCTAAGTATCTATCTAAGTATCTATCTAAGTATCTATCTAAGTATCTATCTAAGTATCAAAGTATCTAAGTATCTATCTAAGTATCTAAGTATCTATCTAAGTATCTATCTAAGTATCTAAGTATCTATCTAAGTATCTATCTATCTATCTATCTATCTATCTATCTATCTATCTATCTATCTATCTATCTATCTATCTAAGTATCTATCTAAGTATCTAAGTATCTATCTAAGTATCTTAGTATCTATCTAAGTATCTATCTAAGTATCTATCTAAGTATCTATCTAAGTATCTATCTAAGTATCAAAGTATCTAAGTATCTATCTAAGTATCTAAGTATCTATCTAAGTATCTATCTAAGTATCTATCTAAGTATCTATCTATCTATCTATCTATCTATCTATCTATCTATCTATCTATCTATCTATCTATCTATCTATCTATCTATCTATCTATCTATCTATCTATCTATCTATCTATCCATCCATCTATCTATCTATCTATCTATCTATCTATCTATCTATATATCTATCTATCTATCTATCTATCTATCTATCTAAGTATCTAAGTATATATCTAAGTATATATCTAAGTATCTAAGTATCTATCTAAGTATCTTAGTATCTATCTAAGTATCTATCTAAGTATCTATCTAAGTATCTATCTAAGTATCTATCTAAGTATCTATCTAAGTATCAAAGTATCTAAGTATCTATCTAAGTATCTAAGTATCTATCTAAGTATCTATCTAAGTATCTATCTATCTATCTATCTATCTATCTATCTAAGTATCTATCTATCTAAGTATCTATCTATCTATCTATCTATCTATCTATCTATCTATCTATCTATCTATCTATCTATCTATCTATCTATCTATCTATCTATTTATATTGTTTGAGAACTTAATTATTCTTTTTGTCAAAACGTATCATTTCCCACCATGCAATATGAGCAGTGACAGCTCAGCACTTAGAGATTTGTAGCTTGATAGACCTGGAATAGCTCAACATATCATCGAAACAAAAATCCCTAACACAAAACATCAACAAAAACAAGACATGATTTCAATACCATGAAAATTAATATTTTCCAGTTGACCCTGTATTGATTTGTTGGAAGCAATCCGCCATGTGTAGGCATGTCACCAACATCTGATGCATAAGAAAGTATAAGGTACAACAATACAGCCTCTGTTGGTGTGGTCTAACATTAAAAGGATTTTATGGTCTGGCAGTAACAAACTCTTACTTAAAGGCCAAAATGGACAAAAAATGCAATCACCTTTGATCAAACAGCAAAACTGAAACAGAGGCTGTATTTGGAGTCTGACTTTGAGATCTCAGCTTCCAGTTCATAATGAGAGAAAGTTTCTTGGCTGTGAAAGTGAAACTGCAGGGGACTGGGTTTGTACCTGGTCTCTAGATCCCAGAGAGACTGATCATCGCTGGTCCATGGGTTAGACGGCTCCAGTGTCGTCACAAACGGGTCATACTCCATGTACTGCTCAGTGTAGCTTATCAGGCTAACACAAACATAAACACACACAGGAAAGAGGACAGAAGAAGTTGAGGACACAGCTGTGCAAAAGGAAACAGACCAACTTGAATTCAAACCATCTGTCCGATGGGATCAATATCTTTCTAGTTGGGTGGATAATTGTAAAATAGAGTTCATTTTCAGGAGTAAACTTGGACAACCGTGTAGCGGGAGCATCTGTTCTGATCAGAGTCCACTGTGAGATGTGACTCTCTGACTTGTATTTAAAAGTCTGACACAAACAAGAAGTGAAAGGTGCTGTGAAGCAGAGAGTGAGTAACAGTACCGCTCTGCTGCGAACAGTTTCCACCAAAACTCAGAGATGTACTAGAACAGTTTCTTCATCACACCATGCAAGCCACTGTGGAATTACTCCATAACATACATTGTATAGAGTATCTGCAGTTCAGCTATTACAATAATAATAATGTCACAGGTTAACTGATTTTGATTGTGCATGGCTGACATTTGAAGTTATTTAAAGGAGATAGAAGGGTAATTCTGCTGAACACATCCTCTGAGTCTGAGAGCAGTGAGACCTTACCATGAATAAAGAAAGAAACAGAGAAGGGGGTGAGTAGAAAACCATGTTTTAGAATTATTTCATATTAGGAGAGCATCTCAGTCTAAAAGTCATTAAACCAAATAATTGGACTAGAGACTATAAATAAAAATCATAAATGGTCAATCATTTAGTTTTAAACTATGAAGCCCATGCGGAAGTTTTAAAAACTGCAATTCATCGAGAATCTGCTTGTGGCTGGCTGCAGAATCACCGGAAACCACATACACACCAATTCCAAAAAGACAATATTAGTAAACATGTTTACAGCCTTTGCTTTCGTAGCTAATTTCTCTATCTGCACACTCTGTACGGTGGGTGAATTTTTTTTCTAGGGCGACGGTTCAGAAGATATTTAGATTAAGAGTTTTTGCCCAAATAAGGACATGACTGATTTGACTCCTGGTTGGGAACACATAGCGGTTGGCTGGGAGGCTCAAACTAGGCCTGGTTGAGTTCCGCATTTCCAATATGGCTGCCGCCATCAATTGGCTTCAAAAAAGCACTCAGGAACAGATGGATGACGTCACGGATACTATGTATACAGTCTCTGGTTTGAACAGAGCTTCTGTGTCACTGTCGAGGCATCTGGACTGCATAAAAGTACCAAAATATATAAATAGCATTTCTAGAGGACTAACTCCTTAAGCTCCTAAGCTACAACAGCCACTTTCAAAAACAAAGAGACACCTAAATGTTTGAAATCCAGCAAGTGCAACTTGTAAATGAACAAACACAAAGAAGATTGCAGTTGTACAGTACAGTGCTGAATTCACCAACACACAAAGTCAGTAGAGGATTCAGGACCATGGACAGCGACAGCAGGAACAGAATAACTCCCCTCTCTGTAGAGTTGTCTACGTGGACTTCTTTATATCTATTTGCACAAGTTGAGTTGCAAGAAAGTCTTCTTGTGAGCATGAAATTAAATACAGCTCAGCCTGTCAAAATTTGAGTGCATCGAATGAACTAAAATAGCTCAAAGAAAGACAGGATTATGAGCTAAATGTGTGTTTAGAGCCCCCATTCCTTAATGTCACTACATCTACACAACAAATAAGACTATCTTTGCATTTAAACTTGAATAGGTTTTATCTATAGCAGTAAAGCATCATACAATCAGCAACATTTCCTTTATTCTTCATTTCCAATCTTCTTTATGCTCTTAAATACTTATTTAGAGCTGTAGGACATTTTAAGGAATCCTTTCAAAGGTGTTTTTTCTGCCCACTGAATTATAAATTTACATGCTAGTTATAATGAATCTATACTTGTGCACAAATTCATGCTTTTGCTTTTATATACTTTTTTATTTGCAGAGTTGTTCCTGGTTTTTATTTTGCACACTCAAGAGACTAATTGGGTGAATTCAGGCACAGCAGCTAAGGTAATCCCAGCAGCAACCAGCTGCTTTACAACCACCTTAAGAAGTATGGTTTCTACCTGCTATAGTTCCATCAAGACATTTTTCATAGCAGAAAAAATGATTAAAATTGACCAATTATTTCTAAAGGGATTTAATTAAATACACATATAAATGTTTTCCAATGTTATCATCCTACATGATTGATGTTTTCCGTCATGTTGTTTCTCACAATGTTTCGATAAACACGTCCAAGTTTCACGCTCTGCGGAGCATCAATTAAGCTCAGCTCAGTGTGTGAAGTGAGGAGGTTAAAGGGTCGTTAATGGGAGGCCGAGCGGAGCAGCCGGCAGTAATCACAGTTTTCTGCTCTGCTGGGGAGTAATGGCCGTCCTGACTCAGTGAGCAGAGGATGGGACTGTCAGGCTGCCTCACACACACGAGGGTCTCTGCCACCCAGGGGAACCAGGAATACATTTGTACATATTCTTTATGCCTCTTTTGTAATGTGAAAAGGTTGACAAAATACTTTGAATGCCTGTACAGCTTCATACAATCTAAGGCCATAACCCCACAATGAATCAAACATTAGGAAAGCTTTCAGGCGGTGTTTATAAAACCCTCAAACCATGCAGCAGCTTTTCAGATAAACCTCTTTACCAACCCTTCAGCTCTGACCTTCCCCACTTCTACTAAAATTCCTGACCCCAAAGTGCAAACGCATAAAGTGCAAACACATATTCGTAACAGATCATTTCTTCTGTATTTACATTTAAATAGGAAAAAAGACAGTTTGCAGAGAAAGAGGAAGAGGAAGAATTATGTCTCTAGTGAATCAGGTTGGTTTAAGTTTGGAATAATCATCATCAAATGCTCAATTATTTTGGAATACTTCACTG
This sequence comes from Notolabrus celidotus, assembly GCF_009762535.1. Taxonomy (NCBI): domain Eukaryota; kingdom Metazoa; phylum Chordata; class Actinopteri; order Labriformes; family Labridae; genus Notolabrus; species Notolabrus celidotus. The sequence continues at coordinate 8,859,012 of NC_048284.1, read as the reverse complement.
TATTGTTTTTCATGATGCAGAAACAATAATGATACTCTTTAAACGAAAACTGCATGTGACACATTTGTAAGTATTCTATTTAGAAAGATTGATTTCTAAGAGCAACAGATTGGAATATTCCAGCTGCGATGTTCGATATTTTGATTTCAGAACCAAAGGTAGTAAGAGTATTATGATAGAACTGGATAAATACGATACAATTCAAGACTATGGGATTACAAGACTACATGTAATACCATACAAAAAAAAACATTTCAGTATGATCCAGTATGATCGGATTAGATATGATACAATAGAATAATATAAGATGGAATAGGATAGGATGAGATGGGATAGAATAGGATAGGATATGTTAGAATATGATATTAATGGAAAGGTAAGGAAAGGTAAATAAAGGAAATAATAGGATTGGATAGGATAGGATAGAATATAATAGTATAGGATAGGGTAGGATAGGATAGGAAAAGAAAGGTTAGGATAGGAAAGGAAAGGTTAGAATTGGATAGGATATATTAGAAACGGGTATTAAAGGAAAGGAAATGAAAGGATAGGATAGGAAAGGATAGGGCAGGACAGGACAGGACAGGATAGGATAGGATAGGATAGGATAGGATAGGATAGGATAGGATAGGATAGGATAGGATAGGATAGGATAGGATAGGGTAGGGAAGGGTAGGGAAGGGTAGGGAAGGAAAGGAAAGGAAAGGATAGAATAGGATAGGACAGGATAGAATAGGTTAGTACAGGATAGGATAGGACAGAATAGGATAGGATAGGACAGGATAGGATAGGATAGGATAGGATAGGATAGGATAGGATAGGATAGGATAGGACAGGATAGGATAGGATAGGATAGGATAGGATAGGATAGGATAGGACAGGATAGAGTAATAGGATAGGACAGGATAGAGTAATAGGATAGGATAGGATAGGATAGGATAGGACAGGATAGGATAGGATAGGATAGGACAGGATAGGATAGGATAGGACAGGATAGAGTAATAGGATAGGACAGGATAGAGTAATAGGATAGGATAGGATAGGATAGGACAGGATAGGATAGGATAGGACAGGATAGAGTAGGATAGAAAAGGAAAGGAAAGGTTAGGATGGGATAGGTTAGGATAGGATAGGATAGGATAGGAAAGGATATAATAGTACAGGATAGGATAGGAAAGGATATAATAGTACAGGATAGGGTAGGATAGGATAGGATAGGATAGGAAAGGAAAGGAAAGGAAAGGTTAGAATTGGATAGGATATATTAGAAACGGGTATTAAAGGAAATGAAAGGATAGGAAAGGATAGGACAGGACAGGACATGCCAGGACAGGACATAATAGGATAGGATAGGATATAGGTAGGGTAGGGTAGGCTAGGGAAGGGTAGGAAAGGAAAGGAAAGGAAAGGAAAGGAAAGGAAAGGAAAGGAAAGGAAAGGAAAGGAAAGGAAAGGAAAGGAAAGGAAAGGAAAGGAAAGGGAAGGGAAGGGAAGGGAAGGAAAGGGAAGGGAAGGGAAGGGAAGCTAAATAAAGGAAAGGAAAGGAAAGGAAAGGAAAGGATAGGTTAGGATAGGACAGGATAGGACAGAATAGGATAGGATAGGGTAGGATAGAATAGGAAAGGATAGGTTAGGATAGGACAGGATGGGATAGGTCAGAATAGGATAGGTTAGGGAAGGAAAGGAAAGGATAGGACAGGATAGGACAGGATAGGACAGGATAGGATAGGATAGGATAGGATAGGATAGGATAGGATAGGATAGGATAGGATAGGATAGGATAGGATAGAAAAGGAAAGGAAAGGTTAGGTTAGGATAGGATAGGATAGGATAAGATAGGATAGAGTAGGATAGGAAAGGAAAGGTTAGGATAGGATAGGTTAGAATTGGATAGGATATATCAAAAAAGGGTATTAAAGGAAAGAAAAGGAAAGGAAAGGATATGTGAGCGGATGCACGCTGTGCATGGCGTGGCAGGATAGGATAGGACAGGATACAAAACGATACAAATAATATGATATAATACGATCCAAACTATACGATACGATACGATACAAGATGATAGAACAGTATATGATGCAAAGGAGGACTATAGCTGATTTCACATTATTATTATTATTATTATTATTATTATTATTATTATTATTATTATTATTATAGATCAAAACAATAATACAACAATAACCATTCACATGTAAGTAGTAGATTTCCCTTGTGGAATACCCCCAATTCTTTTTTTTCACCTTCATCTACGTACAGTATCTAACCCTGCTGGCTGAACCCAGAGGGAATAAGAGGTTGGGTGAAGTAGTCCATTTTTGTCTTTTCGTTCTTGCTGGGCTGTGGCATATATGGGATCAACATGCATGTTGAATGACAGGCCCAGGCTTCTGTTTTGCCACTGGACATCTATTCCAAATTGCCAAACAGATAGGGAGGAGGCAGGGAAATCCAGGAAGAAAACACAATCGGACAAACCTCTAACCCGAACCCAATTCATACCAAACCAAAGCACAAATACTGTGAGAATCAAACTGTCTTACCAGTGCACTCTACTTTCACATCCTACAGCAACCATCACAGGTTCATATAGAGATGTCAACAACAAATAACCTCCTCCATCTGCCACTGCTCTATTACAGGAATAGTGAAAAGAAAGTCAAGAGAGCACATGTTTGTCTGATTATAGATGGTCGCAGAGAGCACAGCAGATGGGAAAGCAGACAGGAAAAGCTGGTATTTTCTCTTCCACTAGAATAGATACGGAACAAATAAGATTTGGACCTGCTCCTCACGATGTGCAGGGGTTTTCGTGCAGCAGAGATAGAGTTTCACATACCTTTCAGCGACTTTGGACATCTTCATACAGTGACGATCTAGCTGTTTGTTCAGGAATAGGATCTGCAAGAGGAAAACACAGGAGTCTCTTTTTATTTTGCTGGCTTTGTTGGAAAGGAATGGTATGATAAGTGCCCTTGCTATGTAAAATATGTGTATGACAATGTTTATGATGGATAATCAGGGCCTATTTTGTCATAGGCTGGTGCATTCGGTTGTTTTGGGCTTTCTTTCTTTATCTCTGCAGTTTTTTTATTTAGAAAACAGATCTCCCTTTGAGAAGAGTTCAGTAGCAGAGTTCCTGCAAAGTGCTGTGTAGAGCTGTTAATCTTTTGTTGTCATTAAATCTAATGCTGATGTCGTAAATATCAAACAAAGTAGGACTAATAGAGAATATTCTGACCGGTTTGTCTTGCAAAGTCAATATTAAGGTGAAGTTTTACCTCTTTCTCCACATCCTCCTTGGTGTTTTTTCGGCAGTGGTGCAACGGAGTGTGTTTGGGACTCTGACACTGTGTTCCCTCCTCTGTCACGCCATACACTGACTGGAACATTTGAAAATGAGAAAGAGGACAGAAGTGAGAGAGGTAATAGAGGAAGAAATTTGTTTTTTGTTATTTCTTTTCAGAACAAAGTAATGCATAACAACAGCAGCACAGACAGCCACAATGCAAAGTGCAGCAAAATCAAAGGTTATATGAAGTTAAAGGGATTGTTTAAACACATCCAAGTCAACATAAAGGTGCAGAAAAATATTTTTGCTACTTTTTTTTTGTCAAGCATTCACAAAACACACTGGAAAAGACAATTCTCAACCTTGAATCTGGTGTATAATTCTTGTCACATATACATTTAATTGAATGTTAAAAGAAATACTTAATACACTGAGCCATCATCTTAAAAATTTCAACCATCAAGGTCTTCTTGAATTCCACAGTGAAAGGGTTAATGTCTTGGTTGCATCATCTGAGCTTTACCTTTTTAACTCTGTGAGGGTTCTTCATGCGTCGACACTTCCTGATGTCCATCTCCGTCGTGTTCACACACCCAGGCTGCAAACATGACAGAAAAAGGGAAATAATCTCTTATCTAAATCAACACGTTTCTCCTTAATTTGACAGAAAACGAGAGTGAGCTGTGCAAAGCTGAAAAGGAGGCTTTTGATGAAAGACGAGGCAGACGTCTCTCAGATTGAGGCTCACCACAGGTCTGTGGACGTCCCAGAAGGCTCTCTCCTGGCTGTCGAGGATCTTTCTCTCAGTTTTATCCTTTTTCCTGTCAATCCTGCAGATCAGATCAGTCAGTGTGAGAAACACAGCACACTTCTTTGCTGGAGTCAGCATTAAATGTGGCAGGTGAATAAGGATGGGAGGATAAGAAGGGATGAGACAGACTGGGGATTACAAAGTCTACATGTCCATCATTTTTAACAATACTGAAGCTCCCATGCTCCACGATTTAGTACAGTCCCTTGACTTAGAAGTGCTCTATATCAGCTGAATGTGTAATATTCACAGATACTGATGTATCTCTGTAGCTACATGACTGCCCTAAAGGAGTGTTTCTTTCATTTTGACATTGTGATTTTCTCTGAGGACAAAACTGCAAGCCAACAATCCTGTTTCCATCCATTTCCTCTACCCTTATACTTCTGAGTTGACCCTACCTACTAGTTGCAGACATAAATGTGAGCATACATACTTGTGTGTCAATGTGTAGGTGTCATGCTGTTGAAATGCTTGATGGTAGTGTGGTCTCTATTATAAGTTTTCTGCTTGCTTTTTCACAGCAATTCCAAGCGTATTTTGTTAGTTTAGAGCTGATACATGTTGCTGTTTATCATATGGCAATTATTACAAGGAAGATTAGGTAGGAAATGTCGGAGGAGATTAAGTGCATGCCCGATGTACGGCCAATGAATGGTGATTCCGGAAGTGCTGTAAATGCAGGAAGTGCAATGCCATCCAGCGGGCTAATCTTAGGGCTTGCTTCGACGCATAGTTAGTTCAGTCAGACAACTCACGTTTAAATTGTTTATTGTAGTAGCAAATACATATTCATGTTTGGTGCCCAGGCTCCGGCCTCAAAAAATACTGAACACCCCCGGAGCCTGCAGGTGGATGCTGGGGTGGCGGTGGGGATGAAAGAAAATTCAGCAATAGGCATGCAGGGCAGCAGAGGCGTTGACAGGCAGAGGGAGAGATGGGAGATTTTCCCAGTTTAAATAGACCACCAAGTTGAGAGGCAGAGGGCAGGATTGGATGATGGTTATGAGAGTGGGAATTGTGACGTGTATAGCAGTGCAGCTCGAGATGTCTGCCTGAACTAGCTTGCAGGCGTCGCTCCATATTTTGGAGGAGTTGCACGTCAGGCCACTGTGTTAAAAAAGTTCTACACAGACCTTCCACATAGGCTACAGATTCGATTTGACGCAGTAGTTATAAACCAGGATTTGGAAGCAAACATCACTGGACCCACTGACAACACATGCAGTAAGTATGATGTGGTAAGAAATTCCATTACAGGGGGTTAATAGAGCCTGTCAGAAACACTCACAGCTCATAGTACGAGGGGTCACATTGAGATTTTGCTGCATGCTGTATCTTGTACCTTAGGTGTGAACGGCAGCCCTGCATGCATTGTAGTTTCACGTGTTGCTGTGGTAACAGAGCATGCACTTACTTGACCTGCGCCTCAGCCTGCATGTAGATAAACTCCCACTTCCTGGCAAAGGCTCTCTGCAGCCTGGCCAGGTTCTCCTGTTAAAGAAAAATGGTAGAGGCATGTTGTTACACAGAGAAAAATAACAGTAAAACTAACTAAATGCTAAAAGAGTTTGACTCTGCTATCAGATCCAATTTAGGTCTCATATTATCACACACACATACACATACACACACGCGCACAAATCTGACCTTAAGAGGCAGTGTTTTTCTGCCCTGCAGCCTGACACACAGATCAATACTGAGAAGTAACATAGCTCGGAGGAAGAGTCCGAAACTCACCGCCTCATAATCTGCCAGCTCCAGTCTGGTCTTATTCTGCATGGTCCGCTTGCACAGGTAGATAGCTGAGGGAAAGAGAGAGCGATAGAGAGGATTGAAAAAAGTGGATTTATCGGTATACACACTCTTCTGCTTCCTCCTCTATTCATCCGTTCATCCATGCATCTCTCATCCCCCATGTACCTGCCTTAGACCTCCTCAACTCCCATAGCATGAGAGTAAAATCAGTTTGAGAAGCAGCCTCTCCACTGCTCAGATGCTTCTTGATTATGAGGTGGAGTGTGAAGACTCTCTAAAGTTGTGCCTCTGTGACAGGATGAAGGGCAGGAAGTGGAACGGTGACTGACTAATCCTGTCGATGGGTCCTTCATGCAGCAGAGGGAACATGTACAGTTCACGGCTCGCTGGATGTTATATTTTCTTTCGCCAGGTATGAAGAGTAATATGATTCAACAGCCAGGTCAGGTGTTAATGATCAAGGGCTTTTGAAGGCATTCAATAAAGTATGAATCATGTAAGAAATGTATCATGTATTAACATACATCACCACCAAGATTTCTATCTAGAATATTTCATTCTGATTGGTCAAAACCTCTTGACAACAATTATTAAGTCTGAAAAGAATAGATGGCTCTGGGGACAACCTGATCACACAGCTCACATGAAGAATTATACTGTTCCTGATTTCACCTCTTTTGTAGTTATTTTCGGTAGCCCCGGTAGACAAACTTTTTTAATATTTCTCTCAATTTATTCAGGGAGCACAAAAAATTAAGACTAGTGGTGAATGGCTGACCAGATCCCGGCAGAGAAAGAAGGTTGAGAAGTGGGATAACAGCATACAAAGGAGCAAGATATGTTGAAACACACAAGAAATTGCAGAGTGAAAAAGAGGCATCTGCCAAATTGAAGAAAACAGACAAAGAAACAGCAAACTGCAGTACAGTATGGGCTTTAGGAAGGTTACATGACTGGTTAAGTGAAAAAAAAACTCCAACAGACTTTAGAAGCAACAAGGAAGGAGACCTTATACATGTGCTGCTGTTATTTCTGAATCTGTAAAGAATAGTAGCAAAAGAAAGCTTATGTTTAGACATTACTGTTAATAAAAATGTTAAATTTAATGTTAATTTAACCCTTAAGTAGTCTGATAAAAATACTATTGGTAGCCTATAGCCAGTGGTGATCATCTGGTTGAGAGACAAACCTACTGTACCACTGAACCACAGCCAATCAATCAATCAATCAATCAATCTGTATTTATATAGCGCTAATTCATCAAAAATTATATCACAAGACATTTTACAAACAGAGCAGGTCTAGACCGTACTCTACGTATGTTCTATTATTGAGAAAGACCCAACATCAAGACAGGATAAGATTCAGTCCCATCTTACAGACAGGACTCAGTCTGATCTCATCTTAATCCACCATGAGCAGAGCACTTTGCAGCATTTAGCAAGTTACAGCAGCAAGGACAAACTTCCTTTAACAGGCAGAAACCTCGAGCAGGACCAGACTCATGTTAGACACACATCTGCCTTGACCGAGTTGGGGTTTGAAAGAGGGAAAGCCGCAAAGTTTAAGTGATGGATGCAATGTGTAAAAGGCTGTTGTCAGTGTCCTGGTAAATCTAAAGTTTTGAAATACGGTTCTGGTAAAAGTAATGTTCACCCTATAAAGTGAGGACCAATCATATCTTGCCTTCCCATTTATAGACAGAGCAAACGCCAAAGTGCAAAAAACTGCAGTTCCCAGAGTTTCCACTTGAGGCTGGTTTCTAATGCCTTGAGATCCCCCTTTGGGCCCATTACAAAAAGGCTGACTTTACAGTATAATTGAATCTGTTTTAAGAAAAGTACAAAAAAAAGTGTTGGTCTCAATTGCTCATTTCTGTATTTGTACACTCCACACCCGGGGGTATTTTGTTGTGCGACCCATCCATTATGATTTATTTACTTATTTAAGAAATGTCAGTGTTTCTCTTGAAGGCACTTACCGTAGTCTGTGTTTTCAGGCTCCCAACAGTTGGACGGCCAGAAATACGGTGCCTGACAGGAAAACAAAGTGAAAAGGTGAGAGCTGAAAGTTGACGGTTTTAAAGAACAAACCCCACGGCATAAAAAAAAGTTGTTTGAGAGTCAAACAGTGTCCTTTCATTACTCTCTGCCATGAGTGACGACCGTGCCCTTTACTAAATAGTTGTTTTCCTCTCTGAGCTGCAGCAGTGCACATGATTGCTTTGCACCACAATGTAAGCAATCAAAATATTTTTATTATCAGGACTGAACAGATTCAGAACAGCTGACTCCTAAAACTTTTCCACCAGTGTGAGGCATCCTGGGGTGCTGCAGAGGCGTGGGAGTGCTGCAGCGACACAATAAACAAGAAGCAATGAAAAACAAACAATAGGGGAAAAGCAGAATGATAGAACCAGCAGGCAGAGAACAGACGCTGACAGGAGAGATACAGTGGGGCAAAAAAGTATTTAGTCAGCCACTGATTTTGAGTTCTCCAACTTAGAAAGATGAGAGAGGTCTGTAATTTCCATCAGAGGTACACTTCAACTATGAGAGACAAAATGAGAAAAAAAAATCCAGGAAATCACATTGTAGGATTTTTAAAGAATGTATTTGTAAATTATGGTTGAAAATAAGTATTTGGTCACCCACAAACAAGCAATATTTCTGGCTCTCACAGACCTGTAACTTCTTCTTTAAGAAGCTCTTCTGTCCTCCACTCGTTACCTGTTTTAATGGCACCTGTTTGAACTGGTTATCTGTATAAAAGACACTTGTCCACAGCCTCAAACAGTCAGACTCCAAACTCAACCATGGCCAAGACCAAAGAGCTGTCGAAGGACACCAGGAAGAAAATTGTGGACCTGCACCAGGCTGGGAAGAGTGAATCTACAATAGGCAAGCAGGTTGGTGTGAATAAATCAACTGTGGGGGCAATTGTAAGAAAATGGAAGACATACAAGACCATTGATAATCTCCCTCGATCTGGGGCCCAACGCAAGATCTCATCCAGTGGGGTCAAAATGATCATGAGAATGGTGAGCAAAAATCCCAGAACTACACGTAGGGACCTGATGAATGACCTGCAGAGAGCTGGGACCAAAGTAACAAAGGCTACCATCAGTAACACACTACGCCGAGAGGGACTCAAATCCTGCAGCACCAGGCGTGTCCCCCTGCTTAAGCCAGTATATGTCCAGGCTCGTCTGAAGTGCCAGAGAGCATATGGATGATCCAGAAGAGGATTGGGAGAATATCATGTGGTCAGATGAAACCAAAATAGAACTTTTTGGTAAAAACTCAACTCGTCGTGTTTGGAGGAAGAAGAATGCTGAGTTGCATCCCAAGAACACCATACCTACTGTGAAGCATGGGGGTGGAAACCTCATGCTTTGGGGCTGTTTTTCTGCAAAGGGGACAGGACGACTGATCTGTGTTAAGGGAAGAATGAACGGGGTCATGTATCGTGAGATTTTAAGCCAAAACCTCCTTCCATCAGTGAGAGCATTGAAGATGGAACGTGGCTGGGTCTTCCAGCATGACAATGATCCCAAATACACCGCTCGGGCAACGAAGGAGTGGCTCCGTAAAAGGCATTTCAAGGTCCTGGAGTGGCCTAGCCAGTCTCCAGACCTCAACCCCATAGAAAATTTGTGGAGAGAGTTGAAAGTCCGTGTTGCCCAGCGACAGCCCCAAAACATCATTGCTCTAGAGGAGATCTGCATGGAGGAATGGGCCAAAATACCAGCTACAGTGTGTGCAAACCTGGAGAAGACTTAAAGGAAACGTTTGACCTCTGTCATTGCCAACAAAGGTTATGTTACAAAGTATTGAGTTGAACTTTTGTTATTGACCAAATACTTATTTTCCACCATAATTTACAAATACATCCTTTAAAAATCCTACAATGTGATTTCCTGGATTTTTTTTTCTCATGTTGTCTCTCATAGTTGAAGTGTACCTCTGATGAAAATTACAGACCTCTCTCATCTTTCTAAGTGGGATAACTTGCAAAATCAGTGTCTGACTAAATACTTTTTTGCCCCACTTTATTTGATATAACTTGGTTTTGAATGACAGCGTTAAGACCATGTTTCCAGCATCAATACGAAGCCACTTTTAGTTGCTTTTCTTTCTCTCGCCTGAAAAGTGAGACGCTAATGAGTAGTGATTATCTTTATGAAGCTTTTTTTTCTCTCTGCTAGCCTTTCTCCTTGTCTTCTCCCTCCACTTCACTCTGAAGGAGGAGGACCAAGGTCAGATCACGGCAATGTGCACGTCTGTCTGGTTTAATTAAACTGCTCCTCCAGCTCGGGTGGAGCCTCAGCCCACTGACAAGCCTTGGTGAAGAGGATGGAAGAAAGAAGATGCTACACAAAGATCTCTCTAATCCTGCTCCCCCCAGAGGAATGTGAAAACATTGTTTCCTCTTTTTAATTAGGAAATTCAGGATAAAACAACCAAGCTTAATTAATCTGTGACTCTAATACTGCTGTCTTATCTGTGAACAGTGATGGAGGAGTAAAATGTCAGCAGGATTTTCTTTCCTTTTATTCCCTGACGAGTGTACGAATCTACAACACAATGTCTCTCTTTTGGTAGCCGCCCACTCAGCCCGAGCCCAGACCGGCGTCCCTCGCTTGCTTGATGAATATTTTAACACATCACCATTCATTTTTAATAGGGTCACAGGATCCCAGCGTAGTACTGAAGAAGCTGCAGACAGTGGACAGGGCCTCTTTGTCATCCAGATCAAGACTGGTGTGTTGTAATTCCATAACTGAACAAGTAATCTTCTGCAGCTGATTGGGGTCTTTATGAGGGTATGAGAGCCAACACAATCAGATTAACCTTGGTGGCTTTTTCTTTTCTAATGCAGGATGAAGAGGGGATTAGTTTGAGCTTAGGTTTGCTAATAAAGGCATGGTGTAAAATGCTTCTATGGGAGGAGAAAAATGGTAATCCATAAATATTAAAGACCTATTATTAAATAATAACCCTTTATTACCCGGCTTTCTTACTGATCTTCCGGCTGTGTAAGATGCTTGATTCTGATTGGCCAAAACCCTGTGACGACGGTGATTAACTTTCACTAAAATTAGCAACGCCAGAGGAAAACTGATCACACGTCATGTCAAGTCAATCCGCAGAAAAGACTTCCGGCATACTTTACTTCTGCAAAAGTCCAGGTAACTTTATTTCCTGTTGTGATAGCAAACATCCATCCATCCATCAATCCATCCAACCATCCATCTGTCTTCTTCCGCTTATCTGGGGTTGGGTCGCGGAGGCAGCAGTCCAAGCAGATTGCCCCAACATCCCTCTCCCCAGCAACACTTGCCAGCTCCTCCTGGGGAATCCCGAGGCGTTCCCAGACCAAGCTGGAATATATAATCCCTCCTTCAAGTTCTGGGTCTACCCCGTCGCCTTCTCCCAGTTTGACCTCTAAAGGGAGGTGTCCGGGAGGCATCCTTATCAAATGCCCGAACCACCTCACCTGTGCAATGGCTCTACTCCAAGCTCCCTACGGATGTCCGAGCTACTAACCCTATCTCTAAGGCTCAGCCCAGCCACCCTTCAGAGGAAACTAATTTCAGCCGCTTGTATCTGTGACCTAATTCCCTCAGTCAGGATTCATAGTTCATGGACAAAGGTGAGGGTTGGAACGTAGACCGACTGGTACATTGACAAACATCCATTATTTCGAAAGGATGCAAAAGGTATTTATACTAGAACTTAAAGTGACAGGAGTAAATAATTTCAACTAAAAGAATGATCACCAGTAAAAACTGTTTGATGTATTAGCCCCCCACGAAGAGGCCAAGGCACTTCCTGTCGTCTGTTATATTTTTCTTTCTCTTTACGTTACCTGTAGAGCAGGTGTTGAGGAACTACAAGCAACATATACTCTACACAGTAATTAGAGAGATTTAGTTTCGTAGCTTATTGATAGCACATGTACGTAAGAGGATTAGGGCCACTGGGGGCGGCAGTAGCTCTGAACTGAAGGGTCGCCGGTTCGAGTCCCAGTATGGACGAAGTATTGGCAAGTGGACTGGTGGCTGGAGAGGTGCTGGTTCACTTGCCTTGGCACTGCCGAGGTGCCCTTGAGCAAGGCACCGAACCCCCAACTGTTTGGGGTGTGCTGGTTAATAGCAGCATCCTCACTCTGACATCTCTCCCTAAGTGCATGTCCACTGCATGTGTGTGCATTGTATGTATACCAAAAACTGTGTGTGTAGCATGACTGAAAAATAACACAAGTGAAAAATAGAATTTCCCCCCTGGGGATTAATAAAGTACGTTCTTCTCTTCTTCTTCTTCTAAAAAAATTAAGGTGCAATCTTTCATTAAATCCTGAAATTAAAGTTAGGATTCCGATTTATGTTTCTGAGGTTTTTTTCCGGACATTCAGGGACAAAAAAGTCTGAATTCTGAGATTAAATTCAGAAAAAAACATATATATATTGCACCTGAAACTTTTTTCCAGCTGCCCTTATCCTCTTCTGACACATGGTATCTTGTATGGGGAATAAAAAAGAGAAATCCTCCAACGATCGGCATGGTGGGCCGCCCAGGTTATCATCTATGTGTGATAAATCATTGTGGTGCATCCTTAGCTGAAAAACCTTCAGCATCGACAGATTTAAGATACGTAATTATGTGAAACAGGAGGAGTCAAACGCAGATAGCTCCCTCTGCTGTTTGGAAAGGGTATCTATATTCATTTTTCATCTCACCGATTTGCATCGTCCTGTGTGTGTTGATGTCTAGAAATAAGATGTTGTTTCTGAACTTATCTGACTGATGTAGCTTAAATGAAGTGTGATGACATATTTTGACTTCAAGACAAATGCACTAGAATAACATGTTAGTTTTATGGGAGGAAACAGACTATTTGATGGAAAGTACTGTCCACAGTTTTGGATAATTTAACTACTTGAAATGATAAGTCAGGCTTGATGAAAAGTCAGGGGAACACAATGTTCACACAGTTCTTTGTTTCACCTTGGACACAAAAGGAAAGGATAAAGCAAAGTCATTAGATAAGATGTGTAAAAGTGACCTGCCACAGGTGCTAGCAAGAGTCACAGAATCAGACTATATCCTCTGAGATATGAATGTTTGTACAAAATTCATGATTATCTATGTAATAATTGTCAAGTATCTCCTGCCCAGTTACATAAATCCCTCCATATATAGCCTCTCCTCCTGTAGCTTGATGCCGCAGCTCACCTGAAAGCGGTAGAAAGTGCCGTCATCCTTTAGAGAGAGGACGTGATCTGAGATGGGGAAGAAGTACCCCTGAGCTGCGGTGAGACTCCCGATGTGCATGGCCTCCGCTGTGAAAGGACAGAACGAGGAGTACAGATCACAGTGGGTTCCCCTGCACTCCACATAATATCTGTCAAGCATTATCTATGGGTGGAATTAACTCAGAGCCACCAATATCCAGATAATGTCCTGGAAGTAGACACTTGAGAAAAAGACATTTGAGGATAAGACATCAGTGAAATACAAAGGAACAGCTGCGTAATGGAGAAATGTTCTGAACAGTGTGATTTCCTTCAGTGATTGTGGTAAGTTAGGTCAATCATGAGCTACATTTAAATGTTCTAATCACATCTGACCATTTTTCTTTTCTGATTTTTGATTGTGTCAAGTATTCTATGGCTTGAAATGGTTTCTTTTAAAACCTGTTGATTTTATGGCTAGCCTGTTTCATAGATTTTGAGGAACACTCAGAAAATAAAGGTCATAGAGGATATCTATGTCTCAAGATAGCCTGTTGTTTTCAAGGATCAGAAAAGTTTGAGAAGTTTGATTGCAGATGTACATGACTCAACTTCTGACTCAGTGTCCAGGCTGTGGGCTCATGTACCAGCAATAAACACTGCTCTCCCACCATCATGCTCCAGGTCAGGTCAACCACACAATAAATTCAGAGCAAAGCTATCCAGTATTTCTGTTTTAAGAACTCACTTTTCTGCTTATTCCTGCCCTTATATGCTAATTTCAACAATGATGGAAATCAAATGCTACAGCTACATGCAAAGATGTCTCATTTATCTCAAACAATCCAATATTACAGCTTCTGAAAATAAGAAGTGTTTGCCCTCCAGAGCTATTTCTCTTTTTTACTGGGGCAGCTACACTGAGGCACTGACTGATATAGGGTTGGTATGAAATATGCTAGCAGAGAAGGATGGCAAAAACAGATGGTACTAGAAAGCTGCAGGGAAACTGTACATTGTGGACATAAGTCAAAACAATGGAGGTCTTCACACAGGAAGACAGTTTAGACCTTTCTCCCTCTAGTACACCCCCAAAATCTGAATGCATCTTAAATATCAGAGTGACTCATACTCTAGTTTTTATGGTAAATGTCAACAAAAGTCCAGTTTGTTTGTGTTAAAGTAGGTCCCGCTTCTGACTGGGCAAGTTGGCCATCATTGGGATGATAGGATTTGGGGGTGACACCACAGGTGGCCAGTTGCACTTAAAGGGAGGCCACCTGCTGACCTCATAACTAGGAAGTGGGTAATACACTCTTTTGAAGGTCCTGAGTTTCATATTGTGCAGAACTGCCTTTAGAGGACATTTGCCTCCAACTCCTTGGATATTAACTCTTGAATTTGGTTGTTGACAGTGGCGTGTCCAGAGGGGTGGCACTGGCACCCCTTGAAATCCAATTGGCCACCCCAAAATCCTAAGCTAGGCTGTTTGCCTTGTCAGAGGTGGGGTTTCTGTGAAAATCTATAATTTGGGATGAGTTAAAAGGCTGATAATATATTTCTTTATTAGTGCCCTCAAATGTGGCTTTGAAAAAACATATTTTGTAAGTCCTTAAAGAATTAAGCTTAGAAGATGTATGCCACTTTGACATATTTTTTTTTAAGTCAAAGGGAATATAACAATTGTTCAATACCTTAATGAAAGTAGGTTGTGAAGACAGAAAGGGTAAATGTTATTTATTTGTTAATGCACTGGCCACCCCTGCCTATGTGAGAGCCTCAGTTGGGCCACCCCGGTCAAAAAGTTCTGGACATGCCCCTGGTTGTTGAATACTGCTCATCTCTGACTGAATATGGCTCTGTATTTAATGCAGGACTGCTGCCATCATGGGAGATTATTGCCTTTGACAAATTGATAATATATTCAGCACAAGTCTTACCTGGATCCTCAATGGAAAGGTTCTTCATAAACCACTGTACAATATCTGAACCTGTATCAGGTAACGGAGGGAGAGAGAAAGAGAGAGAGAGGGGGAGACAGACAGAGGGGGGATTATTGTACAATTAAACAAACAAAAAAAACTCCAAAGGACAATGGTTTTAAGAAATAGTGAATAATGGGGAAAAAAGATGTTGGGTAGGTTAAAATACATTTTAAAAATTGTTTTAATTTATAGCAGTTTTGTGGATCTACACTGTGAGGCTTACATTTCCATTATGATCAATTTTAATCATAAAAAAATATGAAATTGATAAAAGTTCCAAGAAATACAGTTAAATTCAAGATAATGTGTGATAGGGAATTATTTTATAGGCTCAAAAATATCTCGGCTTACAGATTTGGCAAGAACATGGGAGTTCAGTTGATGAAATATTGCTATTTGTCGACCTTATCTCAGGAAGTTGTCTTTTAAAAGAACATTTTTCAAAATGTAAATTTTCCTCCAGCTCCTGGCACTTTGGAGAGTCTTATTTACAGACATTATTTCATGTGATTTGTATCATAAACATGCTAAAGAGATTATTTTCCCTAGCACTGGAGATTTGGTACCATCTCCTCTGCTGTTCCTCCTCTGCTTTCTCCAAGTCCCGGGGGAGGCGGCGTTTAATCCTTCATCATTCATTAGTTTCCTGGCCCCCGGCACTCAGCTGCAAACATTTGAGCTGCTGCTCTGCACATCCACCCGCGCCGTAGTAATTGTGTTTATTGACACGCTCTGCTTATGGCATATTGGGGTAATGCGTTTTCCGTAAGTGCAAGGACCGAGGAAAGAGAAGAATGTTAATGGCCTCTTTTTGTTTCCATCATTTGTTTGGGGCGTGTCAGAGCCTCCCACTGTGGCGCCAGCCTGTGAAAGTGACTCAGATTATCAATCCGAGCAGCTACAGCCAGCAGGCAAGATGGCCGACTTCCATCCCCAACCTGTCAGGTACGACTTGATAATAATGTTTTTGTTTTTCCATTTCAAATGTTTATGTTGAAACTTTGACAGAGTATGGTTTCCACACACCTACAGCAACCGCTTTACTGCAGCAGTTGGAGGTTGATTGCCTTGCTCTAGGGCACCTTGACAGTAGGAGGAGAGCAGCATTACTCATTCTGTTTCCACTCTCACATTCTCTTTTTCAAACACTTAATAATATGTTGTCCTCCCATTTCCCCTCCAGCTATTCAGAAATTCTCCAGTGATCAACTGCTGAAGTAACAGAGCAGCAGCCTCTGCAGAGCTTGAATACAAGGCAGCTACAACACTTTTTTCTGTAAGGGTGAAAGGTTCGCATTTGTCTCTCCAACCATGCTTGATACTGTTGAGTTATTTGCTTGAACATCAACTGAACGCTGTTGCTGACATCCTGTGGAGACTGTTTTAGTTAGAATTAGTAAATTTTCATTTGAAGCAGTGACAAACAATTTTCCAGGGTCTCCCAGAAGTTTCATTTGTGTGGGCAGCTGTTACCTGTGGGTAACAAAATAAAACCATCTCTATTTTCATAATAACAAATGTCTCCTGGCCCTCCTGCTTCCCTTACTGTTAGGTCTGTTTTAAAATGCTCTGCAAGCTTCATATTTGCTTTGGTTCAATGGCATTATACAATGGAAACGTTATCTGGCGTATTAGCAGCAGCTGCTCTTGACCTGAAAATGTACCTCGTAGCACGGTGAAAACACTGCACTACATTTTTTAAATTTCTTTGTTTTTAATTAAAAATAGGAGCTGTGGTGTGCTAGTTTGGTCTAAAGCAGGGATGTCAAACTTGCGTCCTGCGGGCCAAAACTGACCCGCCAGAGGTTCAAATCCAGCCCGTGGAACAACTTTGCAAAGTGAAAAAATTACAGAGAAGACATTAACAGCAATTTTTCAATAAAAGTAACTACTACTTCAACTTTGTCCTCTGGGGGTCACATATAGTCCTGACAAAGCACACCTGAATAGCACTTTTTTTCCAGGACTTTTTTTCTCAAAGTGAGAAAATTGATTAGGCCTACTTGCTGTTTGCATAATCCTGTTAAGATTCAT
This sequence comes from Notolabrus celidotus, assembly GCF_009762535.1. Classification (NCBI taxonomy): domain Eukaryota; kingdom Metazoa; phylum Chordata; class Actinopteri; order Labriformes; family Labridae; genus Notolabrus; species Notolabrus celidotus. The sequence goes on along the minus strand of NC_048284.1, from coordinate 8,841,895 downwards.
AAAGACTTTTTAGAGCACTATAAGATGATCCACTAACTACTAACACTAGCAATACACGCCTGCATACAACACTGTCCAGCAAGCAAACTGTTCATGCTGGAGCTGAGGGGTCCAGAATAGTAAATTTTACCTTCTTCATTATTATAATCTCAATTATTTTGCTGTCAACATTACACACTGTGTCAGGTGAATGGGTAACCTGTGTGTTTGGTGTGTTCGCAGCAGGTTTCAAGGCTTATAGAGTAAAATATTCGGCCCCACTATGAGACTCATCATGGCAAAAAGTACAACAGCTTTTTTTGTTTAAAGGTAGTCATTAAATGTGAACATTTACAAATGTACTTGTACTTTTATGCAGTAAAACAAAGGGAAACATTTGGAGTTTTCCTTATCTATAGGTTATTATGTTATGATTTTACTGGTCCGGCCCACTTCAGATCAACATGGGCTGTATGTGGCCCCTGAACTAAAATTAGTTTCACGCCCCTGATCTAAAGCCTGGTTTACACTTAAGCGTTCAACCTACGCAGCATTGGCCGAGGCGGTGAGCACTACGGTGCATCCTCATTGTGCAGCAATACTGATGATACGCTTGAGGGTAGTGTGGTCTCTCTGATAGTTAGGTCATCTGTTTCCTATTCCGCTACATTTTCAGCTTTTTTTTTCACAGCTATTCTGAACATATGTTAATTTAGACCTGACATGGCTTCATGGTTATGACGTGCACCCCATGTAGAGAGTCCTAAAGCCTGCGGCCCAGGTTGCATTCCAATCTGCAGCCCCTTTATCACGTACGACACTCTCTTCTGGTTTTCTGTTCTATCCACATATAACTTTAAGAAGAAACTAGGAGCTGCCAGTTTAAAAAAATACTGTTAGTGGACACAGGCCCTTAGAGTCTCCCTCGTGATGACAGCTTAGGCTGACAAACTAAACTGGCTCACTAGACAGTTTGAGAGTGACATTGTGTTGTTTGGAAGGTGGTGATGATGGACAAATAATTCAGAGCCACTCATTGAAATCTTTCTCTTACCTGTAACAACACTGGGGATTTTGGTCATGAAACTTTTGACAGTTCTGATGGGAACACCTTCTGTCTCATCCTGGATGCGAGTGACAATTTCTTCAATCTGCAGAAGAAGACCAGCAGAGGGAGAAAGACAAACAGGGAAAAGAAGATTCAGTGAGATAGTTCAGATTCAGACAATATAACATCCAACTGAGGCAATTTATCACAAGGGTCTGATTAAATGGGCAATATGCAGGATATGAGTAAACCATCACAACATTTATCTAAATGTGCCACACTGCTTTTCTTGGTCGCCTCTTTTTTTAAGTGCAAATCAATCATTTACTTGAAATGGTGCATTATTCAAGGGATTACTTTTTTCAACTGTTAAGGAAAAATAAGTCTACTTCATGGTTTGGTATTATACCATAATCCTTTTTTTTTTACTTTAAGTTATATTTTTGGCCTTTGTGCCTATATTTGATAGAACAGCTGAAGAGACACAGGAAATGTGGGGAGTAGAGAGTGGGGGAAGACATGCAGGAAATAGTCGACCGGCCGGGAATCGAACCGGCGACCCCTGCGACGAGGACTGTAGCCTCTCTATTTGGGGCGCATAGACCGCTAGGCCTAATCCTAAATCATCTTTTGACCTGCAGTTGCAAAGAGGTAGAGAGGGCAAATGTTGGGCTTGTAGAGTGCAGGACCGTCACAGTTCAGGCATAAACGCATTTCATTGAGGGATAGAAAAACATTCTAGTGTCAGTGTTCATTATTAAACAACCATATACATGTATGTGTATATCACAATTTCTATTTTTTGTTCACTATGAGTTGAATCTTTTTCAAATCAAATTAAATATAACTGAGAGAAGACATTACCGTTACACCTTAACCCTCCTGTTATGTTCGTTTCTCAGGAACAGCAATAATGTTCCTGGGTTAATTTGACCCGGGGCATATTTAGTTATCCAAAAGTGTCAGAACACAAAAAAATCCAAATAAACGTTTTTTTAATCTCATTATTAACTCCATTGCTAACCATTTAAATCAATATTTAGGGCAATGCCCCTCCCCTGCTGAGTGTCCACTCAATGTGGGTAGAGTTTGCCCACGGGAACAGAGAAGGTGGGTGAGAAATGTCACACAGTTGCAAGGAAACAGTATTAGTATTGGACACTTCTGACTCCTTTGAGGGTCCACTTTGACTGCCGGGTCAAATCGACCCACAAACAATATCTGTGTAATATAAACATGCAGGGGGGGTTGCAAATATGTGAAATTAACCTCTTTTTTTATTTTTAAATGGTTCAATCTGACCCAGAACATGACAGGAGGGTTAAGTATCAATTATGTTACGATTTATAGAGATCCTTGATTAGTAACTGTTTATTATATTTACAGCAAACATAGCTCATTTGGCATGTCTCATCACAAATACATTTTTACATTTGTTTGGTGTATGACACTAATATTGAGGAGACAGAGCTCCTCTAATAGTTTATGATGTTGTTACCACACTGACTCACATGGAGCCATTTGATGTAAGCGTTAGATTAGGATCAACAGGACAGCAGGTGCCTGTGACCTATTATCACAGGTGCACAGATGTCAAATAAAACTCTTATTACTTGTGGTAATAAAATCAGAGTTTGATTCACTGTTTTGATTGTTGATGTTGACACCCCCTCGCTGCACAGATGCTTTTTTGTTTGCGTCAGAGAGTGGGAAGTGAGAAGTTTCGTCGCTTTGGAGACGGTTCAAGCCAAACTACCACCCAGCTCAGCAGCTATATATAAACTCAGAGTCTAATCCTGTACAAAGAGAGAGAGAGGCAGCTAAATATGTTTTATTTTTACACCCGGATGATGAAAGAAGTGCTTAGAAACACAACAGCATTACTTTGCACAGACTTCCAGCTCTGACATAAACACTTTTACCTTCATTTATCAAACTATTGCACAGCACATACAGTGTTTCCTCACTCTGTGAACTTTTTCAGACCCTTTTAGCTTCCTAGGTATATTTATAATATGTCAGCCTGAGTAATATACCAGCAGACGCCCACGCTGGGTCAAAGCTTACATGACTACTTCCATTACAGACTCATGCAGACTTTAGTGCACATAGCTTGAAATAGATGGAACATACTATAGATCATATACTGCACAACTCTCACAAGGTGTCTTTTAAAGTCTTAAAAGCACAGGGGGGAAATTTTGATGCAACAACTTCGCCTTGCGGCTGTAATGCCTGAGTAACTGATGCAACCTACTCTTCGTGTTACTCTATCATTGCTTATTCTACAACTTATCTGCTCTGTCTTTGATACGACATGATTCATGATTATTTACAGCACAGGGAATGCAGGAAATCTGGCCAGCTAGAAAAATTGTTCAGCTGCTTCACAGAGACCAAAATGAAAAAGGAGTCAAATAAAACATTAGTTCTGGTCTATATAGACTGAATAGCTTAACCTCTGTATTTGCTGTTTCATCTGAATTGCTCTCAGCCTCCTTCAGTAGTTCATTTATGAGTGTCACTAATTTGTTAGGAACAAGCAAAACCTTTAGTTTTAAATCTTAGCATCTTGTTGTCATTGCTTGGCCGATTGTCTCCCACTCCTGTCTTTAAGCTATATGAAGAGCCAAGGTAATTGTCTTCTTGCGCAAGCTGGATGCTGCAAAAAAATATTAGTCATAGCAACAGTTCCAAAAATGTTTTATCACTTTTGTCACTTCAGCCTCGGTGTCTTTTGCTTGCTAAGAGCATTGCTAAAGGACACAATCACAGCAAGTCTTGACAAAAGAGAAGTTCAAAAAGCACTTCGCCCTCACTGCCCCATAAAAGATGTTCCCAGTCAGCCTGAAGATTCAATCTGACAAGCCTTCTGCTGTTCTTCCCTTGCCATCAGTCTGCTGTCACCCTGTCCCCTCTCTCTCTCTCGTTGAAAGAAACAGATCCTGGCTGTCTGCCATAAGGAAGGGTGGAGGAAGCTTCAGAATCAATATAATAATGCGATTCTAACAAGAACTTGATGGTGTGTGGAGACAGATGGCCAAACGACTTTAGTGGTTTCCACGGTCATGAGCAATTTATGCCTGCCTCACCAATCAAAACCAGTATTCACAACAGTTTTATTGCAAGCTATAATGACAGTAATCTTAGGTTAAGATAAAAAAAAGATTGTCCTCTGTTAGACTTATAACAAACGACAAAAAATGTACTTTAATACAGAAAAACAAAGCAAGAAAAGTGAATCACTGTCTGAGCATTCTAGGAATTGTGGCTGTATTGGATACACAGTCCTGAGTACAGAACATTTATTTAAAGCTCCAGTAAGGAGTTTTTTAACTGGCCATGAAACAGACTGAAATTAATACAGATACCTCAATATGACCCCCCCAAAAAATCAAACCATGGCATCAGAAATAAGACTGATTCTTCATATATGGTCATTCTTCACATTTGTAACCACTGCTGCAGGGTAGGTGCCAGACAAAGCGAGTAGCAGCATACTGTGGAAACAGCCTTTGTTTACACTTTCCACAGCAAAGATTCACAGTGTGTGATACCTTTGAATATATGCAGAACAAGATCAGTAAAAGGATTGGGAGGGACTGCTTTATCTACAGGGGGGTGCCAAAATGATTGCCAACCAAAAGTTCCTCACAGGAGCTTTAAGGACAAGTTGAGTCATTAGTTTAAAAGTAATAATTATTCCTGTAGGAATACAAAAAGGGAAGATATAGCCACATTTACTCAAAGCTCCTTTTAGGATCTCTCTGTCTGTGTCGATTTTGGCGCCTCCTGTGAACAAAGTGTGACCTCTTATTTTCTGCTGATCTTGTATTTTGTATGCAAAAGTTGTATTTTATGATAAAAACAGCAACCCTGCTGTCTTTTAACAGTCTATCCTAACACTGAATGAGAAAAGTTGCTGTTGAAAATGTAAATAAAGGGGCACTGGTGGCCTAGCAGTCTAAGCGCCCCACACACAGAGGCTACAGTCCTCGTCGCAGGGGTCACCAGTTCAATTCCCGGCCGGTCGACGATTTCCTGCAAGTCTTCCCCCACTCTCTACTCCCCACATTTCCTGTCTCACTTCAGCTGTCCTAACAAATAAAGGGAAAAAGGCCAAAAAATATAACAAAAAAGAAAAAAGAAAAATGTAAATAAAGTAAAACCAAATCTGCATTGTGCAGTTGGTCACTTTGACTGATATTTACTATTGGCATTTAAAATAACTATACATAGAGAGTCTTTATGCTGATGGTCTTGTTTGCTTTGGTAGGTCACACAGAGACATCAGTCTTGACTTCAGTTTGTTTCAAAACCTTTAAAGCTTTAAAGAGCAAAACTTTGAATAAACAAAAGGCACAATCTCCTTTTCCTCATCGACTGTTTAGACTTAGAAAAAAATATCACATTTGTCTACTGCAGCTTTTAGTGAAGTAAAGAACAAATTGAGTTTTAACATAGAGTAGCCTACTTTACTGTGATACAAACACCACCCACCCTAAATCTCTTCTGAAACCTCTATGATTTAATTACAACACATTTTGAATAATTGTCTTCTTCTGAGGTCTCAGATTGTCTTCCTCTTTGTCAGACCTTTCTCCACATTATGTCCTAGCAGGATGGCTGAATGTACGGGCAGTCACTCACTCCCAGTCAAAGCAGGAAATTGCCAACCTTTAACATTCAGCGTTTGCTTATTACCTGATGCATAGTTGTTGCAGGAGAGCTGAATGAAATCATCTAAAGTGAATTAAATGCTGTCGGGTTTTTGTGTTATGCTTCTCTACTTGTACTTTTCATTAGCTGCATGATAATGTGTTAAGTTCTTTGTCTGCTTCATGACTTTATATCTGAAGGCTCCACAGTATTGTATTGCTCTCTTTGAAATATAATTTCCTCATATATATATCTATGCTCATTAATCTCTTTCTGTGAATTTAGTGCTGAGCTTTGGTGAATAAATGTTGAGCTTTAATAACAATCTCATTTTATTTCAATAAGTTATAATAAAGAATGTGAACTTATGAAAGAGTTTATGAGCTTCTGGTGCTTTGACTTTAAGATCCAGACACAATGTTTATGGGAAGATATGAAAACTGAGAGTATTTATGGAAATATTATACATCATGATACCCTGTTTTGTTCCATACAAAGGTGCACAAGTCAAGGGACATTAAACATATATTAAAGAAGTGGTATAATAAAGATGGTGGGCTCGTAATGCTCTTTATTAGATATATTCACAGTCTTTTGAAGTGCATTTTGAAAACTTTTCATAAAGTGTTATTATCCAGTATCTGAAAATGTAATTTTGAGAGAAACCCAGACATGACTTCTGCTCTCAGATGGCACAGAATATAAATAAAAGATAACAAAAGTACAATCATAGTGATATGAAATATACCAGAGAAGAGAATAAAGTCCTGTTATGAAATGCAATGATCAGAGTTATCTATGGTATGACCCCTGGCAGTGTAATCTTTAAACTCTGATGCTGATCTTCTCCACAGACAGAGGGATATTCTGTAGAGCTGCAGAGATCTCTGAGCAGTAGCTCATGGATTCAGGCTCTGCAGGGGAGGAGAGGTGCTCTGCTGAAATAAAAGCCTGGTCTTAGAAAGAAGAGTTACCTGAAATGGCACTGAATGTACACCTACACATACAGCACACATCAAAGGGTCAAATGCAGAGGCTCCAATAATATAGGATTCATTTCACTGAGCCCTCCTGAAGACCAATTAGGTGTGACATGTGGAGTAACTTGTGGTTCATAAAGACTGTTAAGAATGCATGTGCTGTTGTTCTTAGGTGGTGTCAATATTTTACAGAATTTTTCATGAATTAATAATGATCAAATGCATGTTGCAGCACATATTGGCAGTAGGTTGTGGAGTCTTGGTTTGCTGACACAAACTAAGGGGGTAGAGAGAGGAAGAGAGAGATTGTCCACAAGTTTATCGATAGCAATCTTTCATGGATAAAGACAGGGGCATCGGTTAACCTAGCAGATCAACACACCACATATACAGAGGCTAGAGTCTTCATCGCAGCAGTTGCTGGTCTGACTCCTGGCTACAACTGTTTACTGCATGTCTTTCCCCATTCTCTGCTCCCTATGTTTTCTGTCTCTCTTCAGATATCCTATCAGTAAAGGCAAAGATGCCCAAAAACACAACTTAAAAAAAAACAACAAAACAACATGACTCTGTAGTGGAAGTCACTGCATGGGGTCAAAATCACTTCCAAAAACCATCATCTTTGAACACAGTTTTTAGCTGCATCCAGAAATGCAGGTCAAAACTGTACAATGCAAAGAGGGAACTATAAATAAACATGATCTAGAGATGCCAGCACAATTTCTGGTCTATTTAAGATGGACCGAGGCAAGGTAAAAAAACTGACCATTGGTCTCATGAAGGGGAGAGTGACCACCCAGCTTGTTATCATATCAGGTAAGAATTGGGTTACCAACTTTCTCACTACTAAATAACGGACAGGTGCCCGGTGCCATGGTGGTGTGAGCATGATGTGTGAATTCAGTGTATATTCATATTCTGATTCAACAGGAAATGCAGAAAGTGTGTATATTCCCTTTAATCCTTACTGTATCATTATGTAACCTCATATGAATAAACCTCAAAGAAACCACAATTTGGCTCTTTACATAAAAAAAACGGCAAAAGAAAAATTAAATGCAAAAGAGGAGTATGACTAGCCAAATTTACTTTTTCCATGGATACTTTTTGCTGCTCTTGACTGACTCAAGCAGTCTTTTGTCCTTTTTCACAGCCAGACAGAAGTCCTTACATGACAAGTCACAGTTTACAGATATTTGAAGTGAATTTTTGATCAGCTCTGTGCTGCATCAATTTCTTCAGTCTGACCATTTAATGGCCATCAGAGAGAAAATCCTCTCAACAGTTTTTTGCAGGTGTGATTGGCACGTGATCTGCAGTTTTATCTAATCTCAGATCTGTAGAGTGCAGTCTGCTGTAGTTACAAGAGTAAATAGTCAATATACGGGACAATTAAGGTCCAGGATGAAACAAACCGATTTAGCCCAATATACGGGATGTCCCGGCTAATACGGGACAGTTGGCAACCCTAGGCAAGAATGGGAAAACTCTCAACTTTCAAAACTCTAGAAAATGGTCTCCTCAGTTCCCAAATGTTTGCAGGGTGTTGTTCAAAGAGCATCACAATGATAAACACATCCATCTCCCAACTATTTTGAAATGTGTTGCTGGCATCAAATTTAAAATGAACAGATGTCGAACCAGAGGAGTCAGAGGAAGATGCACCCTCAGCTATTTTGGAAAAAGCCTGTCATGATTCATACTTCATCTCAACACTTCAATTCGTCCTCTTTTGTGTACCAATTCTCGGCTGTCTCCAGAGGTATTGTCACATCCCCATTTCTGAATTTGCAACCTGTTTCTTGAACAAAATTAATTTGAGCTGTTGACACACATTTGTCCTCGTCTGCCATCATATTTGCCAGACCTCTTCAGTTTCAACTCTTCTGGTACAAGAGAGGTTTCAAGACAAGATGTTTTCCAAGCTGATGTCACATACTGTATCTTCTACTATGGAGAGATAGATGAAGTGTGAGGTGCACAGCTCAGTTTGAATCACAGTGAGATAACCGTTCTGCAGTGTTCTACCTTTTTATATCCACCCCCTCAAAAATCATTATTGGAATTGTTTGATATGTTGATATATTTAGCACCAACATGATGTTCAACCTTTTGTTAGCACATTTTTCTAAAAACACTGAAGCTTCTACTCATGAAATAAGCTGCTTTCCATTTCAAGGGATCATATTGAAGCTATTTTTGGAGGAATATCAAAAGCAAAGAGGGTTTGATGAGAAAGTTTGTTGTGATATAAGATACTGTGTACTGGCCAATAGAGACGTGAGGATAATGAGTCTCTTCAGATATAATGTGTTAAATTGGAAAACAGCTCATTGACCTAAAATGCAGATTAAGTTTCTTTGAATCTATTTAAGCCCAGAGGTAGAGCTCAAACTTCGCTCACTGTCTGTAATTCAATCTTTCAGCTATTCAATGAACATACAGTCGTCCAACCGGAGCTGATTCACTAGAATTTCCTTTTGCATACCTAAAGATCAGAAATGTAACAAATCTCCCATGAAAACTACAGAGATTTGATGCATATGGTGATTTGTTCAAACTATCAATAAACTTAGATCACCCAAATTAATAATAATAATAATAATAATACTTTATTTATATATCACTTTTCATTACAGGTAGCAAAGTGCTTCACAGATGGCAATAAAAACAAGAAGAAGTGCAAAGCAAAATGGAGCAATAAGAAAATTAAATGAAAAAAAAAACTAAGAAGCATGCAAGCTTATAAAACAGACCCTTAAAAACAGAGTTAAAATTAAATTAAATCACACAATAAAAGCTTTCCTGTAGAAATGTGTCTTGAGTAACGACATAAAACAAGGGACTGACTCTGCAAGTCTGATCTCCTCTGGCAGGCTGTTCCAGAGTGTAGGAGCCCTGACTGAAAACGCCTTTGGTTCTCAGTCGGGTTCTTGGAACAGCTAACAGAGTACTGCCAGAGGATCTCAGACTGCGACCAGGTTTGTAAGGGGATAAAAGCTCAGAGACATAGAGAGGGGCAAGTCCATGTAGTGCTTTAAAAGTCAGTAAAAGAATCTTAAAATCAATCCTAAAATCAACAGGCAGCCAGTGTAGATGAGCTAAAATATGGGGTTATGTGGGCAAATTTTTTGGTTCCTGTTAAAAGGCGAGCTGCTGCATTTTGTACTAATTGGAGATGGTGGATTGATTTCTGACTAAGACATGAGTACAAGGAATTACAATAATCGAGACGGGAGGATATAAAAGCTTGAATGAGTTTCTGTAGATCTTTAGCTGACATTAAGTACTAGACTTTAGATATATTTCTGAGCTGATAAAAACAAGACTAGACAACTTTTTTCACAAATTGACAAGAGTCTCACTCCCCTACCTTCTACGGTGGCCCAATGGCCAAAAAACTTCCATGAGAAGAAACAGCCTGCATAATCAGAGTTGATGCCAAATCAAAAGCATATAGAAATCTAGAATATAAACAACCACACAGCTATGTGCTGCAAACCAAATGTTCTGCAGAAAGATTATGCATTGACAGCAAACACTGAATCAATCACATTTAAAAACACATGCATAAATACAACAGAATAATGCTGCACCTCCAGTAATCATAATACGACTCATCCTGGCCTGTGTGAAACTGCAGATTGTTAGACCTCATCTGCAGCCATAAGAAAGCAGTCTCGTTCTTCATATTCTATCTTTACAAGCTTACATTTGAACTCTTCTGTGTTGTGTGCACCTGCAACATTCCTGCTGTCGTGGGGATGCAGTCCTGTATGTTCATCAATCATATTTCAGACAAATTGAGTTGTTTTTTGGGCAGCCATCAGCAACTTCTTTTGCACAAGCTCTCCTCTCCTTTTTCTTTTGTTGTCTCTTGACTTTTTGTCTGAGAGTTTCTTGCCAGTATGTGAGAGCCTCTCAAAGCCCTGAGAGGAACATGCTGCAATCAGTGTGATTATCAAGGATCCAGTGAAGGTAACATGCAGATTTACTGGAGCGTCTCTGAAGGGAGCCAAATCGGTGAATGGTCTCTTATGACTGGTCTGATCGCATACTTTGCCTCCACAAGTATCTGAATTAATCAGTCCTTTGAGAGGCCTGTTATTCTTCCTTGGCATTTAGAGCTAACCCTACTAGGTTTATAAAACAAGCCTTTCGGTACAAGGCATAAAAATGATGTCTTTTCAAGTAGGGACAAATGCATTGAACACATGGTTCATGTTATTAAAGATTCAGGTAGCTGTGCTTGGTTCAGTTTATGAAAAGATTGTGTTTTGAGTTAAAAGGAGTGAGTTGAAATACAAACATGTAAAGTTAAAGCTCCTGTGAGGATTTTTAATCTGGTTGTGAAACACACTAAAGTGAATCTATACCTTGTTATGACCAACAAAAGCAAAAGAAACCATCAGAAGAAGGATTGATTATTTATATGTACTTATTTGTAACGCCTGTTATTGGTGCTACAGGGTGTCAGGCAATTAACAGCACCCTGCAGAAACAGCCTTTGCTTACAATACCCCAGCATAATATGCACGGTGGGAGATATGTAGGCAGTGAAAAGAATGAGATTTTTAGTCTCCTTCTTAGGGATTTGCTGTTGGCGTAGCTTTAAACATAAATGATGCAAATGTCATAACTTTTAACGTTGCTGATACTATCACAACTGCTTCTTTTTAAGTTACTTTGTTTGCTTACCAGCTCTGCTACCAGCTTGAGACAGTAACTAACATCTTGTCACAGTGTCAACAGGTAGAGATGAAATGTAGCCTACTTGTGTCCTTTAGCTCTTTATAGCAAAGATATATGATATTGTTTTGTCCACAGGGCGTTTGCCAAGATTAACACTCATTGCAAGAGCTTTAATTGTGTTTCTTTAGGTTAGCATGTAGCACAAAAAAAACAGGCTCCTATAGTTGACATCATTGACTTATAAAGCCTGGACCTCCTCCAAAGGTAGATCTTTTCTCTGTTTAGTCTACAGCCCTTTTTTTACTCTGCAATTATCATGCCTTTGTACTTTTATATTGATCCAGCAAGTGACACCATGGGCTTGTGTGATTTTTACATTGTGTGCGACATATCCATCTAGCATCTGTTACTACCTCTGATGCCAGCACAGCAATAGAACGACTTGGTCCCTCCATCAACACTCTGACACAGTCATATTGAAAGACAGACGTCACAGGGTCGTATTTATCGTATCTTGAACTGGCAGTATGAAAAGGCTGTTGTAACCTAGCCTTCTCCTCTGATAGTGTTATGACCACCAGAGGCCGCCTTCTGTAATTAAACTTAAATACGTGCTGTAATTGGCAACTGGCAAAGACAAACTACATAACTGTATGTGTGTGGGAACCATCTTTAATCAACCCCCAATGTTAAAAACTGTTTGTTTTCCTTCATTGAATATTTTGTTTCAAATTATCAAACTGAATAAGTTAATTAGTATTAATTTCTAAGTATACCCTGATCATTAAGAAGATGCAACTGTCTCATATGAAGTGGTGGTAACTAAAGTTCAAGAATACTCTGCTTTTCAAGAAAACGATCTGAAGGATGTCTCCTGACCTTGAGAAAGCCTGATTTCGATCAGCAGTATTTGAAATCATCACTGTGAGGCAGGCTGGGACCTGCATGGTTCAAAGCATGTCATTTTCTTTCTTTTCTCTCAAAATGTGTTAGCTGGTACCTGCGCACAGACCTCGCCCCCCCCCTCCCCTCAGGGCAACATCTGACATTCTCTCTCCCAGCAGGATGTATACCTGCTTCATTACGGCCACAGTGATGGCCTTGTCGCTCTCCTCTTTCACAGGTTTCTCTTTGTGCAGAAAAAGTATAATTACAGCTATTTCAGGGTCAGGAATTTTGTTGCTTTTGTGCATGTATTTGAGTTTCATGCCAGGTTGTCGGCCTTTCAGAGAGTTATTGTGGCTTCTACCCATGGGTGGACGTGGTTGACTCAGGATTTTGTTGTCCACTCTGAACAACTCTTGTGTAACTTGTTGTTTTCTCACTGGTCAAACACCAAACTTTGGCTGGGCTACATGATTGGTGACAGTAAGTTGAGAGTATTTACTCTAGCCCTGCAATATTTTACACAGTCTGTTTATATTGTTTTACAGCCTAACTTTTCTTTTGTGTTTTTAAATGTTTCTATTTATTTTTGATCCAAAGCTCCTGTAGGAAATGTTCAATTTGTGTTGATTTTGGCGCCCCCTGTGGAAATGTGTTATCCTAATCTCTTTTATTATTTTTCTCTTTGCATATAAGTCATATGAATCACTCATTGAGAATCTTCGCTGTAGAAAATAATTAAAAAAACAGGCATGTAGTAAATCACTTCATCTGACACCTACCCACCCTCTCCTTGTTTTGCCCCCTTTTCCCATAGTGCCCCCTTCACAGACTTAACCCGGTCACTGACCCCCCTCCCCCAAATCAAGGCCAGGGATCTGTAATCCTCAGGGCTGAACACGCACAAACTCACTTTGATTTTAAATTGCACTATAGCAACATTTTTGCACTGTTTCATTTTCATTTTATTATTTTTATTGGCTTACTCTTTTTAATTTTAGCTTATCTTTTTCTAGCTATTTCCTATGTAATGTGTTGTTGTTGCTAGGGTCTGAGAGAGAAACGTAATATCAAATCCTCTGTATGTCTGGTGCATACTGCAGTTTTTGACAATAGAGAAGACTTTGAACTTCTTTTTTTTACTTCGAATCTCCTGCATATTTGTGCCTGCTAGGCACTTCTTTTGTCTGACCAAGAACCCTAACAGTTTTCTCCTCCCTTCAGTAATGAAGGCAATAAGCAAAACCTTACTTTTCAGAAGCTACAACAGTTAATATTTTTTGAAATACTTGAGGCTAATGTGATTATTCAATTGTCCAAAAAAGTTGGTGGAACTTTTTCCTAGCACACTTGTCAGTTGTTGAATTTCTGCAGTTTGGCTTTCAGGGAAGGATTTGTGAATAAATATTTCAACATAAATGTCTTCCATCAGTTCGAAAAGATCAAAATGTGCCATGCCAGAATATCAGCCTGCAAGAATATTGTTCTCATCTTCACCTCCCCAAACCTCTCTATCCATCCAAAGCTTACCTCAGAGTTTCATAAGACTGCAGTGAGGATGAAACCCACTCGGACCATAAACAGATTACTGAGGGACAGAGACGGTGGAATTCATAAAACTGCTGTGTAAAACTGGACGGCCATCTTGTTGCCCAAGGGGGTCATTAAACCACAATCAACGGCACAGTTCGCGTCACCTCACACCCCACCTGTCTGCCAGGCTGCCTGCCAGCCCCCGAGCTGCTCCGTGCTAACGTGTGGTGATAACACTGTAATCAGGCGGCCCACTGCCCCACAGGGGGTTAAATACAGAGGCTCGCAATAAGTCTGATGAAATCTGCCCCCACTGAGCTGTACTCAGAGCAGAAACACAAACACAGACACACATGCAGCACAAGCACAGTCACATTTCGCTCAGCTGTCACATGTGTGTTCACCCACATGTTTGTGCATGTTTGTTGCAGGGATTACTGACTGGTTAGGCGCTAGGCTCACTTACTCACATCACTAACCTTTGGATTAACATCAAGATAAGGATGTTTAAACTAGCCTATTCAGTTTTAGTATAACCCTCAGCCTGAAAACTTTTGCACCGAATATGTAATCATCATGGGTGTTTCATTGGCCAATCAAATACATGCACTTGAGCACTCCTGGAGAATAACTTGTACTCTTCAAGACCCTGAGGTCCTTAAGTTTGAGAAACACTGAGATGCAACACACTGAATAAAATAAGCATGATAGAACTGTGCCAGGGATAAACTAAAGTTTAGAAAGGTTATCATTTTGTCCACCCTGTGAAGAACAACATGAGGGCCACTGACTTTTTTTTTTAGGTCTAACATTTACTTTTCTTTTTATTATGACTTTTTTCCTAAAAATATGGGGATTAAAGCCAGAATTCTACAGAGGGGCATTACATTCACTAAAGAAAATAAATTAAACCCATTATCTTGTGATTACTAGATCTAGATCTCATAATTATTACAAAAGTTTGCCCAATCAGAATCCCCACTAGGATAAGACACAGTAGGTAGGTATTGCGCTTCTTTCAGATTCTATGTGCCTTTATTACCTACTAGGAATGAGACACTGGGAAATACTAATGTCTCTAAATGTGGATGGCATTCATATTAGTATGTCAACACAGTTGGGTAAAGTTAGAAAGATATTCACAGATTCAACCTTCTCGGATCAATAACTTGTTAACAAAAGGTGGTAAAAACAAAGAGTATACCTCTTTCCCATCAGTGTAAGACAGACAACAAGCTACAACGTAATATTCATCAATATAGGCCGTCTCTTGCGTTGGGCAAATAACATTGGTCTCCATGCACTGCCAGTGGTGAGGCGAGTTGGCAGGGAAAGTACTGCCAGAAAGGTACACTGCTATAAAAAAAATCAATGACATCACTCCTAACCAGTGCAGTGTCCTGAAAGTCACTGCAAACCTTAACCATGTGCTTCTGATTATAGTACAACACTTGGATTGAGAATACACAGTTCTTCTGAATTTTATGGATTTTTTATTGCGTATAATATTCAATAACTTCACTAACTTCACTATTATACAGTGTAGTGTCCTGAAAGTCACTGCAAACCTTAATCATGTCCTTCTGATTATACTACAACACTTGGTTTTTCATAATTTTAGGGATTTTTTTATTGAAAAAACATGTATTTTCAAACCAAGTGTTGGTTATGAGATAATGGGTCTTTGGTGAATGCAATGTGCTTCTGTAGAATGCTGAGGTTCAAGACTGAGGTTTTTCTATCTTCTGTTTGTAGCATTTTCAGTTTTTCTACCTTGTGCATTTTCAGTTGTTGTATCTTACATTTGTAGTATATTCAGTTGTTGCATTTCATGTTTGTAGCATTTTTCTGATTTTTTGTATTGTATTTCTATATAGCATTCACAGTTTTTCTACCTTATATTTGTAGCATTTTTAGTTTTGTATTTTATGTATATTTTTTATGTTATGTTTCTTTTTATGTGGACCCCAGGAAGAGTAACTGCTGCGTTAGTGGCAGCTAATGGGGATCTGAATAAAGAATTAAGTCATAATTTAAAAAAATTAGACCCAGAAAATGTTACTTAAATTTCGCTAAAGCCCAGTCATGACCAGTCCATGATCCACTGCACAAGACATGAGGTGATTGAAACTCCAGGTGCCGCAGTGGGTCTACACCTCACAGCGATCAATGCTGGCTGAACTCAAGTACCGTACTTGTAGCTTTGAGGATTTCAAAATACACATGGCAAGAACATATGATACTAGAACTTCACAGCTGCACAGAAACTGGACTTTGTCTTGCAGTGAGACAGCTGAAACTTTTTTCTCTGTGTGAAAAGTAGTGCCATCAAGTCTGGCTCCTTTTCCCCTTCTCTGTATAATGCTTCTCTGATCTAACCATCCTCAATGAGCTCTTGGCTGTAAAAGGAAATAAATCATTTAAACAAGTTCTCAGTGACACAAAGAGGCTAACTATGGTATGTCGACCTTTAGCAGAAATATGCGCTCATGAGCTTCTGATAATGAATCTTCCCTGTGATGGAAATTGTTTAATAAAGTCTGGGCACGTACAATTCATGAACATGCGCTTCCATAAGACTGCTGCAATAAAATCCAGCATTAATCCAACATTCGTTTTTATGTCTCATGTAGGACATTAGCATTTTTCTTGATTCGGAGAGAGGATTGCTATGCCATGCTGGCAAAGGTCAAATTAGTTTCACTGGAATTATGAAATGTAGCAATTTCATTCAATATGAATGTCTGTGTGTTAGCATCATTTAAACAAGTTTCTCAGACACACACATAAAATGAATTATCCTTCATGCAGAGTGGGTGTAATGACCTGCAGAGATAGGTTTACCTCTGAAGGTCACATCTGATGGCTTTGTGACAGTCGTGATGGGTCTTACCAGTTTCAGCCGAGTGCGTCTGGCAGCAGGGCCGTGTGACTGTTAATGGAAGTGTAATGACAACAGGATGGCTTTGCCACAGTTGACTGCTGGTGCTTCTCAGCCTGATAGCCAATACCTTCCCCGGGCAATTTACTAGGCTAGCCAGTATCCTGGCCAATAAAATGAAAAATCATCTTGTTTGTGTGTCAGAAACAGGTTATGTTATATGTTTCATTACTAATAACCAATGAGGGGTTGAGTGGAGTGAAGAAGTACATTCATACAGTTCATGTTCAACACCAGTGAAAAGAAAAAAGATGGATGTCAGTGCTTATTTTTGGATTATATGATTGTTCCTAGCTAAAAGTTAGACAGTTTAAAACATTTTTTTATATCTTGAAGTTCCATGCTAGCATCTTATCCAAGTAGGCAAAGTAATTGTATGAGCTTCATGCTAGAAACAACTTTCCAGCCTTCCAACAGAATTGCTAAGGCTAGACATTTTTAGGCCCAATTTAGGGTCTGAGTTACCAACCTCTATGATCAGGGGTGTGGCCTGATTTTAAGTTTACTGTAACTGAATATTTGTCCAAACAATCCTCAAGTTTGTGGTGTCACTAGACTATCTAACTGCGCATTACCAAGTTGAAGCCTCCCCAAGCTGTGATCATAAATATCAAACATGCTTGATAGTTACTATCCTAGGTTGGACTGCTTTTGACGGACCTGCAATAACCAATGAGAGGGGCAGACTGGGAAGGATCCCCTACTGAATGTTGTGTACTTTTACAGCTCATTCACTAGCAAGGACCACACCATCAACAGGATTTAATTTGATAATGATTATTTGATTTGATTGGAATAGCCATGGATTATCTTGACCACTTATCCCTTTAGGGGTCACGGGGGGCTGGAGCCATTCCAGCTCGCTTTGGGCAGAAGGCAGGGTACACCTTGAACAGGTCGCCAACCTATCACAGGGCTAACACAAAGAGACAGACAAACATTCACGCACACACTCACACCTACAGGCACTTTATAGTGATCAATCAACCTGGTACCAGGTTGATTACAATAGTGATTCTGAATTTGACGTTGAACTTCTCGCTGCTGCTGGTTTGGGGAAGCTTATTAGGGGATCTGCTGTAGCTCCGGGCATGACGAACCCCCTTATGAGCTCTATGTATAGAAGGAAAGAAAGAAATAGGAAGGGGTGGGAGGAGAGGAATAGGTTTGAATTTATGAGAGAGTCAGTCGAGGCATGGTTGAGGTGTGGTCCTGCTCCTGAAACTTGATAGCATCACCAAATCAAGAGTAAAATAGCGTAACTGTGCACTTTTTGACTCTGACAAGGTGAAACAACTTATTCTGCTAGCACAGCTGTCCAACAGAGTAAGAAAGATGCACATTTACATTTTTTTAACCTGCCACAGTCAATGCAATAGTAATCTGTGTGAGGGTGTGAGAGCTCTATATATGAATAGATAAGCACTTTGGAGTAGCATTAAAATGTGCTGCAGGAATACAGTTGCGTAAATTTCCGTAAACATGGTGCAATGCAACAACTGTAAATAAAAATAATTGGGCAAAAAGAAGATATAGAATGCTATTACTCTGGCTGCAGAGAGAGAGAGAGATTACAGCCTCAGCCCCCCTCTGTAAGGATTACACCTTGGGGGCATGACACCTGCTGCAGTAAGGACAAGGTGCGCAGAGCAACAGCAGTGCAACAGGCCATCCACCTGACTGCAGCAGGACTGAAAGATTATCTGGGTTTATGCATGCAGTGTCATATTTTCTCACTGTCTGCATCAGCAAAGGAGACTAAAAGAGCAAAGAAAGGTGAAAAGTAAAGTAGAGGGACAAGTATTGTAGCAGTTCCTCTTCTTTTAGAAAAGTCCTCTAAAGCTGATTATCTTCTCTCATCTCTTATTTTTCCACACCGTTTCTTTTTCAAGGAGTGGTGATACCCTGTTTGACTTTTGTCTTTTGCAAAGCCCCATTAACTGCGGCAGTTTATGCTTATGGCCTTGCCATTGTTAATTCCTGTCCTGTCTGCCTTTGGGCTCAGCAAGCAATTTAATTTATCCCATGAAACCTGGTCTCACAACGACTTTAGGACTTTGTAAGAATGTATGAGGCAGTTCTTTACATCAAGCTGCTCCTGCTGGGGTGGGAAACTTTCACCAGAATCATTAAGTAAGCACACAGAGTTTAATGAAATTGATCCCCAGCATAGCCTCGCCTAAAGTCAAACTTATCATGAGTCTCACCTACATAACTGAAAACATTTGAGTAAATATGCAGGAAACTTTTGCCTCTAATTTTGCATGTATAAAACTTTTTGGCACATTTGGTATCCACAGCAATTTGCATAGATCTGTTGGTTTTTCTCTGAAGATCTTGTTTCTGGACAACAAAGTTTGTTTTCCCTAATTCATCTATTCATCTCATTAGCTTTAGATACCAAGCTTGTTTCCTTGTCATAACAGGATCTAGCAAGAAAACAAGATGCTGTTTTACACTGAAAGGTATTCAATAGAAAAACATCAACTATTGTTGTGTTTTTAAGATTTCTGTAAACGCTGTTTGTGGCGGCTGTAAACGAAAACTTTTAAAGCAAGGTTTTAGAATGGAATCTTTTAAAAACTCCTCCCCCTCTGTTGCCGTGTAAACAACCAATTGTCGATCCCCTAAATACGGTGAGGTCACAGCCCCACTCCCACATGTTTATTACGTTTGTTTGTACTGTCTGTTCCATTTATACACAGGTGTGTGGTCTTTCATTTAAAAGTTATACCACCAACTACTGGCCTGGCATGCATGCTCTAGCGTTTTCAGTCGTTTTTAGAGAATCTGTGTGCACACAGATCGTTTTCACAGTGTGCCTTATGTACGTGGATTTTTATAAAAACACAAAGAGAAGACTTTGCTGCTTTTAGTGGGGCTGTTCGCATTTAAAGAAGGCCCAAAACTGATCACTATTAGGGGTGTGGGATACTACAAATTATGGTTTCGATCCGATACCAAGTAATTCAGGGCCAGAAGTGCTGATATCTATACCGATACCGATACTTTCTATTATTAAAAGTATCTTATGTTGGGCGCTGGTGGCCTAGCAGTCTAAGCATCCCACAGAGGTCGTCAGACCATTTCCTGCATGTCTTCCCCCGCTCTCTACTCCCTACATTTTCTTCAGCTGCCCTATCAAACAAAGGCAAAAAAAGCCCCCAAAAATAAATAAAAAAAGTATCTTATGCACTTTGATGTATTACATGCGTGTTAAAACACAGGACAGTTTTTAAAGGCAAACAACAAATACTCTGCCTGAAGCATTTCCCTCCCCCTCCCTTCTTCTCTCTTGAAACTCAGAGTGCTCTTTGACATGGATTTTTATATGTTTTAACAAATTGGTAGTGTTACCACAGTAGCGAATAGTTAAACACACAGTTAAACCTATGCCTGTGTTTGGTTAGCGCTTTTGCACTGTAGGTCTACAAGTCATGATCAACAGCTGAAAAAACCAACTTATTTTATGGGAAAACAGAGTAATTAAAACATATGGATGGATGTCCACTAAAGGCTGCCATAGGGTGACTTGGTTAAGGTGAATTCATGGTCAGTCTCTTAAAGATATGAGGGCACTGGTTTGGCCTAGCGCTTAAATTTAGCGCCCCATGTACAGGGGCTGTAATACTCAATATAGCAGGTGGCATGGGTTCAATATCAACCTGAGTTCCTTTGCTGTATGCCATCCTCCACTCTCTCTGTCTTCCTATCCTAACCTCTCTATGAAGGTATAGAAGCCCTAAAACAAAAGACTAGTCTAGACATGTGACTCCTCAATGTCCCAACATAACTTTTCGTTGGATTTGGTGCTACATAAGCAAAAAAATAATTGACTGATCGATTGATTATATGATTTCATTGTCTACTGAAGGTAGACGCTAAAACTTCTAATTATTGTAAGTCGGCTAATTATTCCTAATAAAAGATAGGCAGACATGTAAGTTGGAGTCCTCATTGTGGTGTGAGGGGGGATCTAAGGACGACAAAGGGCATTCAGTGCCACTAGAATCAAGAAAGTTTTGTCCCTGCTGGAGTCCCAGAAGGACAAACAGCTGTAGGTGTGTATTCTTAGATTCTCCTCAGGAGAGCGTTTCAAGACTTTCCAAGTGGTGTCCTTGCTTGTACAGTACACTGAAAGTAATTCCCATGTAGTTGCTGTTGCTCAGGGTTGCTTTAAGAGTGTGGATTTGGCTAACATTCTGTCGCATGTTGCCTCCAAAAGGACATATCCAATCAGCTGAAGAGTACGTGCACAAAACAACTGAGGTTTGGGGTTATTTGCTTCAAACTTACATCTACTTGATTATAAACGGTGACTATAGATTTCATATTTGTTTATTCTCAACTTTTATATTTTCAAAAGACAAAGTAAAATATGTTGGTAAGCTAAAGTTCTCATAAAAACTTGTTGATTGAGTTTGCTGCCTGGCAGAGACGAGCGTCCACAGACAGCAGAGTGTGAACTGAGGCCAAACACTCCCTGGGCAATAATCAATCCAGACGAGTTTTCATTGCCTCCAGCCAGGGACACCAACAGAGCTGACCTCGCATCTCAGAGCCAGACACATCCATACCTGGCAGAGAGAGAGAGAGAGTAATCAGCACAGGGGGAGGCTGATTATTTTCTATCCTCCTAGGTCACCCATGGGAGTCAAGTCTGCCTACAGGAAAATGTGCCATTACTGCGATATCAAACAACTCTTCAACCAGGTTTCCGACATGAAACTTCTGCTAAGATAAGAGTGTTATTACCATCTTTATCACCATTTTCAGAGTTTGAAAATACAACCACATATTTAAGAGGGATTGGAAATTATCTCGAAGGTTGATTCAGAGGTTTGAGAAAATTCACTTTTTCCTGCTTGTCTAAATAAGCCCTGAGCTCTTTGTGTCCCTAATCAGCTTTCCTCTGTCTTGAAACCAAATTGCTTGTTGATTATTGCAGCCAAAGACTACACAAAACAACAGCGCCAGTGTCATATACCCAATTTTTTCTTTACAGCAAATATGCCAGTGGTAAATTACATTCGCGACTGCCATTCAAAAATGTTTCTTCTGGCTGTTTAAACAGTGTGCAAAATAGGAAAAGTGCATACAAAGAGACACATTGGCTTAAATCATAACCATTTAAATAGAGGCAACGAGGGGAAAAAGCACTTGGCATGTCCTTTGATAGATCAGGCCGTGCCCATTTCAACTGCATTCTTAGTTTGTCAGAAAAATCCATTAGCCTACAATTTACTGCTCTCCTGCTGCACTGTCAGAGTGAATAGGGACGGGTACGTGGGTGTCTCTGGAACGGCACTCATTAAAATCTTTTCATCCTACCTAACACTTCAAGGATTCAACATGAAAAAGCACTGATAGATGAATGTCAGGACTCTTAAGAAGCTTTTTGGAATTTCGTTAAAGCTTTGAAGTCTGTCAAGACTACATAATCTCTCAGAAATGTACGCACTGTGACAGGTTACTGTCCAATAGGGAATCTCTTATTTTCACTACAGTCTATGTCAAGATGCAGCCCGGCTGTCGTAAAATGTGAAGCTGTTTAGTTTTTAATGTTTCCTGAAGCAAAGAAGAAATTGTTGAAGTGATTCAGTTGTGTAGCTCTTACCCTCTCCACTTTATTCATATCTACCTTACATTTTAACCACCCTAGCAGATCTGGGGTGGCAATACTCGTCAGTCTGTCTTTTCATCACTTAGCTTGAAATGAAATTAGCTCAACTACTATTTGAGGAGTTAAAGCTGGGGTTGGTAGTCTCGGAAAACCAGCATGAATTTGAATGTAGCTTTTCCTCATGACTCCGTCTAACCCCTCCCCTCCTCCCTCGGAGCTCCTCCAAAACGACGCCCCCCCCGCTCACATGCACGAGCGCCGCTGATTCTCGACCATATGATCGTGACTGATTCAAAACCAGTCCTCACCAAAACATTATCATAGTGAAAGTTAAAAACACAAACAAACATGGCTGCTGTTAGTACTCACAACTATCATGCTAGCATTATCCAGTTGTACCGGTGACACAATATCAGGTGAAAAGTTATAACACATATAATACTATATAAACAGCTCTACTGTTTGTTAAACGTGTTCAGTGTAGATGTTCTTAATTCCTACAGTGTTGACGGTCAGTGAAGGCATCAGGAGAGGTGTAGAGTGTGCGAGTGGGGGAGAGGAGAGGAGAAGTTTTTCATTCATTCAAACATTGATTGTTGCTTTGTTGGTTGGCGTGATCACGGCCGACAGTGACCGGTTATTAAAACTCAACGTGTTCACGAATCGGCTCGTCATCACTACAGCGTCCGGACGGACGCTACAATAAATATATATTTTCTGTAGGACTTACTGAACGTCATTAATTATTCTGCTTGTTGGTGAGAGCTTTTTAGACTCTGATCCGGACTACAGTCCTGAGCAAAGCACCTCATCAGGTCAGAGGGGACAGGCCCGAGGACAAGCGAGAGGGGCAGTAAATAGAGTCAGGGGAAGTAGAGGCAGGAGACGGGGACTCGGAGGAGTGCACGCCGGGGAAATGTACGCGCAGGAGGAGGGCAAAACGGCTGGACGGGATTTGATTGGTTTAAAATTTGGGGAGCCAAAAAATGGTGATTGGTTAGTGTTTTCTCAGGTTTACTCCGGCTGTAGATAGCAGTTTTTTTTCACTCTTTTTTAGGAACACATTATGTAATGATTGCCATCAGGACATAAAGATCATTTTAACCAGTATGACAAAAAGTGTATCTAAATCTGATTACCAACCCCAGCTTTAAGATAAAAATTGTAATGATATCTGAAGTTACAAAAAGGGTAAATCTTAACACTTGTGCTAACTTTTGCCATATGGCACAAGCAGTAAACATTTGTAGTTGAAGTCAGATGTCTTTTCAACTATTATATATGACATTTAATTTTTATAACTTTATTTATACTTTTGGTTGATTAAGTTTTTAATAAGCCAGACATGCTAAAGACATGCTAAAATGCTAAATAAAGATGGTGAACATGCTAAGCAATGGTTGATGAACATCTTCGAGCTAACCTTGTTATAGTTGGCAGACAGACATGCTTATCTAAACAAAGATGTTGAACCTACCTGACAACATCAGTTTGTAATTATGCCTAAGACTTACTAAGCTTCCACGATAGCAGAGTTTATAAAGCTTTTTATTCGACTTCCTATAATGTGAGATGTATTAAAAACTATGGCTTAGAGGTGCCTTCTTTCAATTGGTAGCTGTAATGCTTTGTTCGCACATGAGGGACATGCCCAAGGTGAGTTGCAGAACGCAGTACAAATTATGTGGATTAACGTCACTATAATTTATGTAACTGTTGTTGGGATAAGTCCGAACTGCACATCTTTTAGCCAGCTAGCTGGCTGCTGTGCTAATATAAGTGGCTGTCCTTGGGGAAGAAAAAGGTGCATTTTCATCCCATCAGATGGCCAAAAAAAGTGATTACTTACTTAGCAAACTGCAATGCACTGTATAGGTTGTAATAAATATGTTTCTCATGAAGAGTCTGTATTAAAAATGTAATTAATTTTACCTGACCCACTATCAGTTGAGATGTGGGAATGTGTGTTAGAGTAAAGGAGGGCGTTAATGAAGCATAACTGTGCTCAGCGACAGCCTAGCGAACCAATCCTGTGTAATTAAAGTTTCAAAAAAATTTATCAGAAAGAAGTGCATGAAAACTTGCCAAGCAACAGAAAATGGACATCCAAAAGCCCAGCGTAGTAGCAAAGAGAAAGAAACGAATAGAAAAATACGAGAAAGATGCAAAAAATGTCCCGCTTATGAGTAGCCTTTTAAAAAAAAACAAAGAAAGTGAAGAGACTGAGGATGAGCAGCTAGCTAACGATTGCCTGTGTGTGTGTGTGTGTGTGTGTGTGTGTGTGTGTGTGTGTGTGTGTGTGTGTGTGTGTGTGTGTGTGCGCGTGTGTGTGTGTGTGTGTGTGTGTGTGTGTGTGTGTGTGTGAGTGATTAAGCGTGCATGCGAGTGCGTGCCTGCATGTGAGGACTACATGAGTCTCAGTGCCCAGGGGCCCCTGGGGGTACTAATCCAGCCCTGACCAGTAGGCTACATATGCTGTTCAGGTTTTACAAACATGCCTTCTGCTTATCATTCTACATGCAATGCAGAGTCGAAGTGTAACTGAGCATGGTTACACCACCATGGTTGTAGACTCTTGTGGCTGCTAATGCAATAACACTCTTCAGACATTAAATCTAAAATTGCTTATAACCATCGACTTAAAATCTTTGAACCACCTTTATCTACTGAAGCTTAATGTTGGACCAGATGTAACATTGCTGCAAGATTATAGAGACCTTAAACTGCCAAAAACTCCTCACAAAGAAGAAGGTTACAGTAGGCCTGCATACCCACACATCTACAGAGAACTACAAAAACACAAACACACAGCTCAAACACAAGGCTCTTTTACTTACAAGAATGCAGCCTCACACAATTACATAACAATTCTACACACACATACAAACCCACACGTTCTGTTTCTTTTCTCTCTCCTGACAGAGCAATCTGTCAAATCAGGCCATAACAAACACACTCCCAGTTTAAACCTTGTTCTGTTTAAACAAAACTGAACTAAAGCCCTGGTTGTGAGTATTATTCAGAACATTCACCCATGGATTTGCATTCCTATTGATCTGAGGGTAGCTGAGCAGTCAGGAACAAATACTGGGCTCTGTTCTGTCAAATGCAACACAGATTGGGCCTGATCAGAGCATATTGCTGGATTAAAGAGGATCAATGTGTGATGTTGATGGATGTGAATCAAAGTCTACACACCCCTACCCTGGGGAGTGGTTCACAAAGGGTTCCTGAGGGCAAAAGTGAAGACTAAGATCTGAGAAAGCGGCCTAAAACCCAGCTCCATTGGAGAATCAAGGCCAAGACTTTAATCGCTCTGGAAGAACATCACTCTGCTTTTTTCTAATCCTTGCCTTCTCTCTCATGTTTTGTCACTGCAGTTTCTGCCTTTGAGTGAGAATTATCCAAGCACAGAAGAAAAGGATCAAGAATCAGTGAAACCTTTACAATAAAAGTATTTATCAGACACGTTTTCACAGACTCCTCAGCCATATATTGAAGACACTGGAGCAAAACAGCTGCTGTAAATCCACTGTGTGCAATCTGCCTTTGCACCATTTGTTAGAAGCTGTTCTCATTGAACCCTGGACCCAGTGAAGTGTTCTCGGAGGAGTTCAGCCTCATCTTTTACATTATGTCTCCTTAGATCTTAAAAAAAAGAGAAAAGATAAGTCTTTTCAGAGATACTCTGAGTACCTTTGGTCTTCTGTGTACAGACTTTGATTTCTTTGAGTGCCAATTTTCAGCTCTGCACTCCACTAATGAACTGGTGCTGGGAGCCGATTAGGGACCAGGGAAGAAATCCTTTCTGAAAGCTTTAATTTTTTAATGCACATAACCCAAAATGTTTTCAAGGTGTGCCTGTAATTGATCAATTTTTCTCACTTAGTCTTGTAGCTGAATCAGTCTAAACTTCTTGGTGTTGTTTTTTTTAATGATTTGCAGTTTTTTAAGAGTACCTATAACTTCTAAAAGTAGTATTTTTATAACAAGGGTTATGTTACAAGGGCAAATAGGTATTGTTGCCCAACAGAGAATCAATGAAACCAACATTGTGTATTGACTCAAACTTGTGTGTGCTGTAAGTATGAAGCCTCCTCTCAGGATAGATAGAGACTATGGGCTTTGGGTAGGCCATATTGTGGGTCTCCCAACAGATTCGCCGACAACAAAGCATGCTGTCCACACGGCATCCTCCAAGGTCCAATTACAGTGGACACTGAGCTCTCTCTCACACTCTACCTGCTCCGATGAAATGGAGCTGAAACACCTCCCACAGTGGGTTTATTCCTCTTAAGTCAAATTCAACTAGAAACCACGCTGCAAAAAGTCTTTTGCTAGAAGTGGTGAATCTTGTGTTTGCTCTTAACATCTTAAATAAAAGTTTTTCTAGGTGTTAAAAGATTGTATTATATTACAGCAGTGTTGTAGTCAAGTCACCAAACCTTGAGTCCAAGTCATCAATTAAGAGTCCCAGTTGAGTCTGATTCAAGAGCTCCGTTTCCACCAAGCGGCACGCATTTTGTGGGGTTTCCATTGACTAAAACCAGGACAGGTCCCCAAATTACCGAGCCATACCGTCCCACTTTTTAGTACCTTTCTGTTGGGGTGCCAGACATACCGATCAGACCCCAGAATGTGGAGATAGAAACACTGCAGTCTGTTGATTGGTCGAAAGAATCGTCACTTCCCGTGCGACAGCAGTAATAAATAACAACACATAACCGAGCCATGTTTACATCTCAAGTGGACTTTGGGAAGATAACTTTTTGGGTTTGGAAAATGGCGCCAAGAAACATCGTTCCATGGTCGACTTTCCTCGTGTTTTTCTTCTTCTTTGTTGCATTTATTAGCGGAGTACACTGTGTCGCGCTGCCACGCCTTCAGGCTATTACGTAGGTGATGCGGCTATTGGCATTTGGCTTACACGCCACCTACCAAGTAGGGGATGGTTGGCTGTGGAAACACAAACAGGATCAGGTGTTACCGATCCGATCCGTACCAAACTGTACTGATCCATTCCAGACCGCTTGGTGGAAATGAGCCAAAGGGTTCCCAAACATTTCAGCAACCCCCAAAACAAAAGGTACCAAATACTTGCGACCCCCTCTGTTCATCGAAGTGATTAAATGTTGCTTCATGTTCCTATTTCCTGTGCTGCTGTGAATTAACCTGCTGCTACTGATGCTTTTGTTAATTAACTATTAACTAACCCTAACCTTAGGAGTCATCTGGCAAGAAAGAAAGGAAGAAAACTAATGGCATTTTTGTATTTCCTTGTTTTTATTTCAAATGTAACAATTTTTGTCAATCTTTGACAATTATGGGTAAAATATGCAATTTTTTGATTACTAAGAAAAAAAAAATCTGGAAAACTACTCACAACCCTCCAACAGGATCCTGACCCACACTTTGGGAACCCCTGTTTTAATTTATGTCTCCTTTACCGAGCGGTTCATATTCAGAACCATTGTTTCCCTACTGTATGAATCTGAAACGACTGTATTGAAGCTTTGGGAGTGTAGAAAACACTATTCCTTTATTAAACGCATATAGTTCTTCTTTTTAAGTGGGGCTGGATGAATGCATGTCAGTAGTAAGTATGTAGCCACAGGGGATGTCGCTCAACTCAGCCCCTTTGTTGAGAAAGCGGCCAGAGAAGCCATCACCTGCCAGTGAAGCTCAGCTATCAACTGCAATCGACAGGGCAAACTCTACCACGTAATTAAGCTAATTTCACTCCAAACAAAGCACTATTCTCTGTGTAAGTGTACACTCTATTAGGACATTTGAAAACACTTTACTTTAGCATCAGAAAGCCCTTTCTTTTTAGCACTATCCTACAAGTTTTAAGCATACACCGCATGATTGGCTAACCAGGTCTGTGATGTGCGAGTCACTGATATATTCATGTACTCTTTAATCACATAGTCCAATAAATTATCATTGTATCATTTTCAATATATTTAAAGAAATGTCGACAGGTAAATATGCCAAATTATGGCTTCATAAATCTTTAACATTGCCCTTTAAGGATCTCATGTAGCCTGTGTATACATTAACTCCCCAAGAAGCCGCCCTATCAATACATCCTCGTTACCTCACATGGTGCTCGTATATCTTACCCCTGCAGGGCCTGTGTCTCTGGGGGTTTCACTCTACTCACTCTATGTCAGACTGAAACCCAGGAGCAAAGACTTGGATTCCTCAGGGCAATACATCTGAGCAATTTGTTGAGAAAAGAAAAAGGTATGTCATCAACATTGTTGTCCGCTCAAGAGCTGCTGGCTCAGCAATTCAGCAGGTCCATTCATTTGAACTAGGGGGGTCGGGGAGCTGCCTCGTAGGTGTATTTTCTTCAACCAGATTAAAACTGAGGCTTCATCTCACAGGAAATACTAAATAGGCTACAAATATTCCCAGTAAATACAACTCAGCTGAACAGTTATTCAACTTTGCTTTATTTACTACTTCAATTCAAGGTGTGAACAAGTAAATCTATATCTCTGGATCTATAAAAACCCATCAGGGATTTGCAGCAGTGACTAAAAGGTCTCATGGCCTTTGACCAAAAGAGAAAATGGACAGCTTTATTTGCCAGGGATGAGAGAAAGCAGGGAACAAATGACCCAAAACAATCCATCTGGTGTTGGTATTCAAGGTGTAACAACAGCAGCACAGGTTTCCTCCAGCCCTGTGGAGAGACGCCCATATTTCAGCCTTGCATTGAGAAGTGCCATCGATTACTGTGATGGCCCCCCTGGAGCTGCAGGGCCTGATAGATAGTGAAACAGCCAGACATCTCTCCTCCAGACCTCTGTATCCTCCTGAGGTCTAAGACAGACCGATTCATCCTGGCACCATCTTAGAGCCACATCCTTCTTTCTGTTCGAACAGGAGATTATTTTGCCATTGTGGCTATTGTGGAGTCCCCACTACTGCCTCTGCTTTTAAGCCATTCTTGAGTCCCCTGGAAAGAGAGCATACAAAAGCATGCTTTTACAAAGAATGAGGGAGTAAACAGTCTGAAGAGGCAGTTGACCATATTCACATGGCAGCCATTTTTCTCTAACATCAAGCTAAAGTTAGAAAAGTTAGAAATCTTAAAAAAATCATTTTCTTTCCATCACTTAATGCCACTATATATATATATATATATTTTTTACATGTGACTAACGAACGCATGTTCTGTGGTTACGACTCTTGGCCCACCCCATGGGAAATCAGGAAGTGGTGCAGAAGTAACATTGTGGATGACAAGCAGGAACAAACCCCCTTGAGCAGAAAGGGATATAGAAATGTGTCCTTTAATCAGCAAGTTTAGCTTCAGAGCTCAGCCAGATAGGTCTCTCAACAAAACCAAATTTATTTGCATTTACTGTCCTTGTGAATTGAGTTACCACCAAAATAAGTTGAATCCCAAATACCACTTGCCGGCAAAGCACACAGCTGATGCACAGAATCCTCTTCCCCTTCACCAAAAGCAGGCATTGCTGAATAGTTTGCAATGGAGATGCTTGTACAATGCTACAAGCAACAAACCTTTAACATTAGTAGCTAAATGGGTAGCCACAGCTCACCGCATCGCACCATATGATCATATGAATTGCCTTCCAGAGCCACCATTGTTAACACGACCATTGGACTCCCAAATTATGACACTGGTAAGAAATCGTTTACATTGTTAAAGCTGCTGTTGGTAGGAATGGTGTAAAAAACATGACTTTTTTTTCTGCTGGGTTTGAAGGAAAGGTCATAATGCCCATCGGTACTCATCGGTAAGTGGAGTAATTTGAGACTATTGCGAAATCTCTGCGTTTTCCAATGCCTTTGTGTCAAGCAATGTTATTATTCCCCTCGTTCCCGTTATGACGGACCAATCATAGCTAATCTTCAATCCTCTGTCCTGATTGGTTAAGGGGCGGCCCCTACTATGTACACTGATTGGTTATGAGTCCGGCACTATCATGACTGCCCACGCCGATCTGTGTTTGGGGGCTAACAGGAAATCTGGTTTGGAGGGATAGTGTTGACATTCGGGGTCCCTCTCTCTGAACATATGTTTACTCTGTGACTACCAACAGCAGCTTTAATATGGACTTAAAAATGGTTTCGAAACAAAAAATATATATTTCTAAATATGCAATAAAAAATTTAATTAATTGTGATTAACTATGAAAATCCTGCGATTAATTGCAATTAAGAAAATTAATTGTTTGACTGCCCTACTAACAATGTTAAAAACAAATAAATGAACTCTGTTAGCAACCATCAGGTATTAGCTAAAGTTACCTTCTTGCTCTTATTTCTATCAGCTTAAAATGTATGCCTTTCCTATGATATTAATCAAAACAATCAAAATATAACGTTAGAATTCAGCTGACACAAAGCTAATAATTAAATTGATTAGGATTAGCCTTAATGTTAACTTAACCTTTGAAAGGTATACTTAATATGAGAGAAATCACATCAAACAAGAAATTGTGATCAAATTCATCCAGTTGCGATGTAAAGACACGGCCCAATGACTTTGTAAGAGCATTTGAGCTTTCCACCCTGAACGCGGCATGGAAGTGTGGTAAAAGGCATGGAGAGCACTCACTTCACTTTGCAAATGTGAGTGGGGCTTTGGGATCCTCATCACTGACAGGAAGTCTACATCAGGGATGGTAAGAGCTCGTTGTGATGGTTCATTTTGACTTGGAAAGCACCACACAAGAGGACACTGGCAATTTTCAACAAAGTCCTCCCCTCCCACTCTGACAAAGCAGCAGTTCAGATTGCAGTATCTATTCAGCTGAACTTCAACGAAGACCAGTCAAGCTCCTGGCCACTCATAAGCTAGTTGTGATTAAATTAACTATGCTGATGTGATAATGTAGTCATTATTCTGTGCCCAAACTGCACTGGAAAACTGCCTCTATCCCACACATCAATTTTAAAGTCAAGAGCCAGGAAGTTAAGAGGGTATGAAACAAGGCTGTAAAAGAAAAATTCAGCTATTTGCATATTTACAGATTGAGGTTGTCTAGTGAAATCAGCATATATACGACCTTTTGCTTTTTATGTTGCTCTGCCCAATGCATGTCCTATCTCTTTAGCTGTGGACCATCAAATAACTGCCATAAAAAAGTCACTTTTAATGAAAACAGAGATTGCTTTGAATGTCAAGTGCACTAGATGAGGCTCCATTCATTGCTGCTAAATCAGGCTTGAGCAGTCAAGGAAAGCCGTAAGGTTGGGAAGTCATTTCTTTTCAGCACAGCATGGAGAGAGATAGCGGCATGCCATTACCAGGCACAGGGAACGCTCTGGACAGCTATTCCTCTGGGCAGCCATGGTGGAGATAACATACACACACTTTGAATTGCTCACTCTCTCTTGCATTGTCCATTTGCTGCTGTTCGAAGCACTTTCTGACAGAATGACAGTGTCAGAATACAGTAAAGAGATCACTGTAAAAGTCATTGATTTAAAATAAAAATGGATGATGGACTGGGGAGTGAAGTGTGGAGGTGAAACAGGGATGTCAACATGTGGCAGGCTGCAAAAAGACAATCATCTTCATATCAGCACCCAGGATCGGGCATTACTCACTGTATTGAACACAGATGAGCTAATGGAGAGGAGAAGATACCCTCATCCCTCCAGGCAATCAATAATTTACTGTTGCGTGCACAGGCTCACATGCAAGTGGAGCAGAAATGCATTGATGCACACACTTTCACTGTTTCTGCCTGTCGTTTAGTCATCTGAATGTTGTTTCAAAGAATTCCTTGACAATCTAAGTATCAAAAGGAAATACATTTCAAATAAATTCCACCTTATCTTTTATAACTAACATGCATGCACACAACAAACACACACGCACCTTTGGCCACCAAGCAGGGGGCCCATTAGTGTGTGGTGATATTTAAAGGTGTCAAAGGGATCAAGGAGAGCTGTGGGAGACCTCTAGTCACTAGATTTTAGGAACTGTTAAAGGCCATTGTGATTCAGCTAATGCCAGAGACACTGGACCTTTGGCCCTGGTAAGTAGGCCATAAACCACATGCAGGGTAGAGACATCAACATGAAACCACACTCTGTTCACTCAACTGTCTGCTTATTGGTTGAGAGCACTGCTGGTACAGCTTGTTCTCATGCAAAGTAATGTGTTGGGGCACAGCTATGGATCAAATGAAGGACTCTGAGGCGTTCAACTTCTGCTGCCAGCCATCCAGATATCCAAAAACAGCTTTCAGCATGATGTTGACAAATGCAACAGAGTGTGAAAAATTTAAATAAGTCTCACATCGAAAGTTTGTGTAAATCCTGACAGAAAAACCAGAGCCAAATGCATCTCTGGATTTGTCCATTTATTTTCAATGGTTATGGTTAGGTACAGAGGATGGGAGCAGGGTTTGACAGCATGGGTTAAAAAAAGACCTCAGTTAAATACTCATAGATTTGCTGTCAAGGCTGTAACTGTACTGAAATGTGAGGAGTCAATATTTGCTTCGTGTTAAATTACCTCTCATGCTGTGCTGGAAGCTTTTTCTTCCCTTGAATTTAACACAAACAAGCTCAATCGCTTGAACCCTGTCACTTTCAACTATGTTTTACAATTGGAAAGTTGATGTTAAAAAGTAGGATACATATAAAAGGGATTCAAGTAAAAAAAAAATTGCAAAACATTAATTTATTAATAATATTTCCCAAGCAGTCATTTCCTCTAATGTATTAATCGTAGTTTTATGAAAGAAAAGTGTTGAAATAATAAAGTTACAGTATTACAGGCTGTAACTTTATTAAAAAAATTGAACATACAGACACAGGGCTCTCAAGTCTCACGCATTGGGCGTGATACACGCATTTCAACCTGTTCACACGCTCACGCGCCACACTTTGTATTTCTCACACAGAGTAATTACTAGGACAATGGCCACCAAGTTGCACCGCTTTTCCTTAAACTGTGGAACAGGTGGGAATCAAGTGGGTTTTCCGTAGAGTTCAGAATTAGCTTGCCACGCACCAGCTAATCAAAAAGAAAGAAAGAAATATAGCTACCCAACAGCCAATCAAAACATAGCATCACTGTATCCAGGTAAAACAACGCAACAACGTTACATTCCAAAGAAAAGGATGCACATGCGCAATGCAGACTGACCGCAGATGAGAAGACGTGGTTTGCATGGCTGAATGCTTAGTTAACCGTTACTTGAGAGTCTTGGTTATCAACATGTTTTTTTAACCTGTTGTCAAAGATGTGTTTTTCCGTTAAAATATCCACTTTCTATAGTTTTTGCTGCTCAATTTTAAGCTGTTAAATAATAACATTAGACAGTTTCATAATGTCACACAGTGTCAAACTGTTCCACAGTATTTCTAACAGCATTTCAGCTTTCCATTCGGAGAAAGTGTCACAGTAAAATACACACCTTGAATATGGCCTGTTGCAAATGCATTGGCCCTTATTCAGTTCAGTATTCGTCAGTTTTTAAAAAAACTAAACTGACTGAACGCACATGGTCTCTTAGGGTATCAATTATGCAAAGACAAGGCAAGATTGCTCATGATGGACAAGGACAGGCTCAGAAATGAATCCCTGCTGTACTTGATTAGTAACCAGCAGGAATCTTAATTACTCCTGAACTACATGCAGCGAGATCATAGTCACCCGCAGATAAAAGTGAACGGCTGAAGGCTGAAACAAACTCAAAAGACTGCCGAGGCCTGAAGCAAAAGGCATTGATTGTCAATCTATACCTGTGGCGAGTGACCCTGTAATGACAACTGTATTAGTTTTGTTTAGACAGTCCAAAATACAGAAACTCAAGTGTTTGTTTAATATTTTATTAGCTTACCAAAATGCACAGATTTGCCAACCTGGAGCATGGCACACAAAACCATGATTTCTAAACAAGATTCAAATGCATAAAGGACTTGTATCTTTCAAGACAGAGTTTTGATTGACGACCTTTAACCAGCTTGCATAACTAATTAGATTGGAGTTACATCAATGTAGTAAATGATGATTGAAATTGGTGGTGTACCCAAAACTATTTTGCCTGACCGCTGATTAGTATGCAAATGTTACAGTCAATGTGGTAAGCAGTGGATGGATCAAATGGCCATTAAGTCTGAAGGTGTTGTTTATTCCTCTGGGTTAATAAGCGGGCTGTGAACCCCAGTGATGAAACTCTTTTGAAAAATAGCTCCATCCCTTCTGATTAGCAGTCACACGCGCATCGACATACGCAAACATAGCCGCATCTAAAATGAATACTACCATGCACAAATCCACAACCATGTCAAGTCTATATAACTACCTAACCCAAAAATCACAAATATATTCCAAGGGGCTTAAAGATCTGTGTAATCTATCCTTACATCCTTGATTTGAGATGCAATTACTCAGGAAGCAATTAAACGTGGTGCTGGTGGCCATAAGAAGGCAGATGCATCATTAGGGAGAGGCAAGAGGAATTACAGATAACATACCATGTTACCATGCATAACCCGATGGCAGAAAGATAATTGCGTTTGCACATTAAAACCCTGTTCACATTTGATCAGGGTGTTGGGAGGTAATTTGATCCGAAGCTATGTCAGTTATTATTTCAGCAACTAATGTGGAGGAGGAGAAAACTAAGTTCAGTCATTTTTACTTTCATGGAAACGTTAGTAAAAATTTCAAAAGCTGTTAACATGTAAGTAAAACCTCCTACAGATCAAAGTGTGATCTCATAGTCACATCAGCTTTACAAAGCACTTTAAACTGAGAAGATATTAAACAAAACATCAGCAGCAATGTACATAGATGAAATCTGATATGCATCTTATATTCTATTTGGTGCACTTTACAAGTTTTGAAATTCTACTCAAAGGACCCAAGATATTTTTCAGGAATAATTCGATTTTTTACAGATTTGACTCCAATGGTAGGCTGCACAGAGTTCAAATCCCCGGCCAGGCAGATGCCTCTCTGTGAGGTGCTTGTACAGTATGTCTCATGCATACATAGGTTCTCTCCAGGTACTCCGGCTTCCTCCCACAATCTAAAGACACGCCCTGTCCCATGTTTATTGGTCACTCTAAATTGCCTAGAGGTGACTCCAGGTGAAACCTGTGATAGACCACCAAATGACAGCTGGGATGGGCTCCAGCCCCATGGGTTACGCAGTATAGATAGTGAATGGATGGATGGACTCAATTGGTGTCATTAGCGGATAAGCATCCCACATAGCAGATAAGTCTAGATCAGATCTGGCATCAAAGCCGGCACTGCTGGCTGACTTCTGGCATGGCAAGTGGTATGCCAACCGGATGTGGACCAGGTCTGGTAATGAGGGCATTGTATATATGATGGTATGCCACATCTGGCCCGATTGTGGCTTGGTTTATGTGGCCCAGATCTGTCCATGCCGCATCTGGGCCGATTAAGGTTGAGCTTGTGATTAAGCTGGCCCATGTGTGGGCCTTCTCTGGCAAACTATATCTGGGCCACTTAAGGGCCGTCATTCTTTGCTGTGTGTTGGCTGAGTCTAAGTGTATTGTGGGCCAGAACCGGGCCAGACCAATTTTGCTTGTGGGAAGCGTATAGCAACATCAGAAAGAGTCATTTGTTGAGTCCCTTGTGTCAAACGTATTTATTTGGAAACTCTATGATCACTTTTCAGCATTGTTCTCTGCAATTATATAAGCCAATTATTTGTTGACATTTCCCAAGTCTGAAACTTTGCTATGAACATTGGTTTATGTCAGAATGGCCTCCTTCCCACATCATTTTGTCTTTCATTGATGCCTTGAAAAGAATCACTGTTCTTTTATTTGTGTGAAGTCAAACAGAGTTTTTCAGAATGATATTGGAGCCCTGTTTGCTTTCAAACCAACCAAGTATGATGGTCCAAAGGTTAAAATTGCAGCTTTTTGTTTCCCTGTCAAAATCTCTACCAGCCAATTACTTCTGCCTTTCCAGTAAAGAAAGAAACAGTGAAGAAATAAGCTGGGGCCACTTCATTTCAATCACACCAGGCAGCAGCTAAATTGAGATAAAAAAAAACAAAAAAAGGAAAGTGTATGCAAAATCATGCCAGTCCATTTTTACGGAACCAGGCAATGTGATTGCTGATTTGCTGAAATGGGCTGTCAAAGGCTTCATTGTCTGGGTGTTAGCCAGTAATGACATCCCTGAGTATGTGAAAAAGAGCTCAATTGTAGAATAATCCAGCACCTCTACTCTGTGAAATGTTTGGCCTCCAGTTTTTGTTTCAATACAAATATTCACACACTGCAAGAGATATGGGTACATCTCTTGAACTGAAAGTGTGCTTGAAGACAGTGAAAAATATGAAGGCGGTATCATGTTGTTGTGTACAATTTATTCCATGACATCAAACTTTGTAACGGTGTGTTTTCATATCTTATTTTACCTTGCACAGAGTTGCTGTTCCCACTGAAGTTACACTGAAGGTGGGAGGCTAAATGCTGCTTTAGCACAGTAATGCTGCTGTGATTCAGTTCAATAGAAAATAAGATAGCATATCGTTTTATCAATTTTTGAGTTATAAGACACTAAGAAGATGAGAGAAAGTTGAAATATCATCAGAACACATCAAGTGAAAAAAGGAGAGAAAGAAACATATGTAAGAACTTAGCTAGTTTATTGGAGTTTAGCGTTTGATGTTGGTGTTACCTTTTTCAAACCTATTCCCATTGTTTTAAGTGCATCTATTTCTGTCAAATTCCTTGTTTGTGCAGACACCTTGTGTACACAAGACTGATTCTGATTCTCTGTGTTTGCTGCACCTCAAACTGCAGTGATTAGCAAGAATGTAAAGAAAGAATTTCAGCATATGAAACCTTATGTGACAGAGATACCGTACCAAGATACAAAAAGAAAGAAAACATTTCTGGAACAAGCGGCAACCTCCAATGTGGAAGTGCTAAAAACTGCAGTTCAACAAGGATCCACTTGAGGCTGGCTCTGGAAGTACCATAAACCACATACACAACAATTCAAAAAAGACGATCTTTACAGCAGAAATAAACATGTTTACAGCCTGGTACAAAAAGACAAGTGTAGTCTGGAGAGCTCATTTCTTGATCGGCACACACTGTTGGGGGGGGGTTCTAACACAGCAATTTCAAAGATATTGAGATTACGAGTCTTCCAATCAGAGACACAGCTGACTTGATTGAAAGGTGGGAACACTGTAGCTGTTGGCTAGGAGGCTCAAAGCCCGCCTCTTTACGTCACAATCACTGGACAGCAGCAATATGGCTGCCACCGATGATTGGCCTCAAAACTGTGCTTGAGAAACAGATGGGTGAAATCACGGAGACTACGTCCATATTTTATACAGTCTATGTGCTGGACCTGAGAGATTTGCTCTGGTTCACCAAAATAATTTACAGTAAAGCTTTTCATCATAAGAGATACAAAGAGCTAGTTAAATGGGTACAGAATATCAGCATGATCAATACAATTCATAGTGCTTTGTCATTTGCTCCTTTAGCCTTCAAACTAGACCTTTCATAGATGTGATCTGATCTCTGACACTGAAGGGGGCTCACTGTGGGATTTCCCTTTTCTTTTTTTTTTTAAATAATTTGTATCGATTTGCACCCCGCTGATAAAGTGGCGGTCATTATTGGGCAATGAAAACCCTATCAATTTTCACTCTAATTAAGCCTTCTATTGAAGCACCATCTGTTTGATCTTCCACTGATCTGTGCTGCTTCTCACTGAGCTGTCCATAGCCAGAGGTCATCATTCTGATCGATTATCTTTAAAGGGCCTGTGACACATTGAAAACTTTTCACATCGTCCCTGGCACGTCCACAATCCGTTGTAATTGCTTTGTTTTGGCAGAGCTGCTGGCCATGAAAGCCATCTGTGGAGTCTCAATAAAATAAATGATAAATCCTCTGAATATATAAACGGAGTATATTGCTACTCGTAAAAACCATCCTGCTTTTTGAATAACCTGTCAGCCTCAATGACTGTATATTAGCGTTGCACAAAACCCTCACCAAACTTAGAGGCTTTTGCTGCAGTGGCTTGATAAACCCTGTCACAGAAAAATAAATGAAATGCTTCATTTGAGGTATTCCAGAACAAAGTCCGCCTGTCTAGAGCCATTATCCTTCAAAAAAAAACTACAACAAAAACACAGAATTCATCTACTCTATTCAGAGGATGATTATGGAGGACTCACAATAAAGCCTGAAACAGTCATCCCTCCATCCCTTCACTACCTCGGTTCAGTAATGCCATGAGTTTATAAAATGTCATTTCAGCCTGTGGTAAGTGGCCTCTGCTGTTTTCAGTATGACTGCTAAGATGGCGAAAGTTCACACTGGAGTATAATTTCGGCAGTCTGCACTGATGGCAAAGTCATTTGTACAATTCAAATATTCAGTAATGGCTTTCAGGTGACAGCATGAGCTCAGGACTGTGCTGGAAGGGATGTAATGGCTAAGAAGTCCTCCAAACAAGTCAATATATAAGCACCATAGACTGTATAAAATATGGACGTAGGATCTGTAACGTCAACCATCTGTTTCTGAAGCGCCATATTGCTGCTGTCCAGCAATTGTGACGTAAAGAGGTGGGCTTTGAGCCTCCTAGCCAGCTACAGTGCTCATAACATAGGGATTATTCCTCAACAACCTGATCCCACACGTCATATCAAATCCTACTCTGACAAATAGTTTGGCACCTTTCACCTCTGTCTGTTGACACTGTGGTAAAAATGCCAGTTTTAGTGGACTGGTATTGAGAGTGGGGGAAGGATGAAAGTTCACAGGCACAGATGTGAAAGCAGCTTTAGGAGCTACTAGGACCTAACTATCTCTTATAGTGGTATAAGGTGGAACGACATCCTTTTCCTGTAATCCATCTTGAATTTGCCAATCGCAGCAAAGTAACTTAACCCATAAGGGTTAGTGTTAATGGCAACAATTTAACTGCAACTGCAGATGGGAATGAGGACAGAACTATCAACAAAAATACAGAAGCCCTGTTCACTGTATCTAATTTTACCTTTAATGGAAATGTGCAGTTTACTTTGAGTTATCACAAATAAGCAGGCTAATGTTTTATTTGACGGAATTAAATTTGTTGATATATGTTCAGTAGAATTTTAATTTTCAGTAGAAAAAACCCTCCACTTTGTGTTTGGGTCTTGCTCACCCTTTCAGGATTCCAATTTGCATAATCACCCACTCACTAAACTTACAGAAATAAACTGTTCTGCTGTCTTGACAGAACATAGATAAGCAGATTAATACAACTGTCGTATCAAAAAACAGTTAATCAGTTTCTTTCCCCATAGACTCTCTTTTATTTTCTGTTCTGTCATGTGTGCAGAAAATAAGTATCTGTGTCAATACTGTTGATCATTGCCTTGGTGAAACTGCTTGGCCCATAAATTAGTGGTTTAATTGATCCACAGTATATCCTTTAAAAACAGACTTTATAGTGGTGTAAGGACAGAAAAACCCATACACAAAGGACTTGTCTCTTAGTTAAAATATCCTCCTTCAATGAAACATAAAATTAAGAATTAGTCAAATCTTATAACCACTATTTGACTTAATGAAAATAAAAGCTAATTTTAAACGGAATGACTCAATTTCAAATTAAAGCCCTGAGTCTGAGTGCTGTCTGACTCATAGGACTGAAATTAGCAAATTATTTGACAGCTGTGATGTGGAATATGATGAAAGATCCTTGAAACACACAAGAGATAATGTTTCATCATCTGGGGAGCTAATACATCTCATTAGCACAGTTTGGATATTGAATGTTGAAATAAGAGAATATTGAGCTCTTTTTAACAGCAAGTCTACAGAATCCAATAAGATATGAATAAATTATAAGAAATATATCACCAGGCAATTTACACAAAGTAATGGAGATTTGTCGGTCAAATGTCCCTCAAAGTCTGTCTCCAACATGACTGCGGTTTGGTCTTAAAGGTCAGCACAGTGTTTCTTTCAGTCCAGTGACCCTGAAGAAGCTGGAGGTTGAGTGCTGGAGGTCAATGGAACCTTGTGTTAGCAGGTAGTCAAGATTGAACACCTGTCAACGTGGTAACATTCCGGATACAGCGTCTAAACAACAAAATACAGTTCCCCTTACACTGCTGCCAGGATGAAAGCCTGCAAAAGTATTGGCAGCTATATGTATTATCAATCAAGCTGGGTCAGTAACACTGAAGTTTGGGAGGTAAGGAGCAAGTCATTCTTGGTCATCAAAGCAAAGGTGGGTGACATCATTCATGCAGACTGGTCCTTTCCAAAAGTTTACTGTCAAGCTTTGACACCAAATATTAACCTCCTCCTCAACTTACCTTAAACCACTTTATCACCACTAAACAGCAATGTCATTATTTAGCTACCTTTAGCTAGTTTGCCAGTGTTGTCAACAAGATACAGATAGACCCACATAGCAGATAGGTCTGGGCCAGATCCGGCATCAAGCCGGCACTGCTGGCTGACTGCTGGCATGGCAAGTGGTATGTCAACCGGATGTGGGCCAGGTCTGGCAATGATGTCATTGTATATATGATGGCATGCCACATCTGGCCCGATTGTGGTTTGATTTATGTGGCCCAAGTCTGTCCATGCCGCATC
The DNA here is from genome assembly GCF_009762535.1 of Notolabrus celidotus. NCBI lineage: Eukaryota > Metazoa > Chordata > Actinopteri > Labriformes > Labridae > Notolabrus > Notolabrus celidotus. The sequence goes on along the minus strand of NC_048284.1, from coordinate 8,800,931 downwards.
TAGGCTGATCAAGGTTGAGCTTGTGATTAATCTGGCCCATGTGTGGGCCGTCTCTGGCAAACTATATCTGGGCCATTTAAGGGCCATCATCCTTTGCGGTATGTTGGCCGAATCTAAGTGTATTGTGGGCCAGAACCGGGCCAGACCAATTTTGCTATGTGGGGAGTTGTTAATATTGGTCCACTAATGCCAGTCATGTCTAAACGAGTACTAAGTAAAGATATGCTCATTAAAGATACATTCATAAAATACTTAGTGTTTACTTCAACTTACCATCAATTAAATTGTCACTCAAAGATGTGTGAACATTAAAATTTGCCTTGGTTTTATCACCTAACCAGCAACAGCGGAGCGTCTGATAGCATGATTCCACAATTTCCACCTCTCTGGATTTTCTTTCTCAGATGGGATTCTTTAGATGTAAGACCCTGGCTTGTTTCCTCGTCAGGTAATGCATCAAATTGAACAACAACTGCCCACAGCATATCCTCGTAACTCTCTCGCCGCCTGTAGCCCTCTTTTGCTTTCCTCTCTCGCTCAGCCTGCAACAAAAAACAGACCAAGCAGCAAGTGCACCATTGCCTCCATGTCCTCCATTGTTTGTGATTGTTGTGTTTGTGTCGCTTTCAAAATGGCATGAACGCAGTTTAGGGCAGTAGTTTCGCACAGCTGGGTTATGACGACCCCGCCCACTGTGAGTCGGCTAGAGCCCAGTCAAGTCGAGTCGAGTAGGGCTTCAACTGTGTTGTGGAAAAGGGGCATAATTAAAGTGGCATATAACTACTTGACTGGAGAAATGTGTACCAAGCACCGGTATGTGGATGTTAACCTGCAAGGAGGACCATAGGCTGGTAAGAGTAGGCTTAAAACTTTCCTTTTTGATAAAGCTTATAATTAAAGCTGGCTCAGGCTTGGACCAGCTTTTGTTATGCTGCTTTAGGCCTAGACTGCCGGGGGAACTGGCGCACTGACACACTGGGATCCTAGCTCACCCTCTTCCCCCCAACCCCTTCATCACTTACTTTAACTCTGCCTGTCCCATTAAAGTTACTAACCATAGACCTTTCTGGAGTCCCTGAGCTCCATTGTCTCGTAGATTCCTCTGAGCTGCTGTAGACGTCCTCCTGCTGCGGACGTTCTGGACTCCAGCTGATACGGACATGCTGGACTCCAGCGGCAACAGCTTCTACTACTCGTCTCATCACTATCACCTCTCTCTCTTACTCCCCCTATCTGTCTTTCAAGATCCAACTCGGTCGAGGCATGATGGCTGTCTAACATGAGTCTGGTTCTGCTCGAGGTTTCTGCCTGTTAAAAGGAAGTTTTTCCTCCCCACTGTAACTTGCTAAATACTGCAATGTGCAATGCTCATGATGGATTAAGGTGGGGTCAGACTGAGTCTTACCCTGTCTTGAAGTTGGGTCTCTGTTCATAATTTGACAGAGTGGTCTAGACCTCCTATGTTTGTAAAAGCGTCTTGAGATAACGTTTGTTGTGATTTGGCGCTATACAAATAAAGATTGATTGATTGATTGATTGATTGATTGATTGATTGATTGATTGATTGATTGATTGATTGATTGATTGATTGATTGATTGATTGATTGGTTCTAGTTCTGCTAACCTTGGCCAAACGCAGTCCACCAATTTGATATTGTTTCCAATGTTCGGCCATGTGACATATATTGTGCTCAATATTAACAGTTTTTCAGGTGTTATATTACTTTTGGACTAGCTGGCTAGTCAGAATTTAAATTTCTATCTAAACGACCGGAAAGGTACATGTTTGTTCTTCAGAGTCTGGAAAAACAGTCAAGGCATGTCAGAACAGATTTAACTTAAAACAAAAAACAGCAATAAACAGATACATGTTTCCTCCAGCACTCTCACTCCTTCCTTCCTTCTCCTCTCATTCACACTGTAATTCATAGGGTTTGCCACGAGTCAGTGTAATAAGTAAGTAAGTGTGTGCACAGCCTGAGACGCAGCAAAGCACACCTATGTAGGAGTGAGAGCTCCAATTATTTAAACAGCTCTCTGGAGCTCTTTCCGAGCCACGAGATGTACTGACAGTGTGAATACGTTTCCAACAGATGCAATTTCAGCAAATTATCAGCTAGCGTCAAAGATTATGAATACCTCCTTCAGCTGTTTTCCAACCTACAGTTAGAAGATTCCACAAATGTCTGACTCTTCCTGAGACTCATTCTGCACAGCACAGATCAATATGGGTAATCAGATAACTAAACCATACATTTCTTCTGTTGTACCTCAAAAAAATAGGTAAGGAATTCAGTAGGCTGGGTCACTTACACTTACTGCTTCATGCAAATTATTAAGCACTTTTGCAAAACGATCCTCTCCCTGTTATTTTTCTGTGTTCATCTGAGTACAATAAAGCGTTATAAATACCAACTTTGTTTATTAAATAAGGAGAATTCTCTCTACGCATGGCAAGTGACTTACAACACACCCTCTCTGCTCCTAAAGGTTATAGCCTTCACCTTCTGCGAATTGCAACATTTATCAAATCAGTGCTCCATCCCGCTGCAGGGTAAAATGTCTCGTCTCCTGCGTACAATTTATTCACCTCTGCTGCGTGTTCGACTCCCCCTGGCGTGTCCCCCTGCCTCTATAACAAGTATCATTTCTATTCGACTTGAAAACAGCATTTCTCTGAGGCTGAGGGATGAGTGTGGCTTTGAAATGAGGCTTTAAAAATGAGACAGGGGGTGAGCATGGGTCCCAAATGGTATCAGTAACAATGGAACAGACCTTCTCATTAGGATGTCTATACAATCCTTCACTAGCAGTGACCCGTGAGGGCTCGCAGCAGGCTCAGGGGGCAAAATCCTGGTGGGCATGAGGGGAGTTGACAGTCTCATTACAGCAAAACATTCAGGCTCTGCTTAAAAGGAAATGACAGGTCTATTTACCATCAGTTGCTCAGGGAAAAGACCTTAAAAACAAGCATGCATACACACACAGTGACACTAAAGCTACATGTGCATGGGTGTACACCAACACCCACCCTTTTCACACGTGCAAGACATGTTGAAAGGAGAAATAATGTAACAAGATTACCTCATTTGTCCAGAATAAGTGACACTTGCGGTTAAAAGCTGTATGGATTCAGCCTTTATTCACCATTGATTGTTTCCAAACTAATTCCCAAGATGCATAGCGATGGTGGTCTTCTTTCAACAAGGTCTGTTATGGCTTTCTGTGTTTTCAAGGGCAGCCATGCCTGGAATGTTTTGTCTTAGTTAATGGTTCACAGAATAGGTGAGCCATGAATTCATCAACGGAGGCAATGTGATGAGGATAGATGTAATGAGGGCGACCCTTTCTATGGATAATAAGGTGGTGGAAAAAACACAAAGCTATATGGTGTTTGATGTTGTTTACAGTGAGGTGGGGGTAAGTTCTTGGGAAATGTTAATTAAGAGTAAAGTTGATCACGGCTCCCTCAGAGAAAGCACTCCAGCTGTAAAAACATCCCAATTATTTTTACATGTAAACTACAAAATACAAAAACAATCAAGTAAGTAGCCAAACCCTTGCTTAGAAATATTGATTCTGTCAATAATGTCAAAATAAGAATGAATCTACGACTTCCTCTCATTACTTAATAGTAAAAAGACAGAGCTCATGGTTGTGGCCCCCAAGCCACTGCTCAGGAAGGTTGGAGATCTCCTTCTCCATGTGGATGGCTGTTCCATCTCCCCATTTCCTGAAGTCTGCAACCTGGGTGTCATTCTTGACTCCTCCCTCTCCTTCCAGTCCCACATCAAATCTGTCACCAAGTCTGCTTTCTACCACCTGAAGAACATCTCCCGGCTGCGTCCATCTCCCTCCGATTCAGTTGCCCAGACCCTCATCCATGCTTTCATTACCTCCCGGCTGGATTACTGCAATGGAGTCCTGTTCAGGGTACCCAGCAATGCCCTGGACAGGCTCCAATACATGCAGAACTCAGCTGCCAGGGTTCTCACGCACACTAAGCCCTTGAAGCACATTGCCCCCACTCTCATTCACCTCCATTGGCTCCCTGTTAATTAAGTACCGTATAACCTATAAAGTCCTCCTCCTCACCTACAAATCCCTGCATGCCCTCGCCCCCCAATACCTGGCTGACCTCCTCCACCAACACACTCCATCCAAAAATAGTGCAAAGACAACAAATCAAATGTTGAAACTGAAAATTGTTACAGTTTTGTGTAAAATATGTGCAGATTATTAATTTGCTGCTCGCAACATGTTTGATCACACAGAAAAGAGAAACTGTAGGAGGTGGGGCAGGACATGCCAATGTGTGTGTATAAAGAGCGCAAAACTGTTGGTTTAGTGTGTGTTGGAGGGGAAACGAACTGAAAGATGTACAGTATCATTCTGTGGGGCGAATGAGCAGATAATCAATGAAAACCTGACAAACGCATGTAAAGTAAGCCTATTGATATTGAATACATCTTTATGGTGCAATTATGTGAGTCCAAAACTGTCACACACCATTTCTGCTAAATACCCTTTTAAATATGTCAAACATTTATCCACTAATTAATTGTATATTTTTGGTGAATTCTACTTTGGAAAACATTGTGAGAGTGTAGTAATTTTTTAGGATCTTACCCTTTTTATACAGAATCAGAGCTACAAAAAAAGCTCAGGCTATTCTGGCAGAATGAACTGGACTCAGCCCCTACATACAGAGAACAAGCTGCTGCCATCTAGTCCAAGATAAAGTCTAGGTCTAGGTGTAGAACTAACAGACTAAAGAACTAATTTTTTTTTGTAATATTATCATGTGACTATTTGTCTCCTTTATATTTCAATGTTGATTGTGTGTGTATTTCTTTGCTCATTGTGCATATGGGACTTGTCCAGGGTTTTGCTAAGCTGCAAAACTTTTAGCTGTAAAATTAATTGCCAGGAGATACTGAATGACTGTCAGGTACATAGGAGAACCACTGCCAGGAATTAGACTAACGACCCTACTTAGGACCCTTTTGTGACTACCTGGACACACCCACGACTGTTAGAGGCTTATATTTTCTAGCTCTTCCCCAGTCTGGTCAGAACTGAAGAAGCCTTTTGGAGGAGAGGTGAAACGTCTTCAAGAATTTCTACCAGTCCAGTTGCCTTACGGATCAAGCTTTGGATTACCATGACCTGGATGACTGAGAACCTTCACAGACATAATTGCCCCTTGAAAGTTTAACTTGACCGTGACCTACGAAGGTCTTAAAGTTAAGTCTTTTTTAAAGTTCTATTACTGTTATAGCTTTTAGAGTTATAATTGTAATATCATATACAGCACTTTAACTCTAAACTCAATTCGGTTAGAGTGACAGTACAATGGCTTATTCATGTGCTGTTGCATTGGAGTCTTTCTACATTTCTGCTGTTCATAGCAATAAAAGTTGAGAGACCTGATGTGAACCCTGAGGTGGGGAAGTTGTATTTTACCATGATGTACTGTTGGTGGTGATTAAAGAAGATGAATCACCCACAGCCCACATTCACTGGAGAACCCTAACACAAAAATAAAGGTACGCAGCATTACTACCAAGCAAAAGCATCAAAAAGTTTCCCTCCGAAGCAGTGCACTATGGGGAAACCCTCACACTGAATCCTGACTACAGAAAAATTGAGTCCCCTAAGCCCTTAACAGTAGATCGTACTAACCTTCAGACCACCCTTGCCAGTTAATCAATTTAATATTTCATGGACAGAAACCAACCCCAAGGAACTCAAATACATAAATAATTCATCAATAACAGTAAGACTTGTTGTGTTTGTGCTTTGTTGGAGGAAGAATTGCAGCAAGTGTTGTAACCCCGAACACTAACAAGTGAAACTCTGGCTGAATTAACACTTTAAGACTCCCAGTGAACGTTGAGCTTCATTGAGTTTGGCTGAGTCAGCTTCACACACACACACACACACACACACACACGTACACACACATTTTTCCAGTGAGGACAGACTAATTACCAGCAACCAAAGCAATACCCAAACAATCCTCCCTGCAAAATGAACATCTCGAGCATTGATAGTCCACAGAGGCGTCACCATTAACATGCTTTAGAGTTTTCAATGAAAGCGAACCTCTGAACATGAGAGAAATTGAAGTGTCAGTCATCCTGGCATCAAAGTATTTCTCCAAATGTCCACAGCCACGCTATTTCACAGACGCTGGCTTTTAAGTGAGACTATAAAGAAAGGGCCAAACCTTTCTATAATCACCCTGGCTCCCTCTAACCTCTCTGGACTGCTATCAAAGTTGTTTCACTCTGATCCAAAGAGAGAAAAAGTGGCGGTTCAACACAGCTACCAGGAAACAAGAGTGGCCTCGATGGTAAGACGTGCAAGAAAAAAATCATCTCAGAAGAATGAAATCTCTTGTTTCAGCAAGTACCCCAAGACAACGTGTGTGGGTAAGTTATCATGGATATGAGCAGTGTCCTTGTACGAGGGAAGGTTGGGATGGATAGACCAAAAGGTGAATATCAGACGAAAGATTTGTCAGTAAATCAATCATCAGCAATCATTAGGATTTTTGGGAAACCCCATAATTTCTATATGACACCCACCAGGTTGCAACCAGTTCCAACCTAAACCATCCTGTAGACGGACGATGGAATCAACACTTTTCAAGTCTCTGATCTCCAGTCGACCAATCAGACTTGCTCTCCTCCCCTTTAAAAAGGAAGCTTTCCCCTGCCACTGACACAAAGTGCTTAGTGGATGTATTGCAGCTCATTATCTTTTATGTTTTGAGAGTTGTAGACAGCTCTCTTGAATCTGTTTTCACATAACCTCAAAAAATAGGATTAAGGCTCTATAAATAATGGTTCTGAAAGCTTGCAGTAGGCGTGATCCCCTGAAGTGATGTGAGAACTCTACAAAGTGGGACTAATGGTAGGTCTTCCAGATTTCTGGTAATAATAAACATCACAAACGCTCAGTCCAGCTTTGTCCCTTTTTTGCCAGTTACTGGCTCTGAACAGCCTATAAGATGATAGATTTCCATGAAGTTAACTTGAATTGCTCCTTTTTCATAAAAATACATTAAGTATGGGAAGTGTTCTAATTTTGTTTTTAATATGTTCGTAAAAAAAGTACAATTGTCCAACCATGCTTCAATGTGTTTCACCGTACACTGAAAAAAAACAGCGTATGGAGAGCAAAAGCAGGAGGAAAGCAATTTGCTGTAATGACATCCCAGCTCCCATTGGCTTATAGCTTAAAATTTAGCTTCTTGCAAATCTTATCCCTGCAAACTTGAGACCTGTTATATCCAAGAAAATAAACAATAAAATCAGTGTCTTTATCAGGATCATCCCACTGAACCAAGACAGAGTGAAGCCTCTGTGTAGTTTACTATTTACAGTGAAACTGAGACTCCCCAGAAACAGATGAACAGGTATTCGTCATTTTAGAGACATGTCTAAGGGGCAAATATCGCTTACACAGCTGCTTCTGAAGTTGATAATGCACTGTAAAAAATATAGCGGACAACAAAGGAAAGCTACACTGGTATTGCTGAAAAGTTCATACCCAGATTCATATATCCCAGTTCCAGTTTCCTGGGCACTGCTGAGGTTTCTTCAAGCAAGGCATCAACCTCAAAACCGCTCATGCCACTTCTTCACCTGCAGCCTCCCAAATCCTGACATAGCTCCATTAGTGCATGTCTACAGGATCTTGTGTGTTGGCATAGAATGATAAATGAAGAGTAAATGAGCCCCTTTTCTCTCTGAGGTTTAATTACGTTTATCAATACAAGTGAGCAGACATATCATCCAGGCTTCAGCAGACCAATAGTTAAATTAAAGATTGTTTTCCAAACCCACTGGTCTTTTTCTGCAGCCTCAAAACTTTAGTAACGCAATCCTCTGCTAAACTTTTCCTCTGCTCTGTTTCTGATTCTTGCCTTGAGGTAAGGTCAGCTCACTCTACTGCGACCCAAAGGTGTAGACATGCCTCCTCTCTGCTGGTCCTGCTGATTGACATCTGGTCTCCACCACTCTTCATCTATAAGCTCTCTTTAGGTTGTATCCAGGCTTTCTCCACACCCAAAATGCCTCATTACTGCTAGTCCCTGATGGCTATTGATCAATTGCTCACAGTGAGTTTTACCTGACAGTCTAACCATCTGAATTCCTGCACCACCTCCATCTTATCAAATATTAACACCTTCAAGCACAGGCCAATCTCATGGATCAATGCCTCTCGGGGAGGGAGTTGCTCAAAACTTTAAAGAGAGAAGATCTTGGTTCTGGCATTCTTCAAATCTGTGTAATCCTCTGGAAAGTCTTGGCAAAACAATCCTCCACCAGTCACTGCTGCTGCTGCTGCATACTGACTTATTCATGTGCATGGTTTTGCAGATGTTCATGGTGAAGGATACAAGTGTTTTTAACCAGTGAAAAAGAAGGGAGGTTTAGTGGTGATAAAAAACAATACTACATTGTTTAAGATTCCCACATTTAGTTCCACAAATGCTTATCATGATTTTTACTAGTCTTTGTGTCGATACAGGAACTTCCACCAAGTATTGCACAAGCAATGTGTCTCCAGGGTCGCAAACAATGCAAAGATTAGCAGGATGCTTTTGAACTGAAGCAGCAAATTATCAGATTCACTACAAAGCAACAGCAGTTTGCCTGAAGGATGGTGGGGAAAAGAAGATAAAGAAAGGATTACACAGGAGGTGAATTAAGAAAATTGTAGACTCCTCAGTGTGTGTGTGTGTATGATTTGTAGGGGAAACAGAGAGGGAGAGTGATGAAGCTTTGGAGAGGGAAAAAACAACAAGAAGGCAGATTTAAATGGAAATGGAGAGAGAGAGAGATACATAAAAAGAGAGACTGGCTTCTTGTAATTGAAGGAGCATGGTGCCATAATAGATCAGGCTGATGGTCTGATGGAGCAGGAAACTTCTTCACTGATGGATGGCTTCATGTCTACATCTTAATGGGCTCTATTGATAGAGGAGGCAAAGACGCAGGGATCTATAAAATCTATACTTATCTGGATTGTGTAAACACCTACTCCATCTTCTCGCTTTGGAGTGAACGTCATGAGGGGAAATAGCTCAGATTTATAAGGATCCTTGTCTCTGATTCGTCATCCTCCACACTTGTTTGTTGTTGTTGTTGTTGTTGTTGTTGTTGTTGTTGTTGAGTTCCTCTCTGAGGCTCCCACTTTATTACTCCTACTCCTGATATCACAGTCTATATTATATATGCTATCCATGACTACACTTCACCCAATCTTTTGTTTATTTCATTTCTCCTTACCTCCTAGTGTTTCTTCCTTATTTTTTCCTTCCTCCATTCTTCCATCTTCCCTACCTTCCTTCTCTGTTTCTTCTTTTTTGCTTCCTCTCTTACATTCTTTCCCCTACTCCTTTCTTACATTTTTCTAAACCTCCTTGCCTTTCTCTCTCCCTTTCCTTGTCCTTTTTTCTTTATTCCTATCTACCTTGCTTTGCTCTCTTCAATTCTACCTCCCCTCTCTCTCCTTCCTTTAATTTTTCAATTATTTTTTCTTCCTTTTTTCCTTTCTCCTGTATTTATTCCCCTCCTGTAATCTTTCCTAACTCACCTCCTCCCATACCTTCCTGCTCTCTTCTTTTCTTCCATTCTTTTCTTCCATTCCCTCTCTTCTTCCATCTTTCTTTCCTATATCCTTCCTTTCATTTCTCCTTCCCTCCCTGTTTCTTCCTTCTTTTTTCTTTACTCCATTGTTCCATTTTGCCTACCTAACTTCTCTCTGTCCCTTTTCTTCTTTTTTGCTTCCTCTCTTCCTTTCTTCCATTCTTTCCCCCTACTCCCTTCCATCTCTCTTTTCTTACGTTTTCCTATACCGCCTTGCCTTTCTCTCTTTCCTTCTCCTCCTTTCCATTCTTTCACCCTTCTTTCTAGTTTTTTCTTTATTCCTATCTACCTTGCTTTGCTCTCTTTTTTTCTTCCATTTTTCATTCCTTCTCTTTCCCTCCTTTATCCTTCTTTTCATTTTTCTATTATATTTTTCTTCCTCTCTTTTTTCCTGATTTCCTTTCTCCTTTATTTAATCTCCCCTTTAATCTTTCCTAGCTCACTTCCTCCCCTTCCATCCTGCTCTCTACCTTCCTTCCTTCCATTATTCATTCCCTCTCTTCTTCCATCTTTATTCCTATATCCTTCCTTTCATTTTTCCTATTTATTTTTCCTTCATTCCTTTCTTTTCCTGATTTCCTTTCTCTTTTATTTATCTCTTTCCCCCCTCTTTAGTCTTTCCTACATCACCTCACCCCCCCTTTTCTACCTTCCTTCCTTACACTCTTGTTTCCTTCCGGTCTTCTTGACCCTATTTCAACCATTTTCTTAATTCTTTTCTTTTAAAATACAGTTTGCTTTTTGTCTTAGGACTTGGGTCGCTGAGATAAACAGTCAGTTACACTTTTTTCTGTCAGCAGTCATTGAACTATTGCAGAACAAAAGCGAGCATGGAGATATTTTTAATTCATCAGTCATTTGATTCATTGCACCATCATCTCAACATAGCGTAAAAAGTTTTCTGGAAAATTCATATATCCTTTCTGAGCTTTTGATGTCTCTTCTCCCTCGTTTCATGTGCAAATCAGGTATGTCCACAAAAACAGATGAATGACGCACTGCTGAGTGTTATGGAAAAAACAGTGAAGTGAACAAAAGAGAGGCCAGAACTGGCAGAGGATGTACGATTTAAAAACAGTCGACCATTACTGTGACTTCTTAGATTGATTTCTTGTAGTGGAACTCCAGCATCTCTTCTAATGCTTAAAACCTGCAGTTGGATTACATGCAAATCAGCACAGCAGTTCCACAATCTGCTTCTGTTTGACAATCAGCTGAAAGTAATTAGCGTTATATCAACGCCACATGTGTCTCCTGAACTCCACTGAAGGTATTTTTTTTACACTTGCCACCATTTAACAGACGGCTGTGGCTCAGTGGGTAGAGTCGGTCATCTATCAATCGGAAGGTTGGCGGTTTGGTCCCAGCTCGGGCAGTCACATGTCGAAAGTGTCCTTGAGCAAGACACTGAACCCCGAATTGCTCCCTCTGTTGTTCAGAGTTGTGTGAATGTGAACGAATGAGATTAGCTAACACCGATGGTCCCTCACCACATAGCAGCCTCTACTATCAGAGAATGAATGGGTGAATGTGACGAGTAGTGCTTTGAGTGATCAGAAAGACTAGAAAAGCGCTATATAAGTACAAGTCCATTTACCATCCAGTATGAGACATGGAAATGATAAGGGCCTGTGTCCACTAACTGTGGTTTTTGGTCTAGCAGGGCCTGTTTCCTTTACAAAGGTAATTCTGTGATTTTAGTGCTGAGCACAAACAGGTCCTCAATGTCCACAGTTCATTGTCACTGCAGCCCTCTCAGTTGAGAATGGTTTAACTTTGGAACATCACTGTGCTTGTTAGTGTCACATCTCCATCACCAATCAGAATCAAGATGAGGTGGGACTCTGGATATCAACTCTGTCTCCAACAATGGTGGAGGAGACAGAAATCTGACTCTTTTTATTGAGAGTACAATTTTTAGGTTTATAGCTGCTTCTAGTGGAAGGACAATACTCTTTGTTTTCTTTGTAAAAATGTCCTTGAACAAAAGCAAACTTAGTTTCACATTAGATTCTGACTCTAGTTGAAATCACATGGTTGTTTATCCATTAATCTTGCCCTACTTTCACCTACAGTGGACATTCCCTCTCTTCATACAGTGCCACATGACACCAACAGCACATAAAAACAATAAATCAGAGAACAGTGCCCACAAATGATGCGAGAAAGGTTCCTATAGGGTCATATGTTTGTGTTGGGTCACTGACCAGGGTGCTATAAATGACCACTTGGATGAAGAGCGATCAAATTTATCCTTTTCCTCTTGGAAAAAAATATCTTTCAGGGGAATATTACATTTTATTTTACCTTAATGAACCCCCCACTACAGCCAATCAGCTGTCTCCCATCAACAAACACTCTCATACTCCTCCTATCACCTATATGACTTCTGCTGTTGATGCATGTTTCCATAAACTCTCCTCACAACACCAGCTTCCCCTGTACTGAGGCTCAGTGCAGGCAATTACAGAACTACTGCTGGTGCCAAATTGTTTTCATATTGGTCAGTAATTTCCCAGAAGACTCCCGAGACTTCTCACCAAACATATTGCTCTGACTCTTTCAACTTGCCTCTCTGACTGAAGAAGCATATGTCTGCACAGCTGCAAAGTCATTGTGAGGACATCCTTCGAAAAAGCATGCAGTATTCCCCCTCTGTCTCTGCGTTCTGCTGACTCACTTTGGTGGTCACGATGCAGAGTGAAGCAGGAAGCCGATGTGTGGCGGCTTGAAGAGATACTGGGACGCTGACAGGAAGAGATAAAAGAGGAGGAGAGGAGAGAAGTGAAGTGCTCTGTTGGCATGACTGTTAATAATTCCACTGCCAAATTGTTGACGGTACATCAACATGTCCACTGACAGTGTGCAGCACCAGGGCAGGGACAATTAACTAGGCTGCTATTGAGGCGCAGCAAATCCAATTTAAGTGACAGAGACAAGCAAATTGTCTCATTTCAAACTGTGTACAGTTTTCTCAGCACAGAGACCTTCATGTTTGATCTATTCTCATCCAGAGTCTACGGAGTGTGTACAGAGGATTTTTTAGGGGCTCTTACACTCAATCACAAGCTCTTCCAAAGCCCCAATGTTTCTGCTCAGTTGTCAAATGACATGTCTGGTTTTTGGGCAGCTCTTCCTCTGTGTGTGCTCGCTTCAAATTCAGCTTTGTTTAACCAAGTGCTCAAACTGCAACATCACTTAGACAGCACATTTCTAGAACAAAAAAAGCAGCCATAAGTGGCTTTTGTCCTGAAGTTGATGTGTTGAAAGCAGGGGAAATGAGTAAGCTTAAGGATGTGAGCGACTTCCACAAGGCCAAGACAAATACTGTAGAGATGGCTAGACGTATGACTCAGAGCATCTCTAATACTGCAGCTCAAGTGGGGAGTTCCCGCTCAAGTGGGTCAGTATCTACCAAAATTCAAACTCAAACTCAGCTGCCTGGGCTGTCAGCTGCACCAAGCCTCCACTGGCTCCCAATAAAATCCTGCCACAATAACAATCTACCTCTCACCTACAAATGCCCTCGTCCCTCAGTGACCTCCTTCATCCATACACCCCAGTCCTGGGCCTCAAGTCTACTGACACTGGCCTGCAACACCTCAAAAATGTGACTACTCATCAAAACAATGCAGACAGCAAGGCCTGTGATTGGTCCGCTGGGTAGCATCGTAATATCCTGCATTTATAACACCTCTGGTATAACCGCCTACACTCAGCGGTCATTCATTCCACCTCCTCTGACGTCTCCTCTCTTTTATTCTTTGCAATAACTGCAGCTCCAACTCTGACATACACTAGATTCAGTCACCATAGTTTCCTGTGCACCAATAAGCAGATAACTTGGCAGGACCATAAACTGGCAATATGACTAGTATAGAAATATATAGACTAGCTCGACTCTTCTCTTCTGTTGTCCCTAAATGGTGGAATGAATTGTCGAACTCCATTCAATCTGCAGAGTCCCTCTCTACTTTCAAAAGACAGCTAAAGACCCAGCTCTTTAGGAAGCACTATGCACTTAGCTAGACTGTTCTCCACTGTTGTCCCCAGTGGCAGATTGTGTCTTCCAGCTACAGTTGACTCACACTGTCCTGCTCTACTCTGGGAATCTGTGTTCAGGTCTGGAGTGACCCAGCACTTGGTACTTTGGTAGTTATTGTGGTGATGACACGTTAATTGTTGATGATGATAATGGAATGTTTTAAATTGTTTGATTGCTTCATTGTAGATGTTCCTTATTTTAATAAAAACAAATTCCTTACTTACTTTTGTGCATTGCCTTTACACTGCTTGGCAGTACCTGCACCCAAATTGACTTGAAGCACTCTGTTACTCTTACTGATCTTGTTTCCTCTTGTCTAGATCTTTGCTTGTGTTGTTCTTGTTCTCGTATGTACGTCGCTTTGGATAAAAGCGTCTGCTAAATGACTTTGTAATATTGTAGACATCACACTGCCGACTTGCAAGCGTGGCAGAGCTGCACAGACACCATAACGTACCAGTATGTAGTGCTTATGACGGTGTACAGACACTACTGAATAGCTTTAGCATAGAGTCAATGCAAAGGCAGGATCTCAACAATTTCAGTGAGTTGGTGAATGTCTTGTCTGTCACCAAATTCACACAATGATGGGTCAGCCCACTGGTGAAAACTCTTGCATTTGCAATATTCTCATTTGCGGACTTGATTTCGAGATTAAAGTGGCGTCCATCACTGAGTCTTCAGTTTCTAACTTGAAAAAAAAACTAAAGACTGGTGCAAATCCGGAGACAAATTTGACCAAACAGAGCGTCAAATCCATTAGTGAGATGGTTGTTAAGATCTCTGCTTAGAGTGAGGTCCAAATTATTTTTATTACAAAGCATCCCCGTCCTGAAAGAATCAATTTTCTGCGCTGTCACATCACTGCACTAACAGAATAATAGAATTACACTTAACTGTGGAAGCACGCAGCGGCATGTGACGGCTCTGATTGGAACATTGTTATTACAAATGGACTGTTGAGATAATCATGGATGTGGAGCCAGCAGACATCTTATCTAATAAAATGTCTAAGACAAGAAAGTGAATGAGATGCTAATGTGTTTTTTATTCTGCACATTGTCAGGTGCGAAAGACTTGCACGCTGGAGGAGGAGGATGGTTGAAAGATTCCTTTTCATTGAAGAGTTAAATCAAAAAATTGGTGGGTGTTTTTTTTTATCTGTTCTCTGTTTTTTGTCAGCTGCTCTTTCAAATGCAGGACGAAACGCTGCTGTCCCTCTGAGTCAATCACAAGTCTGCAGGTACAGCACACAATTTCACCAAAACCTGCGGCTTCTGTGAGAAGGTCAGCGTCACAATTCAGGTAAAATGGCAAAATGAGAGCTATAAAATATATTCTAACCTTCTGACAGGGAGTGTGACAGTTTGGAAAGAGAGGGAGAGAGAGAGAGGAGTGTTTATTGCTTGCAGAGGGCAGCAAATATAAATAGTACCTGTTGCACATTAGCACAAATAAACATAACTAGGCTGATAGTTGAATTCCCAGTGTTCAAATCCAGAAGGGAATTTGAGTCCCAGTTGAGTCCTCATTATCAAGGATTTAGTAGAAGGACAACTGTCTCACTCCATTTACTGTATGACCCTGGACTGACCATGTGGGAGCTTTTGGACGTGTAAAAAAAAACATTGTTCATTCATTAACATCGGATTCTGATTAATCCTGTCAGTGTGTCTGGAGATTTAAATTATCAATGAAGTTATAGTGGTGTGCGTTGAATGCAAATGCGCTCCGTGCCCCCTCATACATCTCGTTTCCACCTCAGTATGAACGGAGGTGAGTTAACCATGAGTCCATTTATTAATGCAGGAATCATGATTATACCCCATGTGCCTGTAAAACTCCTCACCTTCGTCATATTTCAGTCTGTAATCTGCCTCAATTACGTTCAAAACATTTGACTTTTATGGTGGATTTCAGAGAAACCATATGACAGTGTTCGAGGCGAGTTTTGCTAACAGGCTGCTGACTAGTTGACAGGCTATATCCTTCAATTCTGTTGCCTATGTTGATTATCTAGCAAGTTTTAATGGTTAAAAATGTAGCTCTAGCAAAAGTTCAGACAGGAAGACTATAAAAGCAATCACAGAAGTTGTTTAACTCTCCTCTCCCTCTTTCAATAGCTCACCCGCCTCCAGCTGCATGCTCCGGAGCTGTCATTGGTTAATCAGTGGCGGCTGTCATCCAATAGCTCAATGGCACGCCCTTATCATCAACTTTCTGCTATCTTTTTAAATGTGTCTCTAACTCCAGCTAGTACCTTCTTGCATTGATGGCGCACACCCCTCCACCTCCCCATCTCCACCTGGTCTCTGCAAGTGTTCAATTCCTAGAATTCATCAACCACCACCACCAGTGTCTGGACTCTATGGGGATTTCTTCTGCTGCCAAATTCACACATCCTACACTCACAAAATGATCCCCATAGAGTCCTTACGCCAAAGATTTCTGTCAAGTTTCATTATTCATTAAGTTGTAATAAATAATATTTAATCTTCAAACTGCGTCTCTCCTGATTGAAATAACTTGTTTGTCTATTTTTTAACTTGGTAATACATTAAAGTCAGATTCATGAGTTATCAGATAAAAATAGCCCTTCCCCTGACTACAATCAGCATGTAACAGGTATCTATAAGTCAGTAAAGAAATGCATTTATTTGTGTTGGACATTAGGGGCATCATCTTTATATTTATGGATCTATTTACGCCAGTCACATTCATAAGTGGAAACAAGGTGTTAATAGGGTCATGAACTCATGTTTCTGCAGCGGTGAAATCACTGCAGGTGCCTAATAAACTCCAAAATACCTGCGACCCACCCGCTATAAATAAAAACAGAAATCCAACCAAACACCTCAGACTACTGCTGTATCTAAGTTATATTTTTGGCATCCATGGACAGGACAGCTGAAGAGAGACTGGTAATGTGGGGAGCAAAGAGCAGAGGAAGACATACAGCAAATGGTCAAGGCCAGGAGTCGAACCTTCAGCTGCTGCAACAAGTACTACAGCCTCTGAATATGGGATACATGCTTAGACCACTATTGGACAGATGTCTGTTAAAGTTTGGGCTTGTCTCTTCTTCTCAATCTTTGAAAGCAACACTCACGATTCGTTGCACTTCTATGGTTCTCCTGGCAGGAACTGTCACTAAACAAGACAGCGTTTAAACATGCATGCAGGTGAACAAGTGTCAGCCCTCACTCAGAACAAAATATAATTTTGAAGGCAGTATTTAAAAAAGAAAAACCTAAATAGTCTTCAATAAATAAAATCCTCCTCTCCATCTTCTAAATCCTAATATCATCTAAGCTCGAGTCCAAGTAGACAGCATGATCAGGTGTCATTCTTGTTTGGATGCTGCTGCTTTCAGGATCTTTTGCAACCCCACTGAACCTTCACCTGCTTTCAATCTGCTTTCTTTTCATGCACACTGGAGGGTTTTTACTTCTTAAGTCATCTCCATTGGAGGTCATTATATGCACTGCTCCATCTTGTTAATATCAGAAGATGTTCTGCCTTGCAGCAGGAGGCATCAGTAAGATTAAAATGATGATATAAAGACTGATACGACAGCTCATGACATATCGCTAAATATGACAAGATCATTCACAGATCCGCCCCCTCTAACCTTTCATTCACTATCTCTGAGCCAGTCAGGCTGTGACTCATTCACAAACTGTCCTTGCACCCGTGGGAGCCGTATGTTTAGCTTCAGATGAGGATGTGGAGTTGTTTTAACCCCAATAACTCTGCATGCACTGTGCTGCCGAGTTTTCTGGCTCTGTTCCCGGTGGAGCTGAGACAGACTGTCCTACTTCTTACTTTTCCCGGGTATTATTCTGTGCCAACACTGAGACAAATATTGTTCAATAGGAGACAGCGTAGAGAGAAGGGTCAAAGAGGGGAGAGAGGACAACTTTAAGTGAGTACAAAAATAAAAGAGGCAAGTGTGTCAGAAAGATCCTGTCCTGATCTTTAAAACGCATCACAGACGTTAAAAAGTGCATAGAAATGTTTTCTTTTCACTTTTGTATCCTCTCATATAAACCAAGCTGGGATTCATATGACACATAAAAGAGGACATCAAATCACATCAAAGTACTAAAAATATCCAGGAAGAGACATCACAGTTTGATGCAGGCTAAAGATAGCAAAGATGTGACATGCATGCCAAAGATTGTCTGTGGAGTGAAGACGTGATAGACTTTGACTGGACTTGCTGTGAACAGACATATATCTGTACTCTTCACACATTACACAGATGCAATGGAGAAGCACTTTATTCTGTCTATATGAGAGAAATACTTTCCTTAAGGACTCAGCTTGAACTAAAACTGAGTTTTTGGTAAAGCTACTTTTTGATTAAAAGTAAAACACACATCAGCACTCCTAAAAGTACTCTTTAGATCATTAGTGTGTGAAATAGTGTCATACATCATTTTTTTTATTAGGTTATAAACTTGATAAACTAACTCTTATAAGAAACTGTAACTGCCTAAAGACCTTAAACAGCCCTGAGAGTTTATTAGAGTTTATTAGAGTTTTTATTACTATTGTTTATAATGGCATGACAATCATATCTGAGAGTGACTGATTCACCTTTACTTCACTGTTTCTGCATTAGCATAAATACAAATGTTTATACTTTGGTGTGTGACGCAGTTATTTTTACACTTATTATGTGAGGTGGGCTGTAAAAGGTATTAATCAATGGTAAGTGTATTATTCACTAGAGGTACTGGCTAGCATTAATTAGAATAGAACAGAACAGAGAATAAAAATAGAATAGAATGAAATAGAATAGGTTAAATAAAACTGGAGACAATATAATAGAACAGCATAAGTAAGACAATAGCATTGATTAGGATAGAATAGAATAGAATAGCATAAAGGAGTAAAATGGAATAAAACAAAAAAATAATAGAAAAAATTGAACAGAATAGAAAGAGAAAGAATAGAATAGCTTACATTAAAACTAAGCAGAAAAAATAACAGTAGAATATAATTGAGAATAAAATAGAGCAGAGAAGAGAACAGAATAAATTAAATAGAATATAAAATAATATAATTAATTAGAAAATAAGACTATTAACATAAAAGAAAAAAATGTTGGAATAGAGGAAAGAATAGAATAGATACGAGAATAGAATGCAATGGAATAGAAAAGTATTGAGTAGAATACATTTCAATCGAATAGAAATCACAAAATATTCATGCAAAACATAGCTACATTAAAGAATAGCACCAGGTTACTAACAATACTTAGTGCTGTGTGCAGTAAAAGGTAGCAATCTGACATTCAAGCAGGATTGAGATGTTTTATGTCTTACATCTGGGATAAATATTTATTCATATATTTCTTCTTTGCACAGCAGACTCTATGCCTTTGTCCGGAAGGCAGACACTGAAAGTGGTGTGTTTGTGTATGACTGTGGTCATCATAAATACTCTGACTTGGACTGCCTTTCCACCATGATGGAACAGCTGAGTTTGTTTACAGCCCTGTACAGCCTAGTTGAACCACTTTGTGAAGCTCTGCCTCGCTTTTGACACACAAATACTCATTCTGTGGTATACTGTTCACAGTGAATACACTTATAATAAGTGGTTGGTATAATCTATTTTAAGTGTATTCGCTATTTCTCAATAAAACTGTGGGTGACACTTACTATTGACAAGTAACACCTCCCACTCTGGTGGAGGACAGTGTAAAATCAAAGAACACACAGGGCAAGGGTCTTTTAAATCCGTCTATTTTATGTCTGTTTGAAGTGTTTTATGAATCTAATGATGCTGAAAAATTAATGAGGTCATAATTTCATGGCTGTAATAAAAGGCAGCATGTACCCACTCGTGAACCATGTTAAATTGAGAGGAACTATGCAGTAATCTGATCTGCTTTTCATAAAATGATGCTGTTCTCTTCTGATTGTTATTCATGTCACCTTTAACTTTAATGTTTGAGATATCCCGCTGTCTCATCAATAAGAAAGACAAAATGGAGGAGTCTGTCTGAATAAAGAAATGTGTTTTGGGGAAACAAAAGGGTAGAACAAAAAAGACAAGAGGCACAGAACAAGTCATAGAAATAAGGAGATAGAAGAGAAGGAGGGCGTGCCGCTGATGATTGATCGGGACGGCGAGATAAGAGACAGAGCAGAATGAGAGGAGACTCTAATGGAAAAACGATGTGTGGTCCTACTACCGTATCATCCATCAGTTAAGTGTGGGTTGTCTTTCCCTTTCTTGTGTGTGTGTGGGTGTGTGGGTGTGTGTGTGTGTGGGTGTGTGTCCATCCAGGTCCTCTAATGGACCCAGGGCTACATGGGAAGCGTGCCTGACAAAAGTTCACATTCATTAGTCATAACCTGCCACTTGGCGCTGCAACCTCTGCTACCTCAGTTCCTGCAGCTTCCTCTGACATCTGAGTCAAGCTTCATTATAGCTCGTCTACTTCACCCAACACTGGACTGAAGCCATACTGCATTAGCTCTATGCTACATGTAGCATCCTGTTAGCTTGACTGCCTAATGTAGCTATTGACCACTGACCTGCCTTTGTCCTGCAGTAACTCCATTTAAAAAGACCCAATAATCAATCTGGAGGAAGGGCTTTAACTAGTACTGATGATTACAGTATGTTAACAACAAGCACTGGCCATTGTTGAGTTCTCTTCTCTATAGGTTTAGCATACAGAGTAAAAGTAACCTGTGGAAATCAAAACAAAAATGCTGTATGTGATGACTAAATGGGTTGTATTCCCTGAGTTTTTCATTTTCAGAAACTGTTTATACACACTTCCTCTTAAATATATAAGTTGGTGTAAAAAAAAAAAGCTGACGATTCAAAACAGCACTCATACTTTTACAACAAAAAGTCACATTCTTTGATGCATAGTCTTGTGAAAATATGAATGAATAATTTAGACAGTCCACTCATGCATACACACACACTGAACTAAAAAGTGACAATCTCAGTAAATGCAAGTCAGCATAAAGAGGCACTCAGACACAAACGTGCAGCACAAGGCTAGAATTGATGAGCAAGAGTCATGAGTAATAATAATAATAATAATTCATAGAATTTATATAGGGGCTTTTCTTAGTACTCAAAGTCGCTTTACATAAGATGAAAACTAAAGAAAGAAAATAAAACACACAAATAAAAACAAACAAAACAGGGACAGAGGTGGGGCGGGGGGAGAGGTCATGTGTGGTATGCTTTTTGGAACAGGTAGGTCTTGAGGTGGTTTGTGAAAGAGAGGAGAGAGTCAGAGTTACGGATGTGTGGAGGGAGAGAGTTCCAGAGAGTGGGGGCAGCGATGGCAAAGGCTCTGTCCCCCAAGGTGCGGTGCTTGGACTTGGTGATAGTACTGTGGTTAACGTGTTGACGGTTGAATTAAGAGCCGTTTAAATTCACATTTGTAACAAAGGTGTTCAAACTAATTTTTGGTTGACTTATCAAGTTTATAACCAGCGCCATGTGACCCTTTACCGCGATCTCATCGGTTAGGGTTGGTGAAGCCAGATAACCCAAGCATACCATGTTGAACTAAGCATGCAGTACAGTTCACAGGTTGTGTTGATTCTTAAATATAAAAAAATATTTATTTAAAAACTTTTGTTTCTGGTATCGCAATCTTTAAAAAAAAAACTAATTTTCAAAAGAAATCAGCATTTACAAATTTACAGAAAAATAAACAGAGTGAAAAATGAATCAGAAGAAAAAGGGTGTTGGGGCATTATCACTGTTTGCAATGATTTATTAATGTGCACATCTTGCATGTGCATGTATTATTCAATTGACAAATATTTCACATTGGGGTCTATCAGCTAGAAGACGATAAAGGGCCTTTGCTTTGAATGGATTGCCCTGCTGCTTTATTATCGCTGCTGTCTGCTTGATTGGCTGCTTCCAATGAACAAAACAGGTGTCACTTTATTGGGACTGAAGCTGCTCTACACAACATTAGCACAACAATCGCTGCAGGTGTATTTATTCACCGCTGAGCTCGACCTTCCAAACAAATGTAACACCTTTCTAAATATATTCACTTCTACTTTGTTCAACTCAACATCTGCGTATTCTCTTTTTTCCACGCTTGCATTCTCTCTTCATTATTGTTCCTGAACATAGGGAGAATGTGCGCGTGTGTGTGTGTGTGTGTGTGTGTGTGTGTGTGTGTGTGTGTGTGTGTGTGTGTGTGTGTGTGTGTGTGTGTGTGTGTGTGTGTGTGTGTGTGTGTGTGAATGTGTGTGTGGATGCTCAAAGTTCAAATGCTCTTTGTGTCGCTGTAATCCTTTGATGTTCAGTCCTTTGTAATTTCTGCCAAAATTTGACAAGCGAGAGGGGGATGAGCTGCGTCTGATTACGACCCAGAAAAAAAACGCCCGCGTCATTGTTTCCCTAACAAAACAAAATGTTAATCCCTCTTACAACATGAATATCTGTGAGATTAATAAAGGATTAAACAATTTGCTCTCGGGACAAGACCACTGTGTGAACAACAAAGAATTATTGAGCTACAGAACCCAGACACAATATTAACAAACTGCTGGCTGATGGAGTGTGGTTGCCCGGCTCATTATTTGTGTGAGTCACCATCTGCATCATAAAAATCTCACTAACAGTGCATTCAACAACACATGTGATCAAACAGCACAGAAGTATTCACATTAGCCTTTGGGTTCAAGAGATTTGGAAGCATTTGTCCAGATTTGTCTGGTATTGTATCAAATCTTCAATATTTTTTGTGTTTGTATGTATTCAATACAGCTTTCATGCTTTGGTCACTTCTCACTGCTGGTAGCCGATAATGCAGTCCTGCAGTCTCTGTTAAACCACTTGTTACCAGCTTAAAGAAGCTTCTTTGCGATGAATATGAAGGAAAATTTAAACCAGATAAAACATTTTAAAAAGGTACTAATCTTATATAAATGAAGCTCGAGGGAAGTTCATACAATATAAGATCTTGCACAGGTACTACCACACCCCATCGAGACTTCACAGAATGAAACTGTTAAAGGACAACCTTTGTTGGAAATGCAAAACAGAGGTTGGAACTTTCCTCCACTGTATTTGGGAGTGTTCTCTAGTTGCACCTTTTTGGAGTAAAGTTGTTCGAGTTCTGAGCAGCTGGTTCAAAGATCCCTTTGACCCCAGATCTATGTCTTCTGGGTGATAGATCTCAAATACAGAACGTTTCAAAGAGTGCTTTTTCTATCATTATGGTTGGTTTGATCACTGCATCCAGAATTATTTTAAGACTTTGGAAATCTGACACAAGCCCAAGACTGAAAGACTGGGTAGATGCAATGATAGAGACGGCATCTTACGAATCCATGCTGAACAGATTAAAAGGTAATACAGAAGGTGGGACCACCTCCTGGGACTGCTTTTGGGCTCACATAAAAACTGACCAAGACACTGTGCAGATCCCAAAAGTATCTGGATCTCCTGTATAACTATTGCTGTAACATTGTATTATTCCAGTCACGTCTCCGTTTATCGTTGTCTCTTTGAACGGATGTCCTGTCTGTATGTGTATCCTTTATCCTATGTTTGTGATTGTCTGTCTGGCCTGTGCAATGTATCCCAGTATTTTGTATTTCTGTTTCATTTTGTTCTTTCTTTTCATTATTGTTTTATTTGTAAAACATTGAAAAGTTAATAAAAACTTTAATGACAAAAAAAAAAGGTACTAATCTTAAAATGTTTAGCTTTACAGTACAAAAATGTCAGAAGGTGTATAAAATGTCTAAATGTAGTTCAACTGACGATACAATTTTTTCAGATTAAGCAGCAAAAACTAAACTGGATTACATTACCTCTTAAGTCTTTGACATGTTACTGAGTTATCTGAGAAATTTACTGGAGAAACTTGGGGAAAATGAAAACAACTCTTAGACCTTTAGGAATAAAAGGAGGGTGCAGATTTAGCCCAAGCGGCAACCTCCGGTCCAAAGATATTGAGATTACAAGTCTTCCAATGAGGACACAGCTGACTTGATTGACAGGCGGGAACACTGTAGCTGTTGGCTAGGAGGCTCAAAGCCCGCCTCTTTACGTCACAATTGCTCAACAGCAGCAATATGGCTGCCACTGGTGATTGGCCTCAAAACAGCGCTTCAAAAACAGATGGGTGACGTCTTGAATACTACATCCATATTTTATACAGTCTATTGTTTAGCTTAATAGTTAAGTTGCACACCCATATGGCTGGCCCAGGTTTGACTCCAGCCTGCGGCCCTTTTCCTGCATGTCACTCATGTCACTGCATGATTTTTTAAAAGAAAAAATAAATAAATAAAATATTAGCAATATCTTGCCGCAAAGATGCTAACAGCTCTATATTCAAGGTCTCGATGTTGATAGCTTGGGGTGCTGCCTCAGGCGATGCAGAGCCAGAGAGTGGAGTTGTTGTACCTGTTGCTACAGTGGCTACCTGTTGTTGTGCTGTCACATGATTCTTAGTGTTCTTAATAGCCAAAACTTGTAAGTGGCCGAAACAGGCGCATTAAAAAGTCTCGAAAATTAACGATTTGGGGTGAAAAAAAATGCCTTTGAATAACTATTTTCCTTGGATTCAGCGGGATCCTACTCCTGAGTTTGCTCCATAGCGCCCACAACCACACCCGACACTTTCCATGTTTACTGATTTTGTCATTTAACTTTGTCCCTGTATTGAATATAATCCTGTTAATGAGGCCTTCTACGTTAAAGGTAAGCATTCCTCTCTACATCTATCAAAGAGGGAAGGCTCGACACAACCTGTGGACTGTGCATACTGTAACAGAAGTATTTTAGTGAATGAAGCTTCCATAAGAGATTTTTAGTATTGTTTGTACCCATACATATAAATGTTAATCAAATTCCCATGTGTATAAATCTGTCAATCTGAAATCAACCATGATGATTTACTGATGCATTGAAAAAGCCCACTAAACAAACACATTTACACAAAAAAACAAACTGTACATCCTCCATTGCTTCCAAATTCCCAAACGCCACTCAAGAATGGTTGCCGTCACTTCACAGTCACGTGAACGGTAAAAAAACTGAAGTTTTGACAGAGAAGCAAGGCCACAAAGAACCCCTGACGCCTGCTGTCAGACACAACCAGAGCATGACAATTACACTGATACCTCTATAGACCCGCAAAACCACTGGGCTCTGTGCTGTCAGAGTCAACGAAAGAACGGGATTACATGGAACTCACATCGGACTCATTCAAGTGCATCTGGTTTTAAAGTTGGTGGTGTTTGTTTTTGGGGCTCTGGTGCTTTGACATGCATCAGAAGGGGACAACGCAGCTCCAAACAGCTTGGTTTGATCACTGAAACCTTTGAGAAATTATAGATAATCCAAACTTCATATTGTGATTTATCCTGTTGTCAATCTTTCTCATTACTAGATCATAAAACAGGACTTTCCAAAAGACTTGTTTTTGAGTCCAAGACCTGTTAAAACATTCCACAGATTGAAGGTTTTGTCAATCGTCTCAGTTACTCATTCATAAATCAGATACCCCCATGAATGAGTGCAGCTGTACTCTGAGGAGGATTAGTCTGGATTAGAGTTGGCTGATACAGGAACTCAGTGGGGTCTCAGGATGTCTTAATTGCCTGCAGGCCCAGGAATCACTCCCTCCCAGGGAAAGACTTCTGCCAGCACTGACTTCTGCTGTAAATATTGTTCAAATGTACAATGGCGGCGTATTAGAGCCATTGTAGAAGAAGAATGGAGCCAGAGGGGAAGAGTTATGTTCTGAGATTAAAGGCACATCATTTTTGTAAGGCTATAAAAGGCTTAATCTAATTTAAAAACAAAACAGATTTTATATTTTCAGCTGATTATACACTAATTTAAACACTTATAACTCATATTCCATTTCTACCAACTCAGTTCTACTAAATGTCGCTAAACACAACACAACGTGATAGTCCATCAACATATTTTCACCACTTTTTGCTGCTTTGCACACTTCTTACTACTTTAAAATCTGATGTGAATCATGGTGGCCTTTCCTCATTGTTCAAATCCCATTCCAAACATGTCTTTTTAACAATCAAACGTTAACAGCACCAGTTTGGTTCTGCTCTTTGTTAGATTAAAAACCATCTGCTGCCAATGCTGCTAACACAAAAGATGTGTCTTCATTTTCAGAAACACGTCACCAATTTGGAGCAAGAACAGGAAAAAAACAGCACGAGTGTGATAAGAGCGATCATCCTGTCATCTCAAAATTTCCAATTTAAACTCCCTCAATTAGCCTCCCACCATCACTTTGATTTGATTAGCCTGCTGCTCTCTACCTGCTCTGTTGTGATGAGCTCTCCTCAGATTTCTGCAGGCGGCTGCTCCGTGATTAGATGTGCTTAGTCATTCACTAAGTGACAAGAAACACCACACACAGGTAAGAACCGACAGGCAGGCAGGCACATGAGTGCACAGGCATGAAAACCTGGAGCTTTTACGGAACTGCAAATGTAGTAGAGGTCCTTAAACGCACAATATATTCCCTTTAAACCAAAAAATACTTGATTTTTCTGTATGAATTTGGTGCTAATGCACGCACGCACTTTGCTTTAAAGTTATCACATTATGTCTTTAAGCTCTCCACCTAATCTCTCCAAAATGAAACTGCACGCTGCGCAACACTGAACTCCATAAAAGCAACCTCCTGCCTTTTCACCCAGCAAAAAGCCGTTCCACCGTTTCCTTCTAAAGCTGAATGAAGATCTTTCCACGTGATCAAACTATTAACCATATCCACCCGCAGTATCTGCATGGATACAGATGCCATCAGACTGAAGCAGGGAGCTATAGAAGGGATTCGGCGAGCTGTGATTCACGTTCCTGCTCACCAATGAATATCGTTGCCATGTGAAATTGCCTTATAAATATGCACTGGATCACGGTGACTGAGCATGACTTGAATTTTATGGTTTCACTGAGACTCTAAGGCATAAGATAAGTCATCACCTTGAGCAGACAGCATTTCATGTTGACTATAAACAATACAGTTATTAAATCTATTCCTAATGGTGACATTAAATCACAGCAGACTGGTTTTACTGTTGCATGGACCGCTTTGTCAAACGTCTCCTGCATAATTACACTGCTCTGGTCCCTGTTTAAAAACAGTCATCTCTTTCTGTCTGTGCTTTATTCTGAAACATCTTTGTTGCATATTTCAACATTTGAGGATACCTTTGCTGTAATCCTTTAAATCTGCTCTCTTAATGTGTAACATTTTTGCAGCCCTGTATGCAAGAGATGAGCTTTTTGCCTCTGAAGGTCTTCTCAGTTTCAAAGTCGCCCCGTAGACTTGAAAGGATGAGCGGCTGAAATGAAAACTGTGAACACCTGGAAAAATGCGGGTGAAACATAAAAAGTCCTGCACCCACCTTTTTTTGTATTCAGGACTGCTTTGAAGGGGTTCTGGACATTATGTGAGGGCATGTGCAACATGAAAACAACCAAACACCAAAAGCAGACACAAACACAGCCCAGCTTCTAAGGCTTGTGTATCCAGCAACATAAATCCTCACTCTGTTTTCTTCAAAGACCTGTGAGGGGAAAAACAATTTCACAGACTTTGCAGTTTGAGTTTTTATAGTAAAAGCTAAATCCAGCTGAAGTCTGAGTGAATAAACTTTGGTAACTTTTAAAAGACAAAAAAAATAGCCTGAAACTTTTAGGAAAACTCTTGAAATGGAGGATCTGCCAGCGCTGACAATCTGTCAGGTATTTAATATTTAGTCACTAAAAATAACCTATGAATATGGCTATAAATAGTTTGTTTGGATTGGCTTCCAACATTTTGTCTAAATCTAAAAGAAACATTTCACATGCAAGCTCAAAATTTGAAGCCCATGCAGAACTATTATAAACTGCAATTCTAAACTGAACCCGCTTGAGGCTGGCTGCTGGAACACCGGAAATCACATACACACCAATTTAAAAAAGACTATCTTTGCAGCATTAATAAACATGTTTACAGCCTGGTTCAAAAAACGGCTTGGCTACAGTAGCAAATTTTTCTATCGGCACACACTTTACAGGGGTGAATTTTTTTCTAGCGTGACGGTTCAGAAGAAATTAAGATTACGAGTTTCTGCCCAAATAAGGACATGACTGGCTTGACTCCCTGACGGGAACACATAGCTGTTGGCTAGGAGGCTCAAACTCCGCCCCTTTACCTCACACTCTGCCTGGCTGAGTTCCGCATTTCAAATATGGCTGCCGCCGTTGATTGGCTTCAAAACAGCGCTCAGGAACAGATGGGTGACATCACGGATACTTCGTCCATTATTTATACAGTCTATGTTCACATGACACAAACGAGCCTGGAGAACCAGAGCTGATGGATTTTTTTCATTGATTGTATTGATCCAATCCATTACTTGTTGTGAACAGAGCAAATGAAGAGCATTAGCTCAGGGCGATGTGGATAAATGATTGACATGTGATCAGTATGTTCTCCATTCAAATCTGATCTTTTCTTCTGGGAGAGAGAAAAACATTCAACTATTGCTGAAAATCTCCAGAGAGTTTTCAGTCGTAGGTTTGCAACCATAAAATAAAAGTTCTCTTGCTTTAAAAGTGACCATTTTTACCTCATTAACTTCATTGCTTTGGCAAAAATTGGGCTCCTAGGAACTTTTATTGTTATCATTTTATGCATTATGTATCTGTGGAGCCCCTGAAGTACTGCAAAGGAGAAAACTTTAGTTATTTTCTTCAGATAACAAGTCATTTGGGAAGTGGTTGAATTCCCTTTTGCCATGTGTTAGGAACTAGCAGAGGTGGGCACAGTTAATCCAGAATTGAATTCCTTTACACAGTAATCCATTAACAGATACGTTCACTTTGATAACAGTTAATCTGTTTATTCTGTTCAAAATCAACTAAAGTTATTATTGACGTTACAATCTGTTGAAAGTACGACGGTCCACCTCCCCTCTCTCTGCAGTCATCAATCAATCTTTATTTATATAGCACCAAATCACAACAAACATTGTCTCAAGACACTTTTACAAACAGAGCAGGTCTAGACTGTACTCTATGTTATATTATGACCAAAGACCCAACATCAAGATAGATTAAGACTCAGTCTGATCTCATCTTAATCCACCAGGAGCAGAGCACTTTGCAGTGTTTAGCAAGTTGCAGCGGCAAGGACAAACTTCCATTAACAGGCAGAAACCTTGAGCAGAACCAGACTCACGTTAGACAGACATCTGCCTTGTCCCAGTTAGGGTTTGAAAGAGAGATAGAGGGAGATGAAAAGAGAGAGGAAGATGATAGTAAACAGAACAGAAAGGGTCCCCCACGATCCAAGTCCAGACAGAGTTTCATCCAAACACATTATATCCACAAAGATCCACAGCTTACTTCAAATCTTCAAAGGCTGTATGCTCTTGCTCCAGATGTCTTAAAGGCATTTTAAACAACAGGACTATGATTTATGTAGAGGTGGATCCCTCAAAGGCAGACCACTGAGGAGGCAGGTGGTCAATCTCCCAACCCAATGACCATCTCTGACATCATTAAGGCTGTTATGGCCTCTGGCTTTGCTCCACGTAGGGTCAGAGACAACATGTAAAGAAATGAAAGCAGCCTATGGGCACACGGTATCAGACTCTGTTTCGTGCACAGGCTGAAAAATTGGAAAGTTGAGTGAGTCCAATTTGAGACAGTCCTTATCAAAACAATAACCAATCACCAAATGGGTAAATAATCTTTCATGGCTGATTGAAAACTGGAACATCGACTTATTCTCAAGACTAAGCAGGTGTGACGAATTATGTTTTGCTGTATTTAGGCTGAAAGTTGTATGTAGGCTGTGTTTGCCCTAATGGGCATATAGCTACTTGACCATTAACAAGCAAAATGGACTAAAGTGCCTCTAATGACACACTCAGCAAACCAATATGACATGGTTTACTTGCGGACCCTGTGATCCATGTTTAATAATAACAAAATAACAATAACTGGTATTTATATAGCGCCTTTCAAGAAACCCAAGGTCCTTTCACAGGGTCAGGTAGGGGGTCTAGGTGGTAGGTGGGGATAACACTATCTAATGGGGAGAGGCCTAATGGGGAGAGGCCTTGAGGAAAAGGTGCGTTTTGACTGCTTTCTTAAAAGCGTCCAGGGTTGGGACGCTGCGGATGTCAGGAGGGAGAGAGTTCCACAGAGTGGGGGCTGCCACACTGAATGCTCTGTCCCCAAAAGTCTAAAGCTTAGTCCGGGGGATGGAGAGGAGACCCAGGTCCAAAGACCGTAGGTTCCGGGATGGAGTGTGTTGGTGGAGGAGGTCAGCCAGATATTGGGGAGCAAAGGCATGCAGGGATTTGTAGGTGAGGAGGAGGAGTTTATAGGTGATGCAGTACTTTACAGGGAGCAAGTGGAGGTAAATTTGAAGGTTTAGCCATGTTAGGTAAGTAATGCCAAATTTTGACTGTTTTCTGAGTGTTGTCTTACAAAGATTAGTATAATTATATCAGGAGAATATACTGACTTTTGCAGACATTGCATGTCTAATAATCTTAAACCCCTTTACTTTGGGTGTCCTGACACCACAGAAGAGTATATTCAGAAAACAGATTACTTTTTGGAAAGCTTATTTGGGTTGTTTGGGGACATAACACAGGCCAAATTTACGATTTTCTACAGATTCATGTTTTTAAAAACTGCAGCTTGAGGATTTTTCTACAAACATAAACCAAAGAAAAATATCCTGCCTTTCACCTCCAACTGGTGAACACCTCCTCTCCGTCGGGGCTTCAAATGCAAAATGAAAAGGGCAACCAAATCATACTGTGTGGAAAAGGTCCTTTAGGCTCGTGAACCCCTGCTGCAAGGTGCAGCATCCAACAACCCCCTCACTGAGCCTTTTCAACCTGCAAGTCAATGCTCAGGCCACGTTCCAGCAGCTCACAGGAATATGGGAGCAGGTATCTGAATAAACAGCTTGTTAAGTAAACAGGCCTGCAGTTCAACAGCTGCTGCTATTGTCACACCAAAGGATAATGAAAAAAGGCTTCAGACACACAAACACACCCACACACATGCATAAACATGCACAAACGCCCTAACAGCAGCATACACAAACACTGCATCCCATTTTCTCCACTATTTCTCCTCACACAAACAAGGAAACACACACACACACACATGCACAAACACACACACTCTTGAAAGACTATGTTAAGGTAAGGAGGTTCACTGCTGCAGACAACAGCGGAGAGTGTTAACTCACCTTTCACCAACACAAATTGAAAGCCGCCAACATCTGCTCCAAAAACAGTGTGTATGAGACTATGTTTGCGTGTGTATGTGTGTGTGTATGTCTGCATGGGTGTATTGGATAATGATAATGAAAAATTAAAGCCCGACCTGCTCCATTTACTGAACTACATTAATCAGTCCGCCCTGAGATAGAGGCAGACGTTCAACTTTTGGTGTAGAAAACTTCGGTGTTCATATTCAACAAACACATGAAGTCGCTCTTTTTTTTTATAAAAACACGTTTTTTTATTCAATTTCTCTCTCCATTTATCAAGATTTTTTAATTCTAAGACATTACAAGCCATCTGCACCCTTGATTTTCCATTACTCATCACAGATTTATTTTATTATTTCATTTGATAGATCTAAATGTGTTTCTGTCTAGAGTTAGATGTGGGGTCTTGATTGTGAAGATAAGAAAGGACTTTCCTGTAAAGACTCAATAAAGTTTATATTCTAGTTTCCCTTATCCAAGTCTCCATTTAGAAAATGCAGGGGAGATTATAATTCTTCTTGTAAAGCTAATTTTCCGATCAGGCGCTCGTGAAAAAGTGTGATTTTAGTTGTATAATCAAGAATAACCCCTGAAATGTCTCTATGAAGTCCTAGGATATAGTTCATATCACAGTCTGTTTTAAAATATGGAAAACATGACAGCGCTCCAAAAGTGAAACCAAACATTTTTGAGGTCATCTTTATCCTTTCACTGTCACTTTAACCTGTCACTTCTACTGCCTGTATAATTACAACTATTTATACTCGTGTAACATTTATATATACCTCTAGATTTTATTTTCATTTAATTCAATGTATCTATTTATTTGATTTATTGTTTTTCTCTTTATTTGTACTCTTATTCTTCCTGTACTACCACATGCTACCATGTCTGTGTTGCTGCAACAACCGAATTCCCCCCCAGGAACAGTAAAATACTATCTTATCTTAGCTCCCCCTGGTGACTGGCTGCAGTATAGGTCTTAAAGCCCCGTCCCCTCCATTGTAACAGATGGGACATGGGTCAAACTTTAAAATCAAATTACAAGTCAAACTAATTTCCCCAAGCATTGTTTCTGTGAGTATATGTAGCTCTAAAAATGCTTTTTAACTTCCAAATATCAATCTTCTGATAAGTTTGGTTTTAATCTGTGTTTTGATGCTATAAAAAAAGGGTTTCATCCCTTGATTGACAGCTATTTTGACAAACCCAGCTCCTGCAGCATTGTGTGCACCAAATTAGCCGAAAGACCCTACAGCTGAAAGCAGCTGTGTAACTGTCAAAATAACATGACAGTTGTACAGCTGTCATCTTATTAATCCTTATTTATGGCCTGTTTGCTGCTGTAGTTATTACTAACAATGTTATCTGCTCATTAGTTGTTTTCTTGTGGTGCTTTGACAGTAAAGATTTCTGAACTCGACTCAAAAAGCTGATTTATTTGAAGAGAGTTAAATATGATAGAACTTAATGGATGAAGAGAATTAAATAGGAAAAATGACAAATAGGGATCGAGAAGAACAAAAATTGGATGATGCATAATGGGAAAAGAGAGTGGAAACTAAGCAAAGACTACAGATTAACTACAGGGTCAAAAACTGAGTAAAAATGTTGGAAAGAAGAGAGAGGAAGGGAAAGGAGATAAAGCCGTACACCATTTTTCTAGAAGATAGATTGCTCTCCACAGATGAGAGACCTCACTTCTCATCCTAATTATTCTCAAAGTGCTGACCCAGAATCAGCCCTTGTGTTCTACCTTCATTTAACCACCCAGCCTCTAAAACTGCCCCTGCGTGTCAGCTAAAAGTCAGGCTTTCAAATCAGAAATCTTCACAAGTCTCCGTTCATGTGAAGATGAGCGCGTTACTTTTGGCTCCGGCGAATCAGGGGGATCATTTGCATTTTCCTCCCCCCTTTTGTGCTTGTGGATGATTGATGACTCATGCTGAAAGACTAATGGGAGTGCAGTCCAGGGCATACATATTTCATAACAAAGCAACCTTTGGTGTAATAGCAAGCATTTTGTATCAAGAGCTCAGCTTATGGGTTAGTGCCTTAATGCAAAAAGGCTGAATGAATGCCGGAGATGTTTGTTAGTTTTATGGGAACACCAGAGCACCAGCGTGATGAGAGCTTCTGGGGTCAGTTATGAATGTGTAGTCAGTGGTTAGTGCAAAGAAGCAGGTCTAGTTTAATATCAGAAATGGCCAGTGCTAAAGGAAATTCATCTCCCTGCATTAGCTGTTGGAAAATGAAGCCAATGCTGAACTGCAAAAAACTGCAGTTCCCTAAGTGTCTACTTGAGGCTGGCTGCAGAAGCCCAGGGAGTGCCATTAACACCCATGTGAAAATGTTCATTTTGACAGCATAATTAAACATGGTTACAGCCATGTTTAGACTTCATAAAAGGCACAGTTCTGCTCTACTCTCAACATACACCTTCTTCCCTCCCTTTGTGTTCCCTTTATCTGTATTTCTGCATATTATCTGGGAGCCCACAAACCAAATGTTGCACCGACACCACCGGGAGGTCAGTTTGGAGCAGTGTAGCCAACAGTTCAAGCCAAACTAGCAAATTACAACGGAGAAGAATATTTTTAGTTGTATTTTAGGAAAGATTGTGCAATTTGGTAAAAAACTATGGAAATACATGTGATGTTACACACCCGACTAAACAGTTGGGTGGATATCGAACAGCAACTGAAGGTCAGTCAGACGGCAGAGAAGGAAAAGCAGAGGTGCAAGAATGGTCTCATCCAACCCTTTTTAATGGACTTTTGTTAACGTCCATCCTAATATAAAGAACGTGTAGGAGTATGTTCATAGTGACAGTTATATTATTAAAAACACGTTACTACCTACTGTATTTTCAAGGCAGCATTAATGAGCCTGAACACCTCTTCAGAAACCAACAGATGAGGTCACTGAGACCACGTTCATGTTCTATGCAGACGATGCAGAACACTCAGCCCTGCACCAAACCATTTTCATTTTTCTATATTGATTTTTTATGCATTTATTAACACAAAAAAACATCATCATTATGAACCAGATGAACTCAATGTAACTGAACTTCGATATACACTACAGCTGCAATGGCAGGTGATAATTAAGACAATCATCTGTCATTATGCACAGGTCCCAGATGTGTTAAATATAACAGCATCAGCTCACCAGGTAAATTAATGTAAGAGAAAAACTTGAACCGCAGTATCACATTCAATGAAAAACACACCAATACAGTTTTCCAAAGGGTGCACAACATCTAATAAATCTGCTCCTGATTGAACCAACCCAACATTTCTTCAGTGTTTCCTCACATATCCGGGTGTACTGCTTCAGCTATTTTCCTCTTGATAATTTTACAAACAAGGTTTTGTTACTTGACTGCAACCCTGTAGCTTTAGCATATTAGTTTTACAAAAAAAGCTTGCAAATTAAAAGAAGCAAATGCAAAAAGTATCACTGATCAGGCCAGCATTTTAGCTGTTATTCACCTGAAGTAACCTTTACTGTGTGTCATGTTTGAGCCATGTGTTCACAGATGCGAGGAGATACCTTTGCTCTTATGTACACTGTTGTATTTTTTTTCTCCCCCTCTTCCTCTTACTATCTCTTTTTCCTTTCTATCATGTCTTTTTTACACTCTCTTGCTCCCTGGAGCTTCCACCCTGCATCGGGAGCTCATTCATCAAAGCTGACACTGGCTGCTAGTGTCTCAAATTTCCTGCTGCTCTAGCATTTTGCAAAGCCTGATATCCTATAGAATTTTCAGTGAGTTCAACAGTAACATATATTTGTACCAGTTATCATTATGTACTGATATTTATTTTATATCTGTCCTTTTGTTTAAATTGTGAAGCTGCCAATAATGACTATTTATGTTAAATATCAAATATAAGGTTCAAACCATAGACTGTATAAAATATGGTAATAGGATTTGTGACGTCACCCATCTGTTTCTGAAGAGCTGTTTTGAGGCCAATAGTCGACGGCAGCCATATTGCTGCTGTCGAGTGACTGTGACGTAAAGGGGCGGCCTTTGAGCCTCCTAGCCAACAGCTACAGTGTTACCCCCTCAAGTCAAGTCAGCTGTGCCTCTCATTGGAGGACTTGTAATCTAAATATCTTTGAAAGTGTAGCGTTAGAAAAAAAATCTGCCCTCATACAGTGTGTGCCAAACAAGAACTGAGCTTCCAGAATACACTCGTCTTTTGTACCAGGCTGTGAACATGTTTATTTCTGCTGTAAAGATCGGCTTTTTGGAATTGGTGTGTAGGTGGTTTCCAGTACTTCCAGAGCCAGCCTCAAGTGGATCCTCGATGAACTGCAGTTTTTAGCACTTCTGGATTGGACTCATATTTTTAGACCGGAGGTTTCCGCTTGGTTCAAACATACTTTGGCTAGAACCATTTCTCTTTAATCCTTCAAAAGAGCAATACAGTGATGTCTACCAAGAGTGAAAAGATGTTGCAAACCAAAGTGGGTGAATGTAATATACTGGGTCAAAATTAATAAATCAGTTCAAAAGGCTAAAGTAAGATTGCATCAGACAATCTCAATTTCCAGGCTTCTACGTAGGCACAGGGCTATGGGGACCTCAGGCAGCTCCAACAAAATGTGACTATCTGACAAAGATAGCACAAAGGGTTTTATGTGAAGACCCAGTCTGTGCCGTTGAGCCATGAGGACCATTAAAGCGATCAACAATTAAGAGAAAAGGCACATCAGCCACAGCAGGTATAATAAATACACAGCAGCTTAATGGTAACTCATTCTGCATTTAAAGTAGCAGATTAGAGAGTGGCTCTAATTTGACAGAGTAAGTTGAAACACCTGTCACATGTAGCAACAATAACAACACAGTCTCAGTCTCAGGTTTCAAACACACAAGACAATACTAGACATGTTCACCTGTCATGTACTTACATTCTATACTTAAAACAATGGTGACGTTTCTTGTTTTCAGAGCAAAGTTACACCTCTGCAATAACTGAATTTTAAAGCATCTGTAAGGAGTTTTTAACTGGCGATTAAAAGGCTGAAAAAATACTGATGCCTCCATAAGACCTTCAAAAAAAACCAAGACCGTCAGAAAGAAGATTGATTATTTCTATGTAGTTTTTTAAATGTCTGTCACCTCTGCTGCAGAGTAGGTGTGAGACAAGGTGATTTACTTTGAGCTGCCAAAAAAGCTTTTAGAGAGTATTTCCACGCCAAATCTCACTGTGAGATGCACCTTAGACATCTAATGGAATAAAGTAGGATGATTTTTTTTTTGTTATTTTCCAGAAAACACTTCTTAAACTTGTAAATGACATGTTGCATAACATCCCCTATGTGAACACCTGCCTTGTCCACAAGGGGCGCAAAAATCAACACAACCGCAAAGGTTACAGAACAAGCAGCAACCTCCAGTGGGGAAAATTGAAGCCAATCGGGAAGTGCAAAAAACTGCAGTTCCTTGAGTGTCCACTAGTTCCAAAATTAACTAATTAATTTGAGTTCATTTGATTAGGAAAATGCACATTAATCAACATTTCAACAGTATGCCTCAATGTAAATATGCCGGAGTTAGCACAATAGCTAAATTTCATCCGTAGTCCTAAGGCACGTACTCACATAAAACATAAAACAACAAGTTTTAAAAATTACAGGAGGTCACAAACAATTAATAGGACATTACAGGAACTTACTTAAACATATTTTACGTATAAAACATTTGTGACATTATAAAAACAGGATGGAAAGTGAAGCCAAAGCCCCCGGGAACGAGCATCGAGTGAGAAAATAGATTATTCATGAGTACATGACTGGTTTGTTTTTAACCAATGTTTAAGTGTTTTTTTTAAAAAGGCACAGTAGTTCTCAAGCTCCCTAATGTGAGCTGGTAGTTTGTTCCAGGACTGTGGGACTGTGTGCCTCTGACAGACACTACCATTTGGCTGAATTTGGTTTTTCATCTCGGTGCATCACAGTCCTCTCTAGTTTGTGCTCTAGTATTTATCATGCCAAGTAGTTCCCTTTAACAACCATATCAAAATGCCAATTTATACAACACAATTAAACATGTTTACAGCTCAGTCCTATATTGTCTTGGTCTGACTGGGTCTTTTGAAAATATCAAGACTGAAAGTTATGCATAGATTTGTATAATTATGGGCCTGTCTGAGTTGACAGACAGGTGGGAGCCACAAAATTATAATATAAGTGATTGAGCTTGAATGAACAGACCTTTTTATGTACCTATTGTACACCAGCATGCATATTAAACAAATAATAGATACCAATTTATCTTTTAGGGTTCATATCGGCCTGATAATATAGACCACCTGGATTCAGTTGGGCTCTGTTGTTCATCAACTCAATTTATAAAAGATACCTGCTGTTTCTTCCACTTCACCTTTGAGGAAATATATTTCAAAGGTTTACTTCAATCAGCAAGGTGGTCTCATTTATCAAGAATGCTTCTTCAGTTTAAACTGTACTGGGGAATTATCAGGCCAGTATAATTCACAGGCACTACTTCAGGTGGTAGTGGTTGCCTCCAAGACTCAAATAGCCTTTTTTTGCTGCAATAACTTAAATTGGTAGAGCCTTCTGGATTAAAGGCAAAGCAGTCTGGTTCAATTAATTCAACTTCATCCAGACACCTGTGACAACACTTTTAAGCTGCTGCAGAGGAAACAAGAGGAGGCACAAAGTCCTACATAAGCCACTAGTTCAAGGTGAAACACACTGCAACACAGTGACTAGAGCTTTATTTTGCTGAAGCCAAATTCCCACCAGGAGGCTCTACCTGAGGCTGCTCTGTCTTCATTGTGCTGACTCGCTGTGCTGTGGGTTCTGTCACTTTGCTGCATTTCCAAAACACTGTGTGAATTGCGGTTCTCAGCTACCGTAGCAGAGTCTAGTTTCACTTTCAAACAGAAAGGTGCTGAATAGTTGTTTTTTGGTCAGATTCTCCTTGTAGTTCTTCTGTTACTTTTACAGAAGCGGGGATCTGGTAAATGGTAAATGGACTTGTACTTATATAGCGCTTTTCTAGTCAGTCTGACTACTCCAAGCGCTTTTACAAACTACTCTTTGCATTTACCCATTCGCACCCATTAACTCACTGATGGTAGAGGCTGCTATTTAGTGAGGGACCATCAGTATTAGCTGATCTCAATCATACACATTCCCACATAGAAAAATTGGTCTGGCCCGGTTCTAGCCCACAATACACTTAGACTCGGCCAACATACCGCAAAGAATGAAGGCCCTTAATTGGCCCAGATATAGTTTGCCAGAGACAGCCCACACATGGGCCAGCTTAATCACAAGCTCAACCTTAATCGGCCCAGATGAGGCATGGACAGATCCGGGCCACATAAACCAAGCCACAATCGGGCCAAATGTGTCATGCCATCATATATACAATGCCATCATTGCTAGACCTGGACCACATCCGGTTGAAGTACCACTTGCCATGCCAGCAGTCAGCCAGTAGTGCAGGTTTGACACTATGTGGGTTCACACACCGCTGAACAACAGCAGGAGCAATTTTGGGTTCAGTGTCTTGCTCAAGGACACTTCGGCATGTGACCACAGGAGCTGGGATCAAACCGCCAACCTTCCGATTGATAGACGACCTACTCTATCCAATGAGCCACAGCTGTCTGGAGTTTGATATGGAAAGTGTTCTGGTTTTGGTTTGTAGCGTGTTTGTGGTCTAGGTAGTGTTGACCAGTCATGTATCAGTAGGCTTTGGTGTGTGCATTAAACAGTTTGTATGGAGAGCAAAAGCAGGCAGAACACAAATTATTGTAATGAGATTGCAGATCCCATGAATGGTTATCTAATGACAATTTAATAATCTCTAAAACAGATATCTGGATGCAAGTGACGCTAAACATCGACTTTGGATAAAATAAATTAATCAAACAACAAATATGCTTGCTGCTTTTTTGGCAAAAACAGGCACATTCAAAGTTGATTTCTTCCCCTCGTGAGGACAGAAAATTGGTATATTTTTGGGGTTTATACCACTGAAGAAAGCAACAGTGAAGTTTTGGACCACTTACTATTAACAGTGAAACGGAGACTAGAAACATGAACTGGCAAACCTCTTGAGGATGCAATGAACAAAGAAAAGCCAGGGTTCATTATGCAAACATACAGTATTCAGAGAGGTGAACGGTCGCTTATAGAGTTCCTTACTAGACAACAAACAACAATGCAGCACACAAAAAGGGAAGTCTTTGTCAGACGTATGTTGTCACCAACGTCTGGCTGCATCAGAATCCCTGAATTGTTCTCCGTCTCTCACTGAGCAGAATATCATGCTCAGACAACAGCCAGTGGCCACCGAGATTGGCCTATTGTTTCTCTTATTTGAATGTGTAAAATTCAAACTGTACAAAAAGTTTCTGTTGCTTCCTTTCAATCCATCTCTCTGCATGTGTGCTCTTACAGTTATAAGCAATTCTGCCTCAGAGTCCACGATGTCCATCTGAAATATCAGCTCTCTCCTCCCCGCTGCTTCAAGGCTCTCAGAACATCAAGTCATCATGCTAACCTCCTCTCTCTCCTCTCTCTCTCCCTCTTTCTCTCTCCCTCTCTCTCCCTCCCTCTCTCTCATAGTTCATCCATCAAAATGAAACCCCACAGGGGGGTGATGCATGTATTCACGTTTTACTGCATTCATTCTCAAACCTGGGTCATTTAAGTGGCAGGAATAATGCTTTTTCAAAATCTTCCCATTGTTTTTATTCAGTTCAAAGTGTTATATGATGACACAGTGTATTGATTCCCATTAGAAAAACTGTATACTCTTTCTTCTCATTCTCAATGAGGTCAAAGGTTGAGGTCAGAAGTCTCCTAACAGGAACAGGATCCCTGCACGATATTCCTGTGTAACATTTATCATTGCCCAATTACTTTTGATGTGAGAAGATACCAGATTTATGGGGCAAAAGGTGGCTCAGGTAGGTCCTTGTTGCTATTTTTCATTCTCTCAAAGTTCCCCTATTGATCATAAATCCTACTGCTTGTCAAAAAAAAAAGATTCTTCTACTTGTTTCCTTCTCTTCTGAAGGTAATACCTTGGTACTTTGTAACACAGAGAAAAATGTTGTGGGCTTTATTTTTTAAATCCCTCTTTTCACTCTGTCAAAATGTGTTGAGAAAGTCTGAAAGCTTCAGCTCAGCTTGCTTTAGAACAACAATATAGTTCACTTTGTTTTCAAGATACAAGGCTACAAAACAGAAATTCAGCAGAACTTTCCACAACTTCAATACAGTTCACTTCTTTTATACTGACTATGATTAAAGTTCATCAAAATTACTCAAATCACAGTATAAGGAAAGCCACATGGTTCATGCTTTTTTTTAATACTTCAGAATCTATTCAAGCACCGGAGTGATTCATCGGGCTAAAAAAACAAATTGTCTATCAGAGCAAAATTGCAACAAAGCTCATAAGACAACCAGTATTTAGCAAAGTTTTAAGATTTTCCAGCAACAGAAAAGCTGACGCTATGTTTTTGTGTAGTTTGCATATGTTTAGGTTAACATTTATCTAAAAAATACACAGCAACCACAAACATTGATGATGTTGAAGTGAAGTGCTTGAGTCCAATAGCATGATGTGCAATAACTAATGTGCAACTTTCTCATGTGCAAGAAAGTTTTTTATTTATTTAACCTTTATTTAACCAGATGAGACCCATTGAGATCAAGACCTCATTAATAAGGGCGACCTGGCCAAGAGGTCAGCAGCACACGTCAAAATAAATAGCAAAACTCAACAGCATGGAACATTTGTACAGACAGTATGTAGAAGCAATCAATAATTTAAAAGTGCAGCTAATTTGCAAATAAAGTGCAATTTGTGATTATAAAACAGCATTTAAAAACCCAGACACTGTTCTGGGGTCTGTCTTTCATTTAAGATGGACCCAAACGTGTCCAGTGAGATAAGATCTGACAGATTCAAATCCCTCTGGAGCGTATTTCAAGCAGTAGGAGCAGTAAGTGCATGCAACCATATCATGTTCAATAATATATGTGCATATTTTTTCATGTCCAATAATACATGTGCTCAAAATGTTCATTTGCAATAACAGATGTGCAAAACTTTCATGTCTGATAATACATGTGCACATTTTTTATGTGCAATATGACATATGCAAAACTTTGGTGAGCTAAAATAAAATTGCAAAATGTGTCATGTGCAATGAGGGAAGCGCATGTGCAATACTACAGGTGCAAAGTTTTCCTGTGCACTATAGGAAGTGCAAAAGTCTCAAGACAAGAGTATACGTTTACTAGTTGCATTTGTAGCTAAAAATGATGCAAGCGTACATAGTGAGTGCAATTATGAAAGAAATCACACTGCAGTGGTATAACACTACTAGAAACTAAGACTACAGTGATTTAAATCCACTCTCTTGTATCAGAAGCACCAACAACAGCAATCAAGAGCTCCTCTCCAAAAGTAAAAGCTCTGAATCAATTTATTCTTCCAACATTTGGCTCTCAGCAGCACCTCATGGCCACAAGCCTAACCAAACAGAAACTGAAGTTTTTGCTCTCCTACCTTTCTGTAGACGATCATGTTGGGGGAGTCATCGTCTGGGTCCACGCTGCTCATGGACCTCATGGACCTCATTGAGAGCAGAGGTCGGGTCGGGGTCGTCTGGACATTCTCCTTGGGTTCCTCTGGCCCCTCTTCGGATTCTGTCGCCTCCACAGAGCTTGGCTGCTCCTCTTCCTCCACCACATCCTGCTGCTGCTGCTGCTGCTGCTGAGGAGCCTCAGCCATCTCTACAGCCTCCTTTTTCTTCCTCTCTTCTTCTTCTGTATTGAGTTATCC
The DNA here is from genome assembly GCF_009762535.1 of Notolabrus celidotus. Taxonomy (NCBI): domain Eukaryota; kingdom Metazoa; phylum Chordata; class Actinopteri; order Labriformes; family Labridae; genus Notolabrus; species Notolabrus celidotus. The sequence continues at coordinate 8,759,067 of NC_048284.1, read as the reverse complement.
TCTCCTCTTCTTTATGTCCTATATGTGCTCTCAAGACACTGCTGTAGAGAGAGAGAAAGACAAATTAGAGAGTACAACTTCCCGCCGGGCTCCAGTCTCCCATCTCTCCTTCCTTGTCTAATGTCAGCAGGCAGAGGATGGATGAAATGAAGGCATCATAAATTCTCCTAGTTTTCTCTGTTATCTCCTCTCTACAATTCCTCCCCCTCCTCTGCTGTCACATGAGATTGACGTTACAGGAGTGTAGAAGGCATAAAGTTTAAGTTTTGCTCCTTTTTGTCCCTCAGGCCTCTTTCTTTCTTTCTCAGTCATTCATCTCAATATTTTATGAGATGATACTGGAATATATCAACTTTATTTCCTAGCACAGAGAGTGATATCGTGACTTGTAAAGACTTGTTTTACAGAAAGGGAATAATGATGTTGAATAACAATGGACTCAACTTTTTATAATAACTGATATTTTCTTTATTTATACTGTGTATATAATTCCAGCTCTTTTGCCGTTTCTAGTTCAGTCAGAAGCTCGGTTGAGTCATCTTTTCTAATATGGCTACCAGCGTCTTTGGGCTTCATAAGGCCTCTACAGAAACTAATGAGTCACGTCACTGTGACCATGTTTGATACAGTATGGTTTTATCTCTGGTGACCTTGACTCATTGTCAACCTTTCAATGTAGATGAAAACCAAGGCTGATTTGGCAGTGTGCTGCCAATAGGAATGTGTGACACCAACATGGTGGTGACTATTAAAAAATGGCCTTTTTTCCCCAGTACCCTATTTTGGTCTGTTTCATAATTAACTAAGAATTTCTCGCAGGAGCTTTGTCCATGATTTCCCCAAAAAATATCAAATTTTCCCATCTTCAATGCAGTGGCGGTTCTGGGGAGGGGGCAACAGGGGCCAGTGCCCCTGTAAAACTGAACCTGGACCCCTCCTTTGGCCCCCCCTCCACACCAAACAAATTTTATACAATAAAAAAAGCTTTGAGCGCTAAGGGACTCATGTTGAGTGTAAACAGCCAAACAGCTGCTGTCAGTCTGCATTTTGATATAGTACACATTAGTCTATATGTCTAGTAGGGATGCACTGATGTTTTGCCAGTTTGTTCTCAGCCGGTCCTCGCCCGTCTCAGTCTCTTTTGTCAGGGTTGAATGTGTCCCTCTGACAACACCCTTGGCCCCAGCCTGGCCCCCCCAGTAAAATTGGTCTAGAACCGCCACTGCTTCAATGGGCTCAGGTCCAGAGAAGTCACCAGAGTGTGCTGCCCTACAAAGGCAAAGTGCAGTAACTTCACAAACAGTGAAACTGAGAAAAATGGCTGTAAAGTTTTTGGACTGGCCAGACAAATATGTTGTTGGTAGATCAGTGTGAATGCATTCTTGTGATGTCTTTTCCAGAATAAATTTTCATGTACAAAATCCAAAACCATAATGTGACCTATGACCCCAAAAATGCAGATACTGCACTCTGCCTTTTGAATACTTTGAACAGCTCTATAGGTATTCCAAAGGCAAAGTGCAGTAACTACAATACAACTGTGTTTATTTATTCACCTTGCTTTTTTTCTTTTAGAATTAAGCGGTTCTCACCCAATTTTGAAGGTTTTAAAGTTTTAAATAATGTACTGCAACAAATAAGACTTAACCTGCATTTCTGGATGAAGCAACTCACTGTATTCAGCGACATTGTTTTTTTGAACCATTTAGAGCCTATGTAGTGATTTCCATTACAGAGTCATGTATGTTGCAGTTAATGCAGTGCTGCCTTGTCCATTTTGTACAGAGATTTGTCCATATTATCCGATTATTTTAATGAGACACTGTGCTGTAGATTAAACCCCAGATTCTTTGTAATTTTATGCTAAAGAATATTATTCTGAGAAGGTTGAACTTTTTGCTGACTCAGTCTCTCAGAGTGATGAATACATACTCCTGACTTCTTAGCATTATAGAACTTCATTGTTTTGTTGTCCCTGGTTTGAATGAGTTGAAAAACATCAAATTCTGTTTCTATGAACAATCTTCACAGCATCCCAATTTTTATTGGATTGGAGTTGTACCTAAAGACAGTGTGACTTATTCAAATAAGGCGCTCAGAGTGTTGAAAGAAAATCTTTTCTGCCAAAGAAGGCAAAAGAAAAAAAATCTCACCATGGTAGAAAATTACAGAGCAACAACTCACAGAAATACCCACACAACAGTGTCTGACCCATGCTCTATGGACACACACACACACATACACAAATGTGGCATCCCATAACTCAGGGCTGTCAGCTCTTTTCTGCTGTTCTAAAAGCTGTCAAAATATTGACGCCTGAGGACAGATGAGCTGAGACAAAGTGAGGGCAGAAAAAAGAAGAGCAGAAGTAGAGAGGTGATATAACAAGAGAGGAGAGTATAGAGAGGAGACGTGAGGAAATTTAATTAAGTCAGGACGAGAAAAGGCAGGATGCAGGAAGAAGGAAGGCGAGGACAGAGAAAACACAGGAGTTGGCAAGAGAAATAGATGATTCAAACACCCAAATAGATCTTTACCTCCTACATCCTTTCACATCTCTGTCCTTGTAAAACGAGGTAGCATGACTGTCCCCACTTATTACATCCAAAACATTACTGGGACCAGTTCGCTCTCCATTTAGTCCATACTTCAGGGAGGAAGAGACTGCCTTTTCACTTTTTCATAAAAGCTCATTCATCTTCAGTCAGCTGCTTTCTTTGATGGCTGAATAAAACTGTGAATGTGAAAAATAGGGTTCAATGTTGTACTGGGAATCTGGGGGAAACCAGTTATCTACTCCATCGAATGAAATGGTTTCCAGTCAGTTGAAATCGACTTAATGTATTGTCTCAAATATAGCTGAAATCTTTTAGAATTTTGCATTTTCAACACATTCTGTAGTTTTACCCTCCTTCATATTGTTCATTACTGCATTTAAAGCAGAAAAAAGTTAGAAATATTTTTAATCAAGCCTTGTTTACATATTTTTTGTTATTGTTTCCAGGCAGGTTAAAGTAAAGTGAACACTTAAGCAACAATCAAATGTTTTGGGGCACAAAAGCCAAAATAGCCGATGTGTTTAGAAGAATGCTTTGTAAAATGTCAATGCACAATAAACTCTAGACTGTAATCTGCAGAATAATAGTCTGAAAGAAACTAAAAGCTTTTCAATGACATCAAATAGATAACACCTGTGCTTTGTCATGCAAGTGTACATGAGAAATTCAGTTCACGTTGGGCCTCATTCACTAACAGTGCGTACGCACAAATACGTGCTTAAACTGTGCGTACACACGTTTGAAGCACAAATCTGGGATTCATCAATATATTGTTACTTGAATTTGTTCTTACACTGCGAACAAAAATACAACTTCCTCAGACCATGTGTACGCACAAATCATGATGACCATCTTTCTCAGAAAATGTAAACACATACTCTTTTAACTAAATGCATGACATACTTAAACTACTTTTTTCCGTTGCTTAGTGCCGCTCGAGTGGCTGCTTGTTGCAGCAGCTCTCTCTTCGATGTTCTTTTTTCATATCTGTTTAATTATCTTTGTATTTGGAGCCTGTCATGACTTTTAATGACTCATTTGTTGGCCATGGACACCAAACTGGCTATGTTTGTAGTGGTGTCTTTTGCTATTTTTGTTCCTGTGTGTGTCCGGAGATCCTGCATGTATCCATGGTAACATTGTTTACATACAAGATCAGCTGTTAGTAGCCGTAGCATGTTAATGCTTAAAGATGCTAGGCCCGATGTTCCCTGTGAGCTGAGAAGAAGGAGGCAAGGATGACGTGCTGGTACTGTGGTGCAAGCTAAAAAAGACGACATCGCCTTTTCCTTCCACCCACCGTTATGGGGACTGTAAGATCTATCTACGATAAGGTGGACGAGCTAACCCAGCACCAGAGGGAATACTGGCAGAGTAGCATCATGCTAACAGAGCTAACACCGGACACAAACATCACATCGGAAGGATTTCACTTGTTGTGGGCGGACAGGATACAGGAGAGCGAGACTGAACTAACTGGTGAAGAAGGCCAGCTCAGTCCTGGACCCTGTGGAGGTGGTGGCTGACAGGAGTCAGGAGCTGTCGTCTCTGACGAACATTTTTTTATATATATATATTCTTGTTAAATTCTTGTTCTGTACACCTTTTTGTTTGCTGCTGTAACTCCATGAATTTCCCCGTTGTGGGACAAATAAAGGAGTATCTTATCTCAGCTTACTTTCAGTAAAAGAAAAAAGCCAGATGACTGTCATATAGCAATCTGGCAAAAAGAAAGGCAGAAAACTCATCACATTTTCTATTTTCAAGGGTTTATTTCAAGTTTAGATACTATTTTTGTCGATATTTTTTTATTATAATGGGTAAAATGTACTATTTTAGACAACTTTTCTGGAGGACATCTCATGACCCCCCATTTGTGTCTCGCGACCCCCCAGGGGGTCCCGACCCCCACTTTGGGAACCCCTGTTCTAAGAAATAGATGGCTAGTTGGTGAGCATATTTTTTTGTTTTATTTAGAATAAGTCTCTAGTCTAACATTTCTACGCATTTATTAGTGAATGAGGCCCATTGTACTTCTAATATGTAGGAAAATCAAGAAATAGGTCATATCATTGATTCAATAATGGGACAAAAATAAAAAAAATAAAGACGACAAAGAAGACATGCACAGAATGTTAATTTACTTGTGTAGTAAGATGTTCATATTAAATGTTTCATAAGTAAAAAGATAAGAAAGTCAGGCTTGAATAAAATGTTGCCTTGTTTCCATTTTACAAAACAAAACAATTATAATGCCAAACCATCACTACAGCGTTAAAGCTTATGAGGCTCATTTGGCTCAGTTGGAAAGGAGGCAGTTTTAAAACAACCCACTCAGTGACAAGCAGTGGATAATAGGTATCAGTGCATCCACCCTTGTGCTTACTTATTCTTCCTTTCAAAAGTTTAACTCAGCATTGTGCTAAATACGCTTTCTTTAAAAGAGTTTAATTAGAAGGTAAGTGCAACTGTTGTGTCTTTATGGAAATTGGAAGTCCCTAATTAGTTGGCTTTGCTTAGCACAATGTCTGGAAACAGGACAGACCAAGTGGCAACCTCTGATATTGTAAAATGAAGTCAGAATGCAGAAGTGTCCTCTTGTGATCGGCTCCAAAAGCCAAGGAATCCCCATTTGAAACTCCCCTTTAAAAGCAGAATTAAACATGATAAAGGCCTGGTACAAAAACAGTTTGGTCTTTATACTTCATTTCTTTATTTGTATAAACAGAAGGGGAGCTGAGTTTTGTTGTAACTGTACCCCACTGAACCACAGCCGTCCCTAAACAGCTTGTTCAAAAAGTCAAATGAAAATTCAGCCAGATCAAAACAAGATTTGCTCCAATAGTGACAGCACCAGTTCAGGAATTGAAGGATTAATTTGTCTTTTTAATAGAGAAACACAATGAATGTTGGGTTCTGGAATGCTGGTGGGTGGGAGCTAAAATGAACTGATCCAGACAGGCTGAAATGAGGGGCTTCAAAGACACCAGTCTGTGATAAGGGAAGGACTTGTTTGAGTTGTAAATCATGTCAAGCTATCAAAAAGTGATAAGAGGGATAATATAAAGCCTAAATAGTAAGCTTAATTTTCACCTTTGAGCCAACAAAAGGAGGAGAACCCAAAGTACAGGTATAAGTAAAAAGGGTTTAAAAGCCAGGAGATAAACAAAAACTTACTTTTAATAAAAATCCAAAGTCCAACTGAAAATCCAGCAAAAGGAAATCCACACAAACAACACAGGAGATCACAAGGAAACCAAACAAGACTCAGGAGAAAAGACTCAATGAACTGACACAGAAGGGAGGAGGAACAGAGACTACACACAAGGTGATCAGACACAGGTGAAACTAATGAGGTGCAATCAAAGTGGAGGGAAACACACAAAGGCAGGAAGTAAAACCAAACCAGACACACAGGGAACAAGAACTACAAAATAAAACAGGAAACACTAAAGACTTTACACTGATAAGGACACAAGACATGACACAAAAGGAAAAGGACTACAAACAACAATGCAGATACAAAACAAGGAAGAAACAAAAATAAACAAAAGTAACTCATGACACATAATACCCTGTCTTTCACTAACCTTTAAGATGTCAATGCCAAACAATGTTTCAAAGTGTAAGGTAGTCACCAGTCATATTTGGGGCCCTAAATATTAGGTCATATCTTATAATTTCACATTTTTAAATAGAGAGACATGACTCTATAACATTGCAACAGTGGAGGAGGCTTCCAGAGAGCTTGGGGAGCTTGAAAGAGACAGTATTCGAAATGAAACATGTCAGACAGAGGCTTAAAGGAGGGTTTTCAAAGAGTTTTTGGAGCTGTAATTCATGCAGATCTACCACAAAGTTATCAGAAGGATATTATGAAACCTGGAAATTAGCATAACACCCCCTCTAAACTTCATTGCTTTTTAACCCTCATACACTTTGATGCTGCAGTTACTCTGCATGATGCTGTGTTATTTGAGTTAGCTTGATTCAATCGACACTGCTCACTTCTGATGTTAGCTGGCTGTAAACTCAAAGTAGAGTATTGCTTGTTCCTGAGTGTATGCTGTGAGAGTGTGTGTGTGTGTGTGTGTGTGTGTGTGTGTGTGTGTGTGTGTGTGTGTGTGTGTGTGTGTGTGTGTGTCTCTGCTATTGGCACAGGCATTTAGCTCCATGTCATCTGGCTCTTTAGATCAATACTCTCATCAGCCAGCTGTTTGTGGGGTTACATACAAACCATTTGTGTTCTCGCCCAAGCCTCAAAGGGCTGCAGAGTGTGGAGAGAGAACATGCAGCATGTGTTTGAAAATCCAAATGGGATGAGAATTGAATGCATTTCTGAATCAATGGCTCTCAATCTGCCGCCTTCATTATCGGCGCAACATCTGCTTAACAGGTATTACAAAGCATGCAGCTCGCACAGCATTGAAACGCCTGCTTTGTTTCCCACTAATACTCAAGTTCACAGTCCCATCGCTGCATCCTGCTCCTGGAATCACATGTAGCCCTGCTGGCCTGGGATCAATACCTCCAACGTTCACTCTGAGTCATGGTTTTGCATATAAATGAAATGTTCAGGTTGGGTGCTCTTGCGTGATCAGCCTGGATCCCACTGTGATTGAATGATTCATAGCTCTAGGGCATGAGATGCTGCTTAATCGCCTCTGAAACAACAGTGTCAGGTGCGCACAACTTGAGGGACAAAAGCCAACACATGCAATTCAATTTTAAGACTTTTGCTAACCTTTTTGCCACAGTGTCAACAGGCAGACATGAAATGTGCTGGACAATTTTCTGTGGATTGATTTGATTTGAGAATTTTTGAGAAATAACAGGCCATTACTGTAAAAAAATGACCTATCAGAGTCAAGTACCTCATACAGTTGTAGAATAAAGAACAGTGGTTGTCTTAAATGCGTCCTTTTGCTGTATCTTTGGGCTTTTGTAATTTAAAGAGTAGCAAGCAGAAAGCTTTTGGATGATTCATCATCATTAGTGAGCGGCGCAGGGATTGTCACACTGCAATCTTTGTTAAGGTTAGAAGTGTCAAATCAAGCACTGTTACACAATTGAAAAACAGAGCAAATTATATCACTGCTGCTTGAAAAAGAATAAAGGTACAGGAAGAAAAAAGGATAGTTATTTGGTGTGGAAGATGAGCCGCTTTTTTTACTCATAATTAATATGCGTAGAGCAGAGAAACCAGGAGGAAAACAGTAATCCTTTAATATTCCTCACTGATGGATTTGTTCCAGGAATAAACCACAAGGCAAAGTCAAACGAAATCAAGTGATTAAAAGGAAAATATGACATTTATTTTTAGAAAAGTGTCAAGACTGTTCTTCTAAAGTAACGTCATTACAGTCAGTGTCTTCTGTCTTCTGTCTTATCACACACTGTGCTGACAGGAATTAGAAACACACTGAGACTTCTTGCTAGTTCTGAAGATTCTTCAGCTGTTTTCCTCCTGGACTCTCTACTGTAAGACACACACACACACACACACACATATATATATACACACACTCACAAATGCAGTTTTTTGCCACCACCCATCCTTTATGCTGCAGGCGAGCCGTGATGAGCATGTGAGTATATTATTTGTATGCACAGCAGGAGGATAATGGTAAAGGTCCTGATGCAAAGTATAACAACAGGGTTCCAAATGCAGGAGGGTTAGAGAGTCCTTCCAAAAATCCTGAAAATGTATGGCATTTTTGTTTGCATTTAAACAATAGGCTTAGAGTAATATTCTTCTAAATGCACCTGCACTTGCAACAAATTTTGCTAGATTTTGTCCAAAAAAAACCCCCAAAGCTGTCAAAATCAACTGTGGCTATTCATGCATGCATAAGAGCAAACAAAACACACATTGCATACCATATGGTTGTCTTTTGAAGCTCCTGGTGGGGAGCATTTTTTTGTGTTGATTTCGATGATCTCTGCTTGGTACAGTTTTGACCTGCATTTGAGAATGCAGTGACATACTGTTTTCAAAGACAATGGTTTTAGATGGGATTTTTAGACAATGCAGTGACTTAGGCGGCGTGTCCACTGCCAGCTTTTTTTTTGCGCTGGTAGTGCCGATTTTTTATTCAAACTCTATGTGATTCAGCTTATTCAGTGTTTTCAGCATATTCAGCACCCTCAGCGCAAAAACGCCCTCAGTGTCAGCTGATTTTTGTCGCAGCACTCTGAGCGCTCTCAGTAGAAAATAGTTCAACTTTTGGAACACCGCCCCACTCATTAATGTCACTTCTTGATCACCGACCAATCAGAATCAATAAGGGGCGGGCCTTCTACAATCATCTTTGTCAACACAATGGCGGAGGTCCGTGCGGTGGAGAAAAGTCATCGCACTCGTTCTTTCAAGATACGATTTCCTGATTTCCTTTTAGAGCTGCTGCTGATGCTCTGACACGATTTCTATCAACATTTTTACAGTTTCATTCTAAAATGCCGTTGAATGAAAGCATGTATGAAGCATACAGAGCATTTCAAAACAGACATGACGGGACGCAGACTTTCATTACTCAGCAACAGTTAACGCTGGCAAGAGCGCTCAGAAAATGAGGTTGTGGGCGCTACCGGCGCAAAAAAAGCCAGCAGTGGACACGCCGCCTTAATGCGGTTCTGCCTGAGGACCCGAAGATTACGGTCATCCAGTATTGGTTTTTGGCCTTGTCACTCTTGTACAGAGATTTATCCAGATTATCTGAATCCTTTAATGACATTATGTACTGTAGATGATAATATCCCCAAATTCTTATTATCTCCGGAGGAACAGTAGCATAAAATTATTAACCTATTTGCTCACGCAGTCTCTCAGAGTGGAGAACATTTTTCCATCTTTACTTCTGAGACTCAGCCTCTCTGGGTGTCCATTCAATACCCAGTCATGTTACTGTACATGAGTAAGTAGTGTTTTTTTAACAAATATCTCATCATATTTTCTTTTTACAGTCAATTGTATCATTCAGTGTGACTCTTTGCCGTGACAAAGTTAAAACAAAGGCCATGTTAGAGGAAGCACCTGGTTATTTAACGTCACCTGGCTCCTACCTTGGGGCAGCATTTTCAGATTTGAAAAAAGAGCTCACAAGAACGCAAGTCAGTTTCATAACCAACTAAAAAGTCTTCCAAGGAACTTTAAGTGATGTCTTCTGGCCAACAGTTCAGTTCTATGTTTACACAGTCAGATACAATCACTGATAGGCATCTTTGCCTTCAGGATGTTTCACAATGTAACAAGCATTTGGTGTTGTCTTCTGATAAGCTGTTAGATAAACAATCTTGGCATATTTTTCAAAGGGAGCAACATTTAGTATTTCCACATTTTGTATGTGTGTTTGATCTTGATACTGATTATGAAGTGCAGAGTAAATCAAAAGCATTCCAAGAGTTAAAAAAAATGTTTGTTTTTGATGTTTTTTTATGGTCAATGCTTAATATTTACAGTATGAATTTAAATTTGATGATAATATTCATGCGGGGGAGTGTACCACCTATCATCTCTCATACATGTGTACGCAAGCCTCCAACCCCTAAGCATCACTGCGCTGAACTAATAGTAATCTTCTTGTATTTATCAACGGTTTAAATGTGACATGATTTATTGCTGTCACAAGAAGCTTCACAAACTCTGAATCCTTAGCACAAAACATGGAAAGCAATATCTTCAATAAATCCTTACACTACTATGCTAAAGTGCATACAGCAGAAGAAGAGTATGTGATATTGAAAGTCTTATTTAAACACATTAAGCATCAGTTTGCTGCTCGATTACTCGTCTGGATTAGGATCAAGGATGCTGGAATTTATTGTATTTCCCCAAACAAGCCTTAATGAGATTGAGTAGAGATGTTTGCTTGTTGGCCCAGCTCACTGCTAGTGTTTCATTGCATCTGGTGTTGGATGGGGTTGAGGACAAGGCTCTGTGCAGGTCAGTTAAGGTCTCTTACAACAAACTGGTGGCCATTTTTGTATGGCTCTTGCTCTGTGTATTTGGGATGAGTGTAATGAAAGAAACCACGGACTGCACCATACGGACGTAGTCTCAGCATCATCATTCAATGGTTTCTGAAGAAGCAATATGATGCTCAAAGATGGCGGTTGCTAAATTGGAAAAGCCGCTATTATCTACAAAAAGGCAGAGGCAGAGTTGAGGCCATAGCCTTGCCATCTGGAAAATAGCTACAACTATAGACTGTAATCAAACATGTACTAAGTGTTATGCAGCCCAGAGATTTGAATTTTCAAACCTTAGCTTTTGCATCCTGAAATTGTATTATGCAACTATATAGTAGCTTTTATTTATTGTATTTTATTGTGTTTTCATTTGTTATTTTAACCCACATTTGCTATCTGCAAAATCTTCGCTTTTGCATCCTGAAATTGTATTATGCAACTATGTAGTAGCTTTTATTTATTGTATCTTATTGTGTTTTCATTTGTTATTTTAATTCACATTTGCTTTCTCATTTCCAATATGATTTACCATGTGCAACACTTTGACTTTGACTTGACGTGCCATTGGGAAATGCTGACCCAACCTAACTTTGGATAAATGTAGACAGGTAAAGAGGTGGAGCTAAAGCAAGCCTTAGGCCTCTTTGTTAACAGCTACAATGCCCGTCAGTCAACCACACCCCTAGTTATGCAATATTTATGCATCTCAAAAAGGCAGAAGCCATATAAAACAAAAGAGTGTTTTTTGTAAATGGGGTTTTATGGTTTATGGGGTCTATTTGGCTTTTTCAGCCAGCCCCAAGTGGACACTTAAGAAACTCAAGTACTTTTTGCATTCCGTATTGGCTTACATTTTTTACACCTGATATTGCAGATTAGATGAAACACTAAAAGACTCTTCCCAAACTTTCCTGCAAATTCAAAGGCACCGTCTTCAGTTATCACTCAGAATCACTGTATTTTATGATGGAATATTTAGATTACCCTCAAATGTAACAGAAATACCTTCTCCAAGCTCTGAAAAATAGACTCAGGCCATTAAAGCTAGTAGCATTTCCTCAGCTTCTCCAAAACGGCACCCCCGCTCACATGCACGCTGCTAGGTAACAAAACACCAAAACATTATCATAGTGAAAGTTAAAAACACAAACAAACATGAAAGGCATGCGCAGGGGGAGGCCAGAACGGCAGGATAGGATTTGATTGGTTTCATAATTTGGCTCCTGATGGCAGGGATTGGTTGGTGTTTTCCCAGGTTTACTCCTGCTGTAGATAGCCTTTTTTCTCCCTTTTTTAAGAACACATTATGTATTGATTGCCATCAGGACATAAAGATCATTTCAACCACTATAACAAAAAGTGTATCTAAATCTGACTACCAACCCCAGCTTTAATCACCATAAAGTATGTAAGCAGGGGTGTTGTCACATGCAGAACAAGGCGACAGCCCCGACCACATGGCATTATCAATTATTTATTAACCCAACAGAGCAACCATAATGACTTAGACAGCCAAGGATGGGGTCCCCTGAATAAATATCTGAATCTCAACATAGTGTAACTTTATAGAGTTTAAGCGTCATTCATTTTGATAATGCATACAACAAATGCATACTGTATGTGCACATACACTCTCTCTCAAACAGCTGTCTATGGTCTCTCTATCCTCACAGGAGCGCTCCACTCTCCGAACACACGGAGCCAACAGCGCTGCAGCCCAATTTAGACTCCCTCTGACACACACACACACACACACACACACACACACACACACACACACACACACACACACACAAACACACAAACAAACACGCAATCACACACACACACAAACACACACACACACGCAAACACACTTTTTTCAACGATCCAGCTGCAGACAGCGGCGTGCACGTTTTCCCAAAGCACCCAAATATATAGACATACTATTAAACTCTCTCCAGCTCTATGTGCGTCTCCCGCACACGCTAAATGATGTACAGTAAAGAAACACACACTCATATACACATTAATTGATTTCAAACGTAGCGCCCTTCAAGTGTCACTCAACTTCCCGGCTGAGTGCACGCGCCTCTCAATCACAGGTGGATCTACAGCATCATCTCTCGTGCGGTCTTCTCCGCGCGCGCACATATGCTCCTCCGGATTAACACACAGTACAGGAATAACATCCATGCTGCAGCTCAGCACATCGCAGCACTTCACATTTCAGAGCATGATGACAGAGAATATTCCTATTACTCTTTATCTGAATGTATTCATTCACTCAGACTCTCTCTCTCTCTCTCTGTCTTTCTTTCTTTCTCTCTCATCCACTCTTCTGCGCCTCTTCCTTACCTCAGTGCCGGCTTCCCTATCGCTCGAAGCTCCGAAGCCAAAAAGAGGATTCACCGACCCACCAGAGCTGCAGAGAGAGAGAGAGAGAGAGAGAGAGAGAGAGAGAGAGAGAGAGAGAGAGAGAGACTAGGCAGATGCTGCTCTCTCCAGCTAACGTGCAGTCCTTTGTATTCATGTGTCTATATTTTTTAATATTACCAACGAATGTGGGGACAGAACTGCAAACTTTGGGGACTACCAGGTCACATATGTGGTGGGAGGTAACTGCTGCAATGAAGTGCATATTTTGAGTGTCTACATTTTATTACTTGAGTATTATTTTGGAGGAAAACATTACTTTTACTCCATTACTCGATCCTTGGTTTCCAGTGCAATATCTAAACAACCATGTGAAATACTGTAATTTATTCTATAACATATTTTATTATTATATTCATCCACTACAATTTGCACTCTGGCTTAGGTTAATTAATTAATTTATGTCTTAAAGGTACTTCTCCACCTTTCTTTGTACAGCTGGTAATTTTATTTTTATTTAGAATGTCTAAGGTTAGTTTTTAGGTTTCTATATTTATTGTCCTTACTGTCTTGTTGTGTCCCTACTGTCTTGTTGTTAAGTACAAGTGTTCCATTCACCATGTCAAATTCCTTGTGTGAACAAGCTCACTTGGCAATAAAGATTTCTTGATTCTTGATTCATCCACCCATTATCTTGACCACTTATCCCATAAGGGGTCACGGGGGGCTGGAGCCAATCCCAGCTGGCTTAGGGCAGAAGGCAGGGTACACCCTGGACAGGTCGCCAACCTATCACAGAGCCAACACAGAGAGACAGACAACCATTCACGCACACACTCACACCTACGGGCAATTTAGAGTGATCAATCAACCTGGTAAGCATGTTTTTGGATTGTGGGAAGAAGCCGGAGTACCCGGAGAGAACCCGGGCGTGCACGGGGAGAACATGCAAACTCCACACAGAAAGGCACCTGACCGACCAGGGATTCGAACCAGGAACCTTCTAGCTGTGAGGCAACAGTGCTATCCACTGTACCACCGTGCAGCCTCTTGATACCTTTGAAAGACAAATATCTATTTTTTCTCTAAAGTCAGCTGAGGAATTTTCCTTTCTTTTTTAAAAATCCGATCTGACAGTGTGTACACTGCTTGTGTACGAATAGACTAAACAATTTCTAAAATCAACATACACTTACACCAGCATTAGAGTCTGGGTCAGTGTAAATGTAAAATTGATTTATGAGACAAAGTTGACGCAGTCTGTAGTGGTTGATAGCTTCCGTGCCAGTTGTCTGCCTGGTTTCTCAACAAAGGGTCCAAGCTTACCGGCATCTCCTGATGGTAATACACTTACTATTAACAAGTACTTCATACAACTGCACTTCAAATAAAAATGTACTTGCATGCAATAAGCTATATTTGGTTGTTTGGCTTCATTCTGAGAGCTCCCTGCCCTTCCAAGTGCATACGTGGAATACCAAAGCCTAAGGCAGAGGGAGCAGCAGCAAAGACCCCCCAGAACAGAGTAGGAATCACTGACAATACAAGTGACATTGACAAATTCTGACACAACATAAAAAAGAGGGATCTGGAAGAATAGGCAGTGTAAATATGACGCCGATTGGATGCGTAGAAGGTAATCGGCTGAGCTGTCAGCTGATAGGTGCTGGCGTTAAGATCGGTTGATGAAGCTTGACTTGTGGTCAGCCTGAACTGACTCAGTTTACTTACAGTTGACCAAGTCAAATTCCTTGTGAGTTCAAGCATACCTGGCCAATAAAGCTGATTCTGATTCTGATTCTATTCTCAATAAAAAAGCTGTCCCTTTAAAATATATCATAGCAATAAAATATTGCAGTTGTTTACAAGCGTATTCATTTGATAGCCCTCCAATCATGCACCTGCTTCCTTAAAAAAATCAACCCCTGTTATAGTTCTAGTGTGTTCAAGTGTGTTATATGACCTCTTACACTGTTATCTGATTATAAACACATAACACTTTTACTGACAAAAACAAAAAATGGTACCGTAATTGTTACAGTACATCATGTTTTGAACCTTTCCCCAGGATTTGAAAGGTTTAAACCGAACACTGCCTCCTACAGTGGGTTGTAATAGTGATGTATTTCTAAACCCTGATTAGTCTTGTAGCCCTGAGGCAAACCCTGTATGTCATTGAATGCATTTCCTGTTACCAGGCAGCCTTTGTGATTGTCACAGATAATACAGATTTTTTTAATATCAAAGCTTTGATCTTATCAGGCATTCAGAGCTCCATGTTCTGTTCCTACATGGCAAGTTATCAAACTGAATCTAATCCTGTCCACATTTTCCTGTAGAGCAGGGTGCCGAAACATGCAAAAATGAATGAATTTTTGTCTTTTGGTACAGTGTGATGTGGATGTGTTCACCAGTGTTTTGCAGTAGTGTGAATGAGGAGCAGCCTTGAGCGTGTTATTTCTTTTGCAGCACGCATTTGGAGCTTCTTAAAATAATTACAACTCCTGCTATAAATAACTTAACAAGGCAGGGACTCCCGATGGAAACTACAGGAAGCAGTGTGAAGGAGTTGTCATGCACTAATCATGTAATGTTAGTGGAATACTGACCACTTCCAACAGCAGAGCTTGAGTGAATCCAACTTCTTCTTTATGCTTTATCCCACGATTTGTGTTTGTGAAGTTACAGTTCTGAGGCTGTAATGCCTTTATTCTGGGTGGATCTGACAGTGGATAGAGCAGGAGGCCAGGAGAGAGTTAGGGAGTGATAGTGGGAAAAGCTTCCATGTAGAAGGGCTCGCCTTGGCAAGAGCCTGATCCCTGCTGTTATAGGGACCCTGAACAACAGGCCTCACTGAATAACACCACTCTCTCTGTTTGAGTGTTGATGCCTTTGTGGATAGTTTGTTTAGTAGAGCTGAGCAATGTATGTTTTTCGTGAATGTCTTTGTCTATGTCTGTGGAAATGCTGAGGATGCTGTGAAAAAGAATTTCCCCAAGGGGACATTAAAGTCTAAAGTCTAAAAGTCTAAAGAGTCGCAAGTTGAAATGTTTACATGATACTTTTAATTCCTCTTTAATTCAGAATACAAATTAAATCATCTTTAAAAAGATTACAATTAACCTTGTAAACACCTAATTCCGAATGAAAATGACCATTCCGAATTAAACTTAAATCCGATGTAAGTAGCTGGTTTATTCTGATTTTAAATCCAAATTGAATTAGTCCTCGATCATCTATACGTTCATTCCGCTTTAAATTAATTCCGGTTGTTCTGCGCATGCTCGTTCCCTTGTCCTGGCCAGGATGACTGCCCGAAGCAAGCGTTTGACTCGAGCTGAGACTATTTATTTAATAGGAGCCTTAGAAGAAATGGATATCATGAAAATTGAATGAATTTTAGTGAACATCCTGTTTTGTTTTTTGTTTTATTTTATTGCATGTTTGAAGCATTTTCAGTTTTTCTATTTTATGTTTGTAGCATCTTCAGTTTTCAGTTTTCCTACCTTGTGTTTTTAGCTTTTTCATTTTTTCTATCTGATGTCTGTAGCATTTTCAGTTTTCTACCTTGTGTTTTTAGCATCTTCAGTTTTCAGTTTTTCTATCTTATGTTTGTAGCATTTTCAATTGTTGTATTTCATGTTTGTAGCATTTTTCTGTTTTTTGTATTTTATTTCTATATATTCAGTTTTTCTTTGAAATGTTTGTAGCATTTTTTAGTTTTTTTTGTATATTTTATATGTTATGTTTGTTTTAAGTGGACCCCAGGAAGAGTAGCTGCTGCGTTAGTGGCAGCTAATGGGGATCTGAATAATGAATAAAGAATAAAGAATAAAAGAGTCGATGGTAGATGAGCTGAGGTAGAGCAGCCGTTGCACTAACCATTGGCTTTGATTCGCCAAAGTACGGTCTTCTCCGGCCCTCTATCTCTCTTCTCCTCCTCAGCTGACGAAAGTGAAGCAGTATGTTTGTGTCAAACTGCTTATTCAAAACTATAATCAAAATCAAAGCGAAAATTGAACTTTGTGTGTGGTCTTCCATGTTGTAACTGAAAATAAAAGAAGCAGGAACTGGAGTCTGTTTTCTTCTGGTAAATGTAAATACGTCACGCCCACCCCTGTCCAATCAGAACCCTTCCCAACCCCCAGACCTTAAGCGGAATTGAATAAAGATGATTAAACGTGTTTTCCATGTAAACCTCAATTCGGAGTTACTATTTCCATGTGAACACGAAGGAGAATACTGTAATTCAGAATTATTTAATTCTGAATAATTAATTCTGAATTAATAAACATCATGTAACGTGGCCGCTATCAAGTTGCTAGCTAAAAGAAATGTTAAAATTCTAGTTAATATCAGGGGGTTCCAGGTATTTATTTAACACCTGCAGTGATTCCACCACAGCAGAAAACGACAACTGCGTCCTCATTGAGTGAGTTGTAATATGCATTTACACACAACACACAGCACTATATTGATCATTTGAATCCCCAGACATGCTGAGAGGATAATGGTGATGTGAACTAGCATTTTCTTAACTCAGTCAGACTCAGACTTGAACACTGGGGAACCCTAAAGTGTATGACACGACTTGTACTATTAAAACTACAAATCTGGCCCTGCAGATTAGTAAACAGGGATTAACTCTGTTTTGGATGAGTCATCAACCTGAGGCATGTTTTCATGCTTGCTGAATTTATTTCAACAGTGTTGCTTGAGTTGGTTGTTGCAGGTCTCACCACACAATTTTCTTATCCACGTACAACAGTGTTACAATCTGCTTGAAATTCAGAGACCTTTTAACAAAGAGTCAAATACATGACGCAAGAAATACTTCTTCCAGAAAGTTAAGCACTTAATTTGGAAAGAAAAAAAGCTGCTTTTTATTTAATATTGTTGTGTTTTTGTGTCTCATAAATGGAGAAAAGCACCCAAGCTTTAGAAAATCTACTCCGTACAACATGTCTACTCTTTTTCTTCAAACCTCCCCCCTCGTTCCCATCTTTGTTGCTTGGTAAAATCTTTGGTAATTTCTCATCCTGAAAACATGATGGTTGAACAGCTCTGCACCAGGCAGTTGAGGGCCTGTAAGATAAACTGTCAGCTGATGGGGACTTTCGACCGAGCGCTGAGGCACATCAAAGCGCCTGATGCAACGATGGACTCCTGGAGGAAACCGGGGGCTTACTGTAGTCACTCCCTCGCTTTGTATGTGTGTGTTTGTGGATGCGGCCGCTCCCTCACATGCAGCATGTTTACAGGGATTTCACACAGCGTATCCTCACAGCTGGTGATGAAGACTAAAAATATTTACTGTCCTGATTCAAAAGAATATTACTGGGACACAGAGAGAAGTGACAGCATCCTTCAAAGACAGTTGTTTTTTCTTGTTCTTCTTTTCTTTCTCACTTTTATCAGCTGTTTACCGTGCAAATGGAAAAATAGGCATCAATATGCTCACAAATCAATACATGCACTTACCAGCTAACTGTCGTCAAACACAACATTTAAACTAATGGACCACTCAGGCACACACACACACACACACGCACACACACACACACACGCCATGTTTGCTCATGAATGGAAACCGTAGACTCCTCTCCCGACCAACTGAATTATTGAGCAACTGTAAACAGGAAGAAAAGATCCCACCGGGAAGTGTGTGTGTTTTTGTGTGTTAGTGGGGTGTGTGTGTGTGTGTGTGTGTGTGTGTGTTAGTAAGCGGTGGATTTGTTGGGGGTTGCCCCACATTTGATGCCCTTCTATTGTAACATGTGGGGTGAGATGTTTTTACACACATGCACACACAAACTCATGTTTGCACACTGCACACGTTGCAAAGATGCTCATCAAGCTGAGCCTAATTATGCCAATTAAAAATGAACCAAAGTGGAAGCTGAGGAGTTTATTAGAAGTGTGGATTTATCCATTAGCACTTTCAACACCACGTTTTGAGCAACGACAGTTTAAAGTATACTTTTTTACACTACTGTGTTAGCAATAGTCTGCTACTGTCATGAAGAAAGACCTTTCCTCGGGACGCCGCTCTAATCACTGAGCCTGGGCGGACTAACTGTAATCATATTAGTTTTTCTTGATTATTTACACACATTTTCTGAAAGCCTGCCTCATACTCTCAGAACTCTACACACAAATCAAAAAACACACACACAATGGGCAAAACCCCTCAGTTCTCCTGCAAAATGAAACTTTACATTCAAAACAATGTTATTTCTTCTCAAAATGGAATTTTGTTTTCAAATCACACCCACACAAGAACGGTATTATGCTGCAAGGAATCCGGTAACTTTGACGATGGGAAGAGCCAGAAAAGAGACAGGAAACATTAAAGACACAACAACTGTAGATAATGACAGAGAAATTTGCTAAATCGAAATAAAAGAAACACTGGGGCGGTACGCTCCAGTGCACCAGTACCGGATTCCACCACTGCTTTATTTAACGCCTTGGCATATCTGGACTTCCAATCATCAGGCAGTACCTTTTATTGTCCACTCAGTATTACAGTTTCTCTTGGCCATTTGTAATATCCCCTTTAAAACATTACCCATGGTGCAAGACACGACGAGACATCCTGTCGCAGGTGTACATGACACTGACTTGTCTGTTTTTGCCAGAAAGCAACGTTCAAATGAACACAAAATAGCAAGTATCTACAGTGTTGGATAGACAACGAAAATCTGAACACAAAGACAACACAAACCAAAATGTTTTGAAAAACAGTATTATCCTCTAGAAGCTATAATTAGCTGTAGGAATTTAGATCATAAAACTGATGATTTACTGAACTCATGCCAAGTAAATAAGGGGCCCTTTTTGTCACTTCAAACACTTTGCCGTTGTTTAAGGACTGACACATTTAAATAAAATGTCACTTTGACAGTCATGAGGCAGAATAACTCAACTGGGTGCTGCTGATTCATGCAGTCCTGTTCACCGTGTTTTACTCCACCATCAGTGGAAGAGTGCAGTTTAAAGCAGATTTGTAGTACTTGAGTTCATGACTCAGGCTAGAGTCTGCATCAGTTTCCAGTGAGTGCTGGCATGTCTGCTCACCTGCAGGTGCCTTCACCTGCTGCATTACAACTTCAGTTCTTGCCTGGATACCTGAAGAGGTGTCACAAATCAGGAGTTTTGCTTACAAAGATTGTACACCAAATGCAAGCAAGAGTAGTGCAACATATTTGGTCTGAATTGACCATTGAGGCAGGGGCGTGTCCAGAACTTTTTGACCGGGGTGGCCCAACTGAGGTTCTCACATAGGCAGGGGTGGCCAGTGCATTTACACATAAATAACATTTACCCTTTCTGTCTTCACAACCTACTTTCATTAAAGTATTAAACAGTTGTTATATTCCCTTTGACTAAAAAAAAAAAAAACATGACAAAGTGGCATAAATCTTCTAAGCTTAATTCTTTAAGGACAAGATGTTTTTTTCAAAGTCACATTTGAGGGCACTAATATAGAAACCTACTGTCAGCCTTTTAACTCATCCCAAACTACAGATTTTAACAGAAACCCCACCTCTGACAAGGCAAACAACCAATCATAGCTCAGAATTTTGGGGTGGCCCCTGGGGTGGCCAATTGGATTTCAAGGGGTGCCAGTGCCACCCTTGGCCACCCCTCTGGACACGCCACTGCATTGAGGAACATCATTCCAGGATCCACCCAGAAAGTAAGTGACATGCTAACTTTGCTTTGACTGTTGATAATATTACTGTTAGCTAGCTTAGCCAGTTATTTTAGCATCTAAAGTGACTCAACCACTGGGTCCAAGATATTTGGTTAGCTATATTCTCATTCAAAGCAGGTAGGGTGCAGGTCATTCTGAGTTTAATAGACACCTGCAGCGCTTCCACTGAAGCTTAATCGATGTGTCTTTCCTTTAAGAGATTTTTACGCACAATGCCCAGCGCTGTAGCATCCTAAAGGTCTCACACAGCCAATCCAGATTCACACAATGAATAGTTTAGAGTAACAAAGAGGTCATCCTTTGAACACCAGCTTAAACTCAGGTAATGGGGACTCGACTCAGACTGGAATACCGGGGTCTCGAGACTTAACTTGGACTCGATGTTGGTGACTTGACTACAACACTGTTTTAAAGAAAGCAATAATAACTTAAAAGTTACCTCAGTTAGTCATCCTTTAACATTAAAGCAACATAAAAATAAATCTAGGATTCAGTATAAACCGTTATAGAGCTCCTAGACTCCCTAAAGATTTCTTTGTGGGAAATATTCAGAGCCTGAGTTCTGACAGCGTGAAGAAGAAGATGCTGGAAATAATTCATACATCCATATGTATGAGTCATGTGGTGAAACAATTCAATATAGTGCATCTCCACTGGACCAAGTCTCTGTTGAAATACTGAACAATCTGAACTAAGCTGTATGGCTCTGCTCCCAAGCAAAGTTTGACTCTCACTAAGCTCCCGGCAGAGCCAGAGGACATTTGCATGAAGATAAAAACTTGGAAACAAACATTAAAATCTTTTTTTTTCTGCTTATCTAGGACCAGGAGTTGGTGTGTAATACTTGCTCTTCTCCGGGGCTTCTTCCTCCTGCTCCCTCCTGGGGGATCCCGAGGCGTTTCCAGGCCAGATGGGACATTTAATCCCTCAGTGTGTTCTGGGGCGGCCCCGAGGAAATCCCTGCAGTTGGACGAGCCTGCAAAAGCTCCACAGTCATCCAGTGGGGGACATCCTAATCAGACTACCAAACCATCTTAGCTGGCTCTTTCAAATGCAAAAGATGCAGCGCTGTCGTTTTAGTATGGAAACCCTTCAAAAGGAACTCATTTCAGCTGCTTATGTCTGCGATTTTATACATTCTGGTTCTGCTCAGAGCACATGGCTTCAATTCTAGGAAGAGTGACGGAGTAGGTACTGCAGGAGGAAGTCTATTTGGCAAATTTAGAGGTGTGGATGTTGAAGTTTGTATTCCATCCCCTCTGTGTGCTACCAAATTAGACCTTTTTTGCTGTAATTCTATCCAATAACGCTGGCAGTAAAACCGCCCTCACAAAGCATTTGGATTGATTTCTGTTTTCAGTTTGTTAATCACTTCTCCATGAGGCCCACCGAGCCCTTTGTTAATGGATTTTACCAATTAGAGCTCCTCAAAAGATTAAAAATAGAGGAGAAGCAAAAAGATGAGACTGCTGAATACACACAGCCATCACAGACGGCGACGAAGACTGACAGGTATTGTGCAAACGGACAGATTGCCTTTAAAGCGAGAAAGGACTGTTCACATCTCAAATGACAGGAAATGACAAAGCTCTGGCTCTGAAGAACAAAACCCCTCTACTTTCTCTGTCTGGCTCCTTGAGTGCTTGATAAGAGCTAAGAGCCGCGCTGGAGACATGAAGGCGTAGTGTGGGCTGCCGGAGAGTGTGGGATAAAAGCATCAAGAGTCCATATATGACACAAGAGGGAGGGAAAGTGGAGAGATGGCCACATGCTTCTGGAAAACAGATTTTTTAAATGACAGCAGAGATTAAATGGAGGTCTTGCTTACAGTTAGCGTTGTTTTTATGCACATGTAAAGGTTTTATAAAGAAAAAAAAAAGGCAAGTACTTTGTATCTGATGAACAAGCTGCAACCTCTGGTGTTGGAACATGCAACCAATGCCGAACCAGCAGTTCCTCGTGTCCGTTTGAGATTGGCTCCAAAAGCAAGGAATCCTCACACTGCAAAAATCTCAGCTTATAATGGTCAGACACATTCATATCTTAAAGAGCTCACAGTGTCCTATTACCCCTCTAGAACACTATGCTCCCAGCATGCAAGCCTGTTTGTTGTACTTCAAGTCTCTAAAAGTAGTATGGGAGATAGAGCCTTCAGTTATCAGGCCCCTCTCCTTTGGAATCATCTACCAGCCAGGGTCTGGGAGGCAGACACCCTCTCTGCTTTTAAGAGTAGACTTAAAACGTCAGTACTTAGGGCTTGCTCAGGTTTGGACAAGCTTAGTTATGCTGCTATAGGCTTAGACTGCTGGGGGAACTGACACACTAACACACTTGGAAACTCTCTCATTTTACCTTGCCATATATTTTTTACTCATGTAAGCTTTAATAGGAAAGACAGTTTGGAATTTGTTTGTATTATTTACATGGTAACGATTTACATACAAGTTTATGTCAGTTATTATTTGTGTATGTACGCTGTTATAATTATTTCTACAGCGTCATCTAGTTGGGACCAAAACATGTTGAATGTACTTTTGTGGTTCTAATTACATTTACCTTGAGCTCAGTCATCCTAGCCTCTCATTGGTTGGTTCTGTGACATGTGATTGAGTGAGAAGGAAGTGTTGTTATGCCGATCCAGTGTGGCTAAAGTAAAGTGCTCTTGAGAAAGTTCTCCGTCTCCATCCTGCTGTTTCTTATTAATAGAGTGATCCAACTACCACACATCGAACCCTCACGTTACACTCATTACAAGCAGCTCAGGTCTAATTTTCCTTGGGCACTAGTGCAAGGAACACACCGTTTTGTGTAACATTAAACAAACACAGCACACATCATGAAAACAATCAAGAATGGATAAAACTTTATAAATCATTTGGTTCTATAAATGTGCAATATCTTGGAATATGATTAGTTTCAGAACCTGTTAGGACAAAGTAGCTTTTAATAAGTGTAATGAGATATTTTTCCTCTGGGGTAGAATGACTCAGAAGGTCCAAAACCCAGCTCCTATTGAATATTTAGCACTAAATATTGAATGCTGTTGAATGTTGAAAATATTGTTGACTTGAATTATTTGCTGTGATTAGCTGTGTCTACATTATCTTTAAGAAAAAAAAAATGTGGCCAATCAACTTGAAGCACTTTGTTGCACTTACTAAGGTTTTTCCCTCCTGCCTAATTTCTTGCTTGTGTTGTACGTCGCTTTGGACAAAAGTGTCTGTGTCTTGTAGAAATTGTAGAATTGTAGAACTTTGCCTGGTAATTATACGACTGTATTTGCTAATGTTTGTGTTTTTGGAGTGCATTAAAGCCTGTTTTATACTTCAGCATTGACCATACGTTGAGAGGCTTTAGCACTTTATAGTTGTGTGTTATTGTGTTTGCATCACTCTGCAATACTCTGCTTGTGTGCAGTGTGGCCTCTCTGATAGTGAGGTCACTTGTTTCTGGTTCCGCCACGTGTTCAGCTTGCTTTTCGCTTTTTTCACAGCAATTTCATGCATATTAAGTTAAAATGGAGCTGATGCATGTTGCCGTTGATCACAGAGCAGCTATTACAAGGAACCAAAGAGAGACATATTAAGATGCACATTTTTAACGCTAGCTCGACATATGGAGGATCATGCTTATCATGCATTGCAGGAGCTTCTTGTCACTTTTGGACTTTCATCATCAGGATGGGATGTGCAATGGACCATATCAATATTGCCATTTCTACACACTGTACCTTTAACAAAGTAAAACAATCATGATATTTGACATGCAAGTTACTGTTCTAACGGGAAACTATGGGTGAGTACCGGCAAGAACCTCACAATACAATACGCATCACGATACTTGGGTCATGTTACGATAGTATCACAATATATCACGATTTCACAATATTGTGATGAAACATGTAAATATTTATTTAGCTTACTGTTTTGTTTTTTGAATCTGCAGCTCCATTGATTTAGCAGACTGTAAAATCATTCCTCAGAAGCAGCAGAGACGCCTTTCTTCCCTTTTTTTCTTAACCACATCCTCTGTGGACTATCTGCTCAGCACCAGACAGAAGACATACTTCCTGGGGGGAGGGGGAGCAGTGGAAACAACAGCCAAAGAGTCAGACACAAGTGATGGAGAACAAGAAATGAAGTAAAAGAGACTGAACATCATATTTAGATTTTTCTAGGTGCTCAGGATTACATAACTCCAAATGTTTCTAGTGTTGCTGTGTACCTGCAGGATGTGTAAATAGGTCATGTTTGGGTACGTTGATTATTTACATCATTGTTATCTCCCTCTAAAGTGATCTAATCACATCCAGCATGCACATTTGTCATTTTTCTTCTTAAAGCACACTCCTTCCTCTGAATCCCTCTTCTGTTACGCTTAATGTTACATGTTTTATTTCACTTAAGCTTATAGACAATGTAAAGAGATCATCTATAGACCCATCTACATGTTTTTTTCTCTTTGTAAATGAACCATCACAGGCACAGAAACACAGCCAGCTGCAGCCCTCACTGATCACACTCCAGTTTATTGTACTCTCCTCTCTCTGTAGAAAATCCTTGAAAGGAACCCCAGGTGATTCAGCCCCCACATTTTCCACCTGTACCAAAGATGACTAATCCATGGCCTCCTCCGCAGTGCACCCCTCCCCTCCTCCTTGCGGTCTCTGCAGTCACTGCTGCGCTGGCCTCCGACAGCCCTGAACGCCGCTGCAGGTAAACAGTTTGAGACAATCGCAAGGCACAGAGGATGGAGTAACAAGTCTGCTCCTTATACATTAGTTCTCTTAGAAGCAGTTCCTCTTTCACACTCAGAAAACAATCTAAAAAGTGAAAAAAGAGCCGGAGTTCTTGTTTATTTTGACAACAATCACACAACGTGAAGCAACAAAAACCTACTTTCATTAAGATGAACGGAACATTTCATCTGAGGGAATTTGGGCATGGATTTACTGATCCTTCAGAGATGCAGATATCCTACTTTTTTATTTTTTTGTCAGCCAAACGGTAGATTGTTTTCTTCTTTACATTGTATGTCTACTGATATTGTAGTTTGCATGTTGTCCTACATTAAAGAATTTACCAAAAATGCTTAATTGAGTTTTTTTCTCATTAAGCACCAACTTCCTGGTGGCCTGATCTGAGGAAGGTGTTACAGTCTTCCCTAATGCTTCACAACACGCAGACTATATGAAATATCTAATTTAAGAAAACAAAGCAAATCTGATTCATATCAAAGTTGCATGATTTCATGAGGAAGGTTTTTCCACAAGATCTGAAAGAGGTTGATGTGTCATATCATCTTGAAATGATAGAGAAGCGTTGACAGGCAGGTGTACAGGGTTCCCACTCTTTTCCAGATATCATTTTCCAGGACATTTCCAGGACATTTTCAATGATGATCAAGCTGATAATGCAGTCTATATTTGGTTCCTAATTTAGTTCCTTAATAGTCTAATATGTTCCTCTCAGTAGAAGTCTACATTGAATGAAACTGTGGAACAGTCTCAATATGGAGCTACAGCAATGTCAGAACATAATTCAGTTCAAGAAGAAGTACAAAGAAATTATTTTCATGAGGTACAAGGAGGAAGACAAGTGTTGAGAATCACGAGGGGTTTACTTTTGATTGTCGGTGTAAATATGAAGATAATATATGAAGATTTTACTTGTGGGAGTGCACTAGCATAATGACAGGTAATAGTGAATGAAGGGGTAGGATTAGATAAGTTTTGACTTCTTCCTACTCCTTTTCGCACATGTAAAGTAAAATGTTTCACTGCTTGCTAATATTGATTTTGTTTCTTTTGTATAACTGTTTCTTTTTTTCTAGTATGTTTGTATAACCTTTTCTTCTTTTCTACTTGTATGCTTTGTTTTGTATTTTTAATTTTACATGTTCAAAATAAAGACATCAAATCAAATCAAATGAAATCATCTCTAAAATGCTTAAAAATGAAGGCAAACTAATAATAGAATAACAGAATGTACAGCACTTCACTTTATTAGTGCAACCAAGTAACAATGATGGGCAACTCTCATCTTTCTCTTTTCTCAAAAAATATATGATTAGCTAAGTAAAAAACAAAAGAGACAGCAAAGGAATCTGGAAGCTGTCTTACTGAAATAAATAAATACATAATAATAATAATAATAATAAGAATCAGAGGATCAGTGCATTGATTGACCTAAATAGAACTGAATGGCAAAAATGGCCACAAATATTGAATGGGGATGTGTTTTTTTAACTGTGTCAGGTCGCACGCAGTCATGTTGGAATAATTTTACAGGACAATCCGTGATTTTCCATTTTCCAGGTGTTTTCCAGGACTGGAAAACTGGTCAACTGTTTTCCAGGTTTTCCAGGACACATGGGAACCCTGGGTGTAGAGGGAAAAAGGCGAGGTGGTCTGTGTCTCTGTCTGTGTGAAACAGTTAAGGGACAATCAGGTGAATCAGTCTGATAGGGGAACAAT
Organism: Notolabrus celidotus; assembly: GCF_009762535.1. Classification (NCBI taxonomy): domain Eukaryota; kingdom Metazoa; phylum Chordata; class Actinopteri; order Labriformes; family Labridae; genus Notolabrus; species Notolabrus celidotus. Next base: position 8,731,991 of record NC_048284.1, on the reverse strand, counting down.
CGGAGCCTGCGGCTAACAGAGTCTAAATCCCAGACGTCTCCCCTCTCCAGACTGCTGAACACAATCAGACTGCAGCTCTGCAGGAGAAAGTTTATTAAATCCGCTCCCACTGTGACGGACAGGGAGCTGCTGTTATTGGTGGATGGACGAGGTAAACTCAGCGGTTACTTTGTGATGAAATAATATCAGATAATCAACATTTTACAGAATAATCACATGTATCATGCTTTCAAATGTATCAAGATAAGGCCAAGAAGAAAGAGAGGTGCCACCTTGTGTAGGAGGAAGTCTTTCTCAGGGTGTGTCAGCAGGGAGTAAGAACCCTATGAGGACAGGGAACAAAATCTAATTAAAGGAGCTTGTAAGGCAGAACCGTTCTGGGTAGAATTGTTTTTTGGGTCATATTTTGTGCAGTTTCCACCTGTGATGACAGCTGAAGAAAGGCTGGATATATCAGGAGGAAGGAGTGAGGGATAACATGCAGCAAAGAGACAGTGATAGTCGAATCAAGGGCCTGTACCCTCTGTTTATTGAGCTCGCTCTAACCACCCAGGATGGATTTTTAATCCAGCTGGCCCATGACGTCCACTGATAACTTATCCCCATCCAGTCTGTTCTGTTCATGCCTGCTGTGCCAGGAGTGTATTACAAGCTGCAGCCAAATAGCACTATTCCCAGTGCCAAAACCAGGTACTGAGGGTCACAACAGGGTTTACTCACAGCCAGCAGCAATAACAAGGGGAGGCAGTCCATTAGCTTTGTCAAGGAGAGGCTGCAGCTACATCCAAGTCCAGCAGGGGGAGCTCATTGCAACAACACTGGAGCAGCAGCTGAAGTTAGACCTTAGGAGACAGTTTGGATTTCCAGAGAAAATCGCAGAGGTAAGAGATGGTGCTTATGTCAACTGATGGAGCTGGACGGAGGTCTTTGAGAGGAAGAGAGGCAAATATGATGTCCTGGCAAAAAAGTGGAGGGGACAGGGGATGAAGGGCTTGTTGGTGCAGAGGTTCTGTTTTTGCAGGGTCCTCAGGACTGCTCAGCAGGAAAGAAATAAAGAAGTCTGATAGAGCTCAGAAAGCATTCAGATGGCTGTGGATGAAGTGGGCCACTTTGTGGACTACACAAGATGTGCCTGATCAAAAGAGCTGGGTCTCTTGGAGAAAGAATGCCTGATCGATGTGGAGAGACACGAAGCATCCGATAACTGCAGACAACATTGAAGATATAAGCCAGGATGCAACAGGTGTGTGTTTTAACTGTATCGATATAAAGTTTGCTTTTTTTACATTCATTTTCAAATATATACTGTAAGAAATTCATAGCACACATTCTAACATAGAAAAATGTTTATGGCTGTCAAATGCTACTTTCTTTTAACCGTGATTAATCTTGTGATTATCCAGTTAACTCCTGATTAATCACAAATTAATCACACATTATTTGTCTTCTAAATCTACCTCAAAGGGATATTTTTCAAGTCTGTAATACTCTCATCAACATTGGGTTGGACTAATGTGCTTGTTTTATGATTTTAATTTCAATATTATGTGTAGCTTTGAAAAATCTTGGCATCATCTGCCATCATTATCTGCAAAGGGAGATCTTACGTCATGGTAGCTATTTACACCCCCCCTCTGCCAAACCGACTACGGGGTCCAACGTTTCCCTACTCTGCCATAGCCAGACTCTAGACAGACCACCAGAGTGCCCTCTTCCTGATCTCCGGGGACTTCAACTATGCATTTATTTTCTACATAGCTTATTATTGTATTTGTGTAACTTATTGTTTATGGGGCAACTTTAATGACCGAATTTCCCTCCCCAGGATAAATAAAGTATTTCTGATTTCTGATTGTGATTCTGATCAGTAGTTTTGATGATGTATTTTAAGCTTATTGGCGGTCACATTACGAACTTCACTTCTTTCCTTTCATTTCTACTTTGCTTCTTATGGAAAAGTTTTGCATTCACATAAAATAAAAACATCTGTTTTGTTTTTCTCTTTATTTCTGTTTTTCTTGTTAATGCAGATAAAAAGCCATTTTTTCTCTTTATTTAGAAAACCTTTTCTCATAATTCCGAGAGAATTATCTCATTAATTCAGAAAAACAGAGCCAATTTTTTTTTCTCATGTGAATGCAACACGCTTCTGTAGATTCTTTCTGACTTCTGTAGAAAAACTGTACACTATATTTAAGATTCATATACTGCTTTAAGACATCCACTGTTAAATATTAGTAAAATAATTAGAATTCTAATCAACAAAACAAAAGGGTCTTAATTTAATTACCTGGTCAATGATGGGAGTCACAACAAGGAGGGGTAGTGTCTACCATATGGGATTTCAGGTCATCTATTAATCTGTTGATGATGTAAATGTCAGAAAGTCAAAAGTTCAAAATGTATAAACAAAAGCCGTAAGAATCTCAGAAACACAAACAAGGCAACATCCTCACAAATCAATACAGCATTTATTTATTTCAGAAACTTTAATACTGTGATCACTGCAAATGTCTTTTTCATACCTTTACATTTTACAAAGACAATGGATCTGAGATGTAAACAGTACTTTCAGTTCTGTGGTTGAAATAGTGTGCTTTATCTGCAGTCACAGCTGATCACTACTATGTTAAGTTTGAACTTCAGAACTTCAGACAGGAGGAAACTAAACGGATCAGGACACAGCAGTGGGAGCTGTGACTCGGAGCTTTGTGAAACCCTCCTCCCCGGATCGAATCACTGACTTCACGAGTCGTGCTCGACTGAAAAACCAAGCAGAGCTATCGTACGAATGACGCCGCAGCTCTGGTCTGAGCAGTGAGGCTCGAGGAGGAGGGGTTCGGATTATTTGAAGTGAACAAAGTCAAGCACCTTCCTCTTGTTTTTCAGGAACTCAACTGGCAGCAAAACTACGGAGCAACATCAAGACACGATTGCACAGGCATGGATCGATCCGCCCTTCTTATCCAAAAAAAAACCTGTCGACACAATCCGTTTTATAAAACACTGTGCAAAGGTTCTTCAAAATAAAAGATCTTACAAAATGGAACATTTGAACATCGGAGCATTCACATTTCCCTTCCACAAAGCACCAAAAACAAAAGCAGAGAAAAGAAAAAAAAACTATATGCACTGTACAAGAAGTCGACATTCACACTGGAAATAACTGGACTGATGTGTGACGTCATGTCTTTGTATTTATCTAACATCCAACTCGATGCACACTTTTTAAAGATGCCAGCAAAAAATCTGCACTGCACAGTTTTGTCATTTGGCCATACTTCATTTAAGTTACAAAAATCTAGAGCACTTTCAATATACAATAAAATATGAAACAAGACCTAGAGGTCGTGTTTCTGCATCGACAAGCTGTGGATCTGGACTACAAATCCCATGTTTATGGCAGACAATCTACACGGATTTGGACTATTTCTGACTTATTCTGTGTCTATTTTTTGAGGCTTTCACATTATTGGATGACTACTAGAGTGCATTTCACTACTGGCCCACTTTGTTAAACTGTTAAAACTACTAAATTATGTCACAAAGCAACATACTCAAGCTTTTCACTATGCACTGAGTGGTTACTGTCCAATCAGACGAGAGATTCTTAAAACAGAACCGAGACTTTGTGTTTTTTTAGTACACGTCCACTCATCTCTGTGCAGAACTGCAGAGGTGAACGTCACTTATAGTAAACATCATAACTTTTTTTTTTTTTAACGCCTTTTCTATATTCTCTTTACATTCAGACAGGGTGCTGTTTCGTGCCACATGCTGCAGGAGTGGAAACACATCAATTTCAAGATGCTAATTTAGATAAAAAAATTCAAAAACCTGGGAATGTTTCAATCATCAGAGGGATTTGACAGCGAAGGTTAGAGGATTTAAGGCTTTCACCACATTTGTGAGACACATCTTCAATACATATAATCAAATTGGTGACCTGAAGTGACCTTAAAACGTTTGTTGTCGTGTTAAAGCTCCCGTGGGAAAGTTTTGGTTTGTGCTGATTTTGACGCCCTTTGTGTTCTCATCGAATATATCCCTCATTGTGAAGATTTGCTTAAAAACGTGTGAAAAGAGAGGCCGTTTTCTTCAGCGTGCGGTAATCGGTGATCTACTGGTGGTTTTGTTGACTTTTGTGGCTCCTAAAGAGGCTTCAGTGTTCATATTTTTGATGTATAATATTCATATCCAGTTAAAGACTCCTCACAGGGGGCTTTAAACGCCGACAGCTCGGTGATTTTCCTCTGATTCACTCTTATTTCAGGGGACAGCTGCACTGAGAAATATACTGCATGTAACTGAATGCAAAGGCACACACACGTACGGACACATTTCCATGCACTTCACACTCTCACACACACTCTGGTCCCTGTGTCTGAAGGCTGAGCAGCCACGAATGTGTTCAGTAGAAAGATTCCAATGAAGGAGAGAAAGGCTGAAGACTCGAGCGTTTGAGTCGACAACTTTAATGGGAAGTTGGGTGAAACTATCAACAGTGTGATGTGTGTGTGTGTGTGTGATGTGTGTGTGTGTGTGTGTGTGTGTGTGTGTGTGTGTGTGTGTGTGTGTGTGTGTGTGTGTGTGTGTGTGTGTGTGTGTGTGTGTGTGTGTGTGTGTGTGTGTGTGTGTGTGTGTGTTACCAGGTGTGTTTGTTAGTCAGGATGATGAAGAAGAGCCTTTCCCTTTCAACTGCTCCCCAGGTGTTGTTTCAAAGGCACGTCCCTGCTCTGCCTGGGAGTAAATGACCAGAATAAGTGACTGTAGGCACAGCTGGATAGACTGATGTACATTCACACAATCACAACACACACTGCCACCAGTACAGCAGCTCCCTCTTATCATCTGTATCTCAATATAAACCATAAATAGCCTTTTTTTTTAATGTTGAAGTACTTCCTCTAAATATTCTTCTTTACTAATAATACTGAACCTGAGGAAACTCTAGAAGTTGAAATGTAAGCACACACACACACGCATACACACACATACGAGTACACCTATGGTCTGCTCCCTTTTATCAAAAACCAACCTCTGATTGTCTCTCAAAGCTGGCATTTTGTTTGTTTTTTTCCTTTCTTGTCTGAGTTTGATCGGGCCTCCCCGAGTCGATGTCTGACGGAGGCGTTGGAAAAAATACAGAGTGACTGGCAGCACATTTAATAATTATGACATTTCCACTGGTCATCACTAGAGGGCACTGTAAGCAACACGACAGCAGGCTCGGGCACCACAAAATACAACAGAATACAGAAGAAAAAAGCAATATAGTCAGGCTTTAGCCAGAATGAAGAAAGAAAGCCATTTAAATAATATAGCTAGTGACCTTTTTCTTGAGGAACTAAACACTGATGTCAGTTGTACTGTACGAAGAGAACAACTTATTTATTGGAATTATAATACAAGGAAATAAATTAACCCGGAAAACAAGTCCCCCCTTTTTTCCTTTCCATCCTGAAAATGTCTCTGTCATGGACTGTCAGCTGGCTCTCTGTATTCCAGACGGTGGGATGGTAGATGACGTCCTCTTCTTCTTATATCCTAAAGTTGTTCCCTGCTTCAGTGGACGCTCTTGTGCACACTCTTTAAAACTTCTTCTACCTTCCTCCTAAAGCGACGTCCTCCCCCTTTTCTTTTGAGAGAGAGCCATGAGTCCCGACTTTCCTCCTATTGCTTTTAAGACACGAACAATCGAGATGGACCAAAAGCACTCTGGGGATCAGTCTTGTTTTTGGCACCACATGCCGATGGCTTATAAATATACTCCTCCTTTTATTTTTCAGGTGTTAGTTTGTGCTGTAGAGACCGGGAAGATGCTGTAATCCAGATGTGAGGGTCACAGAAGAGAAAATATGACAAAAAAAAGAAGAAAACTGTACAAATCCAGGTCCTCTTTTTACTTCAGAGGCAGATCGTCCTGCTTCTGTGTTAGTGGTTTTAGCTGCTGCATCCCCCCTTAAGGTGTCAGAGGCGTCCAGAAGAGAGAACTTCTTTCTGGATGTGCCTGTTACACGTGAAGAATGTGTGGTCCTGTGGCTTCAGTTTGATTTTGTGTTTGTTTTTGTTAACTCCAAGTGGCTGGGGTGACAGATTTGTGTGCGCCAGTCGTCTTTCTGTGTGTTGTCACCAGTCGTCCCTTTTGATGAGTTTAGTTCAATTTGGCACAAATGTCCCTTTAAAAACAAGATAGGAAACATTTGCAAAAGAGAAAAAAAGATTAAAAAGGCTGTAGGTTGCCCCTATTAGATGTTGACACCAGCTGAGAAAAATGGAGGCAAAAGGGTGTTTTAGTGATTCTTTGTGTTCAAATCAGAAGCGAAGGAAAGCTGGCTTCTTGAGAGTGATACATGGAGGGGATTCCTCTTTCTCAGCAATTTTTAAAAAGTCATTTTGTCTCAGCAAGATGAAAGAAAGTAATTAAGCAATGCTCCCCAGCTTCCTTTGGAGGATACAGATCAATCTGTAAAAATCTGCCACCCCGTTTTTCTTGAGTCTCGTCCTGAGAAGTTTAGCAGAGGGTCAACAACATTACCAGCTGATGATTGAAGCCATTAGAAAAAGGTCCGGAGGGTTCAGCGTCGGGCTAGTCTCCACTTTTCTTGTGCAAACTTTCTCTTCAGTGTCAGCTTCCCTCTGCCTCCTGTCCGGACAGCGTGTGTGGTTTAATGCAGTTGTGGTTGTGCGTGTGTGGGGTTAAAATGTGCAGGTCGGAGTCAGTTCATGTCGATTGTGTTGAAGACCCACTCTGTGAACTTCTTGAGCTTGGCAGCGGAGGTCTGCGACTCCTCCTGCAGTCTCTGGTTGTCCTCCCAGAGCCTCTTGATCTGAGTCTGGAGTCGCACCTTCTCTTCACGCTCCTGAGGAAGGATGTGCACAAAGAGAGGAGTCATTGAAAAAGGAGACATGAGGGAGAACTTCAGTGATTCAATGCAGATAAAATAAACACATTACACACCATATAATCAACTCTATCCCTTTAATGTTTGCATAAACTTCCCCGGCCCTGCAGACAGTGAGTCACAGCAAGATTAAACTTGTGGAGAGAATTTATTAGGTGGCATTTTGCATCCGCCAAAAGCTCGACTTGTGTGCACGCCAAGTGTTAAAGGAAACACTGGAGATGTGGGGAGTTTTTGGTTCATGCTGTCAATCAGCTGATAGCTGCTGGCTTCAGGCTGGGAAAAGGAGGTGACAGTGAGGCATATTATTTTTGTAAGTGTCAACCTGATGCTCCGCTTCCTTGAAAATAAGCAGCTCAGACATTCTCCGGTATTTCACTGACAGGAGGGAACTTACGAGGAGTTGCGTGAGAAATAAAAAACACCCGGACTGCAGTTAGGAGAGTAAAACTCATCCCTGGGACTCGCTAATGTGAAGGCCACTTTGACTTTAACAACAGCTCTTAAACTATTAAATATTACAAGGGGACAGAAGGAAAGGCAGAAGAGGACCTTTGTTCCTTCCTGTATGTCAGCTGAGAATGATGGGACACATCTGCTGTAAATCATCTTTAAAATAAGGTATACTATCAAATTTGATGAGACTATGGATGGATCTTATGGGAGATAAATCATTGAGATTAAAGTTTGTGGTGTAAGGATATTTGTCCTTAGAGCTAATTGGTAACAAATGAACCTTACAAGCAATCTAAACTTACTGCAAAGCTTTGGTCTGATGCTTTTTGTAGGATAAGGCTACGGTCTGCTGTGGTTCCTCAAATTAGAGGCTGTTACTTATTCCCTGAAACTGACTTTGAAGAAGGAGGTAGAGGTAGGTTAACCTGAGACGCAAGTATTAAATATGAAAACTTGTCCTCACAGCAGGATCATTTAAGACCTTAGTGGGGGGGCGGCTTGAGATGAGAGGCACTATGACTGTAAAGAGAGAGGAGTGCTTGGAGTTCCTCCGAGTTTATGTCTGCATTAGGGTTGTTATCAATGACTCCAGTGTTGATTCATTGATTGTTAAGAACATACTGGAACAAGCATTTTTGTTTTTCAATTTTCTATCACGTGAAGCAAACATTATGTGGTCTCATATTTCATTAAGCTATTCAGGAAGTTTGACGTTTAAAGTATGTTTCAATGTGAATCAGCTGGCTCGAGGTGTTGCGCACAGCGGAGACTGCGGCTGCACACTTTTTTGGGAGGGGAGAAGATAAAACTGTGCTGCCAACAACGACACGGGACATTTCCCCATCTTCAGGTACAAAGCCAACAGACTGCAGGGATGGCACTGGTGTTGCTGGTATGCTAGTATGTTTGCAGACCAGCAACATCAGAGCTGTCTGAACGTGTTCTGACTCACACGTGACCACGTACACATGCTTATTTTTCCTCAATAAGAACGAGTAGACAGAAAACTGGACACTGTGAGTCTGAAATGTGTTCTGTTTCGTTCTCTTGTCGCAGTAAATCCAAATTATGTAGTTGAAGCCTTCACTTTGAGCCCCCTGGTCTTGTAGGTTCCTCTGAGTTGCTGCCATAGATGGTGCTGCGGCAGTCTCCAGCAGCAACAACTACTATCCGTCTCATCACTATCATTTCTCTCTCTCTTAATCTCCCTCTATCCCTCTCTCCAACTCAGCCTCAGCAGATGTCTGTCTAACATGAGTCTGGTCCTGCTGGAGGTTTCTGCCTGTTAAAAGAAGTTTGTCCTTGCCTGCAAAGTGCTCTGCTCATGGTGGATTAAGGTGAGATCAGACTGAGTCCGGTCTGTAAGATGGGACTGGATCTTATCCTGTCTTGATGATGGGTCTTTGTTAATAATAGAACATAGAGTACGGTCTAGACCTGCTCTGTTTGTAAAGAGTCTTGAGATAACGTTTGTTGTGATTTGACACTATATAAATAAAGATTGATTGAATGATTGACTTTATATGACTATTCCGTGGAGGAGATTATTTTAATGAGCCTACTCTACATGTTGATATTCAGTGTGTTAACATTTTGTAGGCATTTATATGATGTATTGCTATTCAATACCATCAGCTATTAAATACACTGTTGTGGAAAATATGATTTAGGGGAAAAAAACACTTTTGTCATAGGAAACATCTACGTTTTTATTTATGATTAATCGACTATTGATCGTTAACATTTCGGAAGACTGATCACAGAGAATACTAAAAATTCACATCCTAGTCTGCATGCATCCTCATTCACCTCATTTTAAAATCTGCAAGTACTTAACACTGAACAGAACTGTACAGCAGATTTTGAATACATCAGATCTGAAATTAATTACACATGAACAGAGTGAATAACTCAACCTTGAAAGTTGTGAATACCCTTCTGTCCTCTATCACAGAAAGCGTGTCGTACTGAATAAGAAACCTTTAAAGTCCTCCTAAACAGCTCAGCTCCTTTCAGGTGAGTTGACGTTAAACCAGTTTGAGTGATTGAAGTGAAACCTGAGTCAGCAGGTACCTCTGATAAACAGCAGAGCAGAACCAAAACAACAATATCACCGCACAACTGCTGACTGTGTGCTTTCTGTTGAAGACCTGTATTTTTTCTTTATGTTTACTCTCTGCTCCACTTCATGCAAATCACCCACAGCCGCACATTCTTCATCCGTACTGACACTTGAATGAAGAATAAAAGCCATAACAGAGTAGAGAATGTAAACATGCAGACAAAAGTTCTCCTTTCGAAGCGAAACAGTCTAACTCTGCATCGATTTAGTCTGTGTGCTCGATGGGAAAGTGTATGAGTACCTTCTTCAGGTCCTCCTGGAGCATCTTCACCATGGCCTCCAGCTTTGTCACCTTCCTCTCCAGCCCTATGTGACCCTCACTGTAGAGAAGAAGAGAGCACATGTGATTGTTAGTCCTTCTTTACACACTCACTAAGAGAGAGATAGATAATATTCAGTTATAACAAACCTCGCCCACAGAGCTCCAAACCAACACGACACCAACAACATGACTTTAGAATAAAAACAGGAGCTCCTCAGCGTAGGACTCATTCAGTGAATCTGTTTTTAACAGCAGCAGAAATAACAGATGTGTCTCAGTTCTTCTGTTCATGTGCGTACCTGGATGAGGGCCGTGACAGAGGAGCAGGCTGCAGCTCTATGTGGGGCTGCTGCGGGCTGGAGGCACCACTGCTTCTGTGGTTTGCATCTCCGAACACGTAACTTCTCTGGACTAGAGGGGAGAGAGGGACAGAGATGTAAGCAAGTCAAAGTCATGGGATGCAAAATCTGCAGCAGATGAAGACAGATGCATAATAAGATACAAAAGTAGCTCTGTTGATTACATAACGTTCATACATGGTTGTGTTTTTGCACTTATAATTTATTGCTGATACCATAGTGTGTGCTCCTTTCGGTCTCAAAGGTATTGGCCACATCGACAAGGTGTGTCCAGTCTAAGGGGCTGTCCCTGCCTGCAGCCGGGAGGGGCATCAGCTCTTGTGGAAGGGGTCCACGATGACGCTCTACCAAATCCACCAATGATGTGTCAGAGGCAGAAAGATCTCCTGAAAACCAAAGTTGAATCATGGAATTAATTGAAACTGTCTTCATAATAAATATTAAAATTAAAGGAGCAATAGATAACATCTGATTGATCACATGACCAAACAAACCACATGACTTATAGTGGATATAAAAACCTCACAGTGCTGCATTTATAGCTCTCCATGTATAGATTAGCAAAACAACTATTGACACAAATTAACAAAAACACCTAGTAACGCATTTCTAATATGAAAGCACTACATCTGTACTGCATACTTCTTAAAGCAAAACACCTGCGACTCTCAGCCTCCCTCTTACCGTGCAGTTTGACTCCCAGCTTGTAGGACGGCCTTCGGAGGGGAACCCCCCGGGTGGTGGGTGAGCGTGGGAGGGTGGAGCAGCTGAACAGAGAGTCAGCGGCGAGCGTTGGATCAGTCACGGAGTCGCCCAGCACAGGAAGGCGCTGACCCCGATAGATGCTCTCATCCGACAGGGTGCGGTGGAGTGAGCGACGGCGGCTCACAGGCTGGCCTGGAGGGGATTTCTGTCCGTGCTGTATGTGAGTGGTGGAAATGAGTGTTTTGATTATACATCACCAAATGACAAGATCTGAGGGTGGGTACTAGTGGGTGAACAAAAAGGAGTGGGCACAGCCTTCAGGTGTGTAAAGTGGAGCCAATGCAGAAGTGACTTAAATGTGTATGTGGGGTCGAATCCACATGCAAGAACAAGTCAGGTAGTGCAGAACTCTACATGTTTAAAGTCTGCCCCTATATCTCATGATATTCAGATAAATTAGAGGATAAAGCAAGGTATGCTGCACAGCATGGCAACCTTCTGACTGACAAACAGCAACAACAGTGACCTCTTAGTTAGGATGGAGGTACAACAGAGTATATCCAGCCACATCAAAACACTGCACTCAACAGGTGTGAAACTCAAGAATTCAAACTTCACAGTGGCTACATCCACGTCTTATTTACAGTCTGTGATAGAGAAGTATTGATCAGCATGATCTCTGTCAGGCTACATGTAGTTCAAACTAGATGCAGAACTTGCAGTACTTTATAAGCATCGTATTACTATTCTCCTACTTATTTAAATCCCTTCTTGAAACTCACTTTTATATACTTGCTTTTATGTGATGTCGTCGTCTTCTTACTGCCCTTATTATCATTTTATGTTCCTTTAATTGTTTTTACTCCCCTAATATCTCATTTACTGCCTTTATAGCTTTTATTCATCTTGATTTATTCATTTATTTTACACCTTCTATCTGCATTTCCTTAAATGCTTTACCTAGATTGATGATTTTATCTTTTTTTTTTCTTTTATTTCACCTTATAAATAATTAATTTGATCATTTTTAAAACACGTATGTTGATGAATAAAAGCTGAGATCAGAGAATAGAATTATTTTTAACTTCAATTTTATTATCTTACTAATAATTTTTATTTCAGTGCTTTAACTCATCTTAGACTTTTATCTTTACTATTTCCCTTTGTTGCTTATTCATATAAATCTTATTGCAATTGGTGAGCATTAGTCTCTACTTCTAAATCCACTTATGTTTTATGTTTAGCCATTACAATTAGGATTTTTTCTATCGCTGTAAAGCTTTTTGAATTGCATTTGATTTGTATGAAAGGTGCTCTATAAATAAAGCTTGATTGATTGACTGCTTGGACAAGCTGCCATAACTAAGAGGTTTTCAAGTGTTCACATTCAAGACCTCTATGAATGAGTGTCTCTTTCAGAGCATAATGACCTCACAGACCAAGCCTAATCATGTAAGATGAAAAAACTGTGTTCCATTATCTTTTGTTAATTAACTCTATTCATCAGGTAGCCTCACTGAGATGTAATCTGTCTGTTAGTCTGAATTGATTCACAAACGTGCCTGCAGACGTGTCTTCTCCTTGTGTCTGCGTGGAGCTGGAGGGCTGTCTGGAGCACCGTGTCTCTTCGTGTCTTCCTCCATAGTGGACTTGGCGTGAGGCTGAGGTGAGTGCATGTCCCGAAGAGAGGGCCTGGCTGCAGGTGTTGGGACAACCTCAACTCCACCTTCTCCTGGAGACTTCCTGGAACACACACAAAGATGGACAATCAGACGAACTGCTTGATAATGAGTGAATAAAGATATGTAGTAAGTGAGTGCTATCAGTGCCAAACTGTTGTAACAGCATCCCTATTTAAAGCCTCTAGTGTAATATCCTCTTATACCACAAGGGGGTAATCAAGTAGTACGCATATTTCTATTCAAACAAGACATAAATAGGAAAACACTGTGGGTGGACAAGTAATGGGATCAAACACGGGCTCATACAGCAGCTTTACCATAAATACTATCATTATAAAGACACAGATTCCCAATTTTGTCGGCTCAGAATATAGAGAGGCAGGAAAAAAGGAGACTGCATTATGATATAACAACACTCCAAAGTCTAAACATAGATTCAGCTTCATAAGCTTCACTAAGATGTTATATATTGATCCTCACATCCTAAGTCATCCTAACTATGTGGTTTATGAAAGTAGCATCACCCAGGATCAGCAGTTATACAGATTCCAGGGCGCACCTCTATTGAACACACTTGAGGTAAAGTTGTATAAAACTACATAAACCAGCCTCCACCAGGACTCAATTGCAAGAGAATGATCACATGTTTTATGGACCACATATTGCACCTTTAAGCTGTGCAATTTAAACTCCACAAACTCAGGCTGCACCACTAATATCATTTAACTTAAGTTTGTGCAACTGCATGCAATAAAAACCCACTCCCGGGCAAAGAGCTTGTAATTAAAGACTCTCGATTACAGCTTTTTTTTTTTTTTTGCCTTACTTGCGAGTGTCTCCAAAGTCTACAGAGTTTATCGTGGAACCAGGCTTCCTCCAGCCGATCAGGAACTTGGATTGAGCTCCCTGGCGGGGGTAGAAGGTCTTGGGCCCGGGGGACGCCGTGGACTGGGATGAAGGGGAGGTGGCTGCAGAGGAGGAGGAGGACTCGTCTCTTGGGGAGCTGTGGCCTGAATGCCTGACACAGAGGAGGGGTGAAGATAGAAGAATTTAAGGGAGCTGCATCACAATCTTCGAAATAATTCAATCATGAGACAATCACAACCTTTTTTTTTAATATCCGTACCAGGATATCTTTGGTATGTAGAGAGGAGAATCAGAACTAGTTTGCCCCTGAAGAAACCAGTTTTCGTCTTGTGTCAACCACTAAATAAGTGATGAATGATAACCTCCTAATTCTCTATAAATCCCTCCGAAATCCCCAGGAGGACATGCATTATTGAATTACAGATGCAGAATGATATCAAAGTACCACCTGCGGTCAACAAACCCATGCAAACTCGTTCCAGAGCCCCTCCTTTCCCCCCCTAACATCACGACTATGACAGAATACAATGTTAGCTTAAGCGCTGCACAGGTGATGCCCAGGTCATGAACTGTAACTCTATATGAACGGCTGGATTAAGAACAGGAAGAGCGAAACACTGGAGTTCTCTCCCTGCTCTAGACGCCAGTGCAGCTATGAAAAGTTGGGACACGTGTTCCACATTTCCTGAGGCCTAATGTGGAAAGATAAGAGGGACTTCAAATTACTCCCATGCTCGGCTTCCAAGAAAGTCTCATTGAGAAGGGAGGTGGTCGAGTGTGCGTTCTTTATGGGCGAAGAGAATGTCGGCTTAAGTTATGAGAAGTGGGAACATACCTCCCATAGAGGTCAGGTAGAATGTGCTGTGATGACGTGTGATGAAGTGGAGGAGGTCAAGTTTGCATTTAAAACCTGGAATTAGTCTGTGACGGAGGATGTACATTATATTCAGATTGGAGTGTTAATTCATTATAATTTAGAGCTGATGGCGGTGCTTCCACAGCTGAATGACCCTTTAATGACTCTGTTTTCTGCAGATTTTAAAGTCTGTTTAATGCAATTGATTCTGTGGCTGCTTATCCTTTCAAGTGGCTCTTACACATTTGCAGTTCAAGGCGGGATATTTACGCCCGTTATGTCCCATCTGCGATGTGTAATGGACGCAGGTGGGGTGAGGTTGTTCAGCCTCTGATCCACAATAAGCTACAGAGGCTTAATGGAGGGGAAAAGGTGGCAATGTGAGGCATCGGAGCTGGCAGGAACAGAAGAGAACTTCCTGAAAATGCCCATCGAAATCACACAAGGTCGAGACGGCTCAGAGACGTGCCCTTTTCTATCCATAGATGGGTCCCAGCTGTGGTTGAAAGAGGTGGAGGGAGGCAGAGGACTCAAGAGGTTACAGGACACTAGCGACCACAGCACCAAAATGAGTGAGAATAAAGAGAATACAGAAAAAGAGTGTGTGTTTGTTAGCATGTGTGAATTTCATGTTTAATGTCTACTGTTTATCTGGGTGTGAGCATGGTGTGTGATGTGAGCTCAGGCAGCAGTGGCAGGGCAGAGGTTACTGGGTCATGTTGGGTTCAGCAGATGGAGATCTTTTTGAAGTTGAGCAAGAGTGAAAGGGGGGGGGTGTTCTTGAAATCATACACTGGGTCACCTTATTTTGTGTACGTAGTGACGGCTGAACTTTGTCATGGCACCATTTTGGAATTGCAATGTGTTAGCGGCTACAGGACTGATTGTTCATGACATGTATTTCAGATGCTAGTTAAGTTTTAGGTAACATTCTTTATAACAGTTGGCCTACAATTTGCTTGTAACCCTTAAAACCAAGTAATACACAATATGGAGCAGTAGTATTCGGACGCCTGACCATTAAACCAACAGGGACTGTAATGACATTGAATTCAAATATATATACCAATATAGAGTTGGTCCCTTTTGCAGCTATAACATCGTCCACTCTTATTGGAAGAACTTCTGTGTGAATTTGTGCCTGTTCATTCTGTAGAGCATTTGTAAAGTCAGGCACTGATGTTGGATGAGAAGACCTGGCTCAAAACCTCTGTTCCAGTTCATCCCAAAGGTGCTCGATGGGGTTTGAGGTCAGGGCTCTGTGCAGGCCAGTCAAGTTCTTCCATCAAACCATGTCTTCATAGTCCTTGCTTTGTGCACTGGGGCACAGTCATGACGAAATAGAAAAGAGCTTTACCGAAACTGATGCCACTAAGTTGGAAGCATAAAATTATCCAAAATGTCTTGGTATGCTGAAGCATTAAGATTGACCTTCAATGGAGATAAAGGGCCTGACTGAAACACCTGAATTAAATAATTTACAGGTGTGGATGAATACTTTTACCCAAATTGTGTATCAACTCTCAAATTAGCATTACAAGTGGCTTTTGTTTATGAATCGTGAATGGTCAATCAATTCTCAGATTCCTAGATTGTTTCCTGGAATTATAAACGTCTGCATGTCAACATTAAATCAACAATTCAAATACAAACATAAACATTGTTGATCATATCTCAACCCCTACATAGCTGGCCCCGCCCAGAGTTTGAACCACTCTGGTAAAACATCAAGTTGTATGCTGTACTCACATACACACTTCAAGTTTATGATACCAAAATACTTACTGCTCATGCAATCAGTTGCACATGCAAATATGGCATTCAATGAAATGTTTACTTGAATTGTTAAGCCCCTCCCCCTAAATGCAACTAACCTATAAGCGGGTAAGTAATGGTAGAAAATGTGTTTTTGTCTTGATGTTCTCACGCTAAGCACGACAGGCTGCAATGAACATCAATGAATATATCAGACAAGTTTCTATACTGTATATCATTAAATAGTCTTTTCAGACAGACCTGGAGTGGGATCCTTGTTCACTCAGACTATAGGTGCTGCTGTCTCTAACCAGGAGATGAGTAGGTGGGGTTCGGCCCGTCCCTTCAAGATTCCTCTCCGCAGGAGGTCCTGGAGACTCCGCTGCAGCAGGTGACCTCTCCAGCATCCTGCGCCCTCCCTCTGTGGGGCTGTGCCAAGGAGACACTGTCCGCTCCCTGCTCTCCCTGCTCCCACTGGGAGCCAGCAGGGAGGTGGTGCTGCCATGATGAGAATGAGGGTGGTTGTGATGAGGAGCGCTGTAAGAGCTGGTGTCGATGCCGCTGTCGGCCGACGCCCCCTGGAGGTATCCTCCTCCTCCAAGGCCGTTGGGCTCCAGGTCGCCCTGGTCACCGCTGGAGCCTCCGCCTGCACCCATTTCGTACCATTTGTCGCTGTCACTGTGGCCCCCGCTGGAGGCTGTGCTGGAGAGGGTGTTACTGCTGGAGTGTCCGGAGTAAGGGCCGTCTGACTGCTGGAGCAAACAGGACAAGGGAGAGTCACGCAAATGACATAACTGAAATATTACTTATTATCACCTAATCATCAAACTTCCTACATTTAAATGCAGTATAGCTAACTATGCTAGCAGGGTGAACTTCAACCTGTGAAACCGACAGATACAAAAGAAACAAGCCATCCGTGCACCAGAGTGTAGAAAGGCAGGGTTTACAGTGTAAGAACTGTCCTGTCAGAGTCACAGAAGTTTACAGTGGGAGGTGTACGGCCGGCGTGAAACCTAACCTGGCTGCTCTTCTTCGGGGACAGGTGGATGACCTGCTCCTGCCTCTGGATCCGGGGCGCTCCAGAGTAGCCTTGCCCAGACTTTGAAACTGGTGTCTCTGCAATAAAGAGAGCAATAAACATAGCTGGGGTTGGTGACAAACACATGCACTGAGACAGAGCCTGCCTGCGGCACAAACAGATGATTTGTTGATGATTCAACAGAGAAGTTGTTCTTCTCTCTGCTTTCTTCTGCGTATTTGCTGCTACTCACGCTTCCCAGAGACTTATAAAGCTGACAGTTGTTTTTATTCTGCCTCTGCCGTGTCCTTAAACAAAACAAAAAAATCCTGGATCGCTTGTCATCTAAAAACCAACACAATTCAAACACAAATTTGTCCCCGGACTTGTCCCTGCTGGCTTTGTTTGTTCGGGGGCAAGCTATGATGCATGAGGTAATGTGTCTATGTGTCCCAGAGCATAACTTGGGGTATAAATGGCACTGTTGTGTAATTGTTGAGGTTATGCAACAAGACATACAGAGCAGGCAAGCTAATGACCACAGCATCATGAGAGGTAGAACTGAGCGAGGTATCATAACATCTGCTGGAGTGAATCTTGTAATGTAGAGAATGCTTCCATATCTCACTCTGAATATTCATTACTCTGCATAGTTTTCTCTGCAGAGAGGCCCACAGGGCTTTCTGCACTAATTAGACATGGCTGCATGTGTGCATGCCTGCTGGTTTGAGTGCTTCTGCACTTTCTGCGAGTACACATTTGTGTGTGATACATTGTTTGGTGTCTTTGGATTATTGCATATGTGACTGGTGTCCCAGATGTGTCCTGATATAAAAAACAATCCTGATATTTCATGACTGAGCTTGTAATATTTTCCCTGTACTGTCAGTGTGTGTGTATGTGTGTTCTCCTGAAGGCTTTCTGCAACTAGAACAGCGCTGTGCATTTGAAGGAAAGTCATGACAACTAGTAATTTTCTGCATCTCACTATTCAGTGCATGGATTAGTTATAAACAAACCATTGGACATCAAAAGAAAATAAGAGGAAATGTTAAGTTAAAAGGTGTCTGCAGAATAGAGTGTGATTCTGTAAGTAGTCTCATTGAAAACCTTGAAAGGCTACAGACTGTCCTGTTTGTGTCTGGGAGACAAAAACTAAGAGCAAAAGTGAGTCCTCTGCCCTCTGCATGACTCATGTTATTTCTGGACAGCGCGCGGCCACATCATCATCGCTGAGGACTAGAGGGTCAAGGGGGTAAGAAAGGGAGGGGGGAGGAAAGGACAGAACCCTAAACCACAGGGACAGCAGAGCAGACTGTGCAGAGCCGGACACTTGGCTGACATGGGGCCGAGCTGGCCCAGCATGCATTGTTCCACCCTGACCAGTACTGACTTAAGTGCTATAAACAACCACAAAATAAGAGACTTGGGTTTTTTTCTCTGTGGTTGTGGCGGTTAGGAACAGGTTGAGGGCACGGCAGAGAGCAGGCTGGTAAACATTTGACCAAAGAAACATCCTGCTGGATATCACAGCGGCCGAGAAGGAGCAGTTAGTCTTTGTGGTTTTCCGAATCGGAGCTGGAAAACAAGAAGAAAACTCCCGAAAAACATTGCATTGAAGGATACTTGTAATTAAATGGAAACCAGTGTACAAGACAATAAAAAAGATGAATGAGAGGCAAACATAAACAGAGTTGGAGAATGAGGAACAGGCTGAAGGGAGGAAGGGAGGGAAGGAAGGAAAGGCACACAAAGAGAAGGTTGGCCAACTGTGCTGACAGGAAAAAAAGGAATTCCTCCCCTTTCTGGGTCTCTTTTATTAAACCTTATAGAGTAGAGTGAAAAGTGACTGTTTGCCTCATTATCTTCCCACCTCTTTGTCTGTTTGCAGAGACATTAAGATCTTCTCTGTGAAGGCAATATAATTCACAGCTTGAAGAAGAGGCGGAGGAGGAAGAAGAGGGAGAGAAGGGGAAGAGAAGTGCAGTTCAGAGGCAGTGTGGAAGCTGTCAGAGTTTGTATCTTAGCTGAGGAAAAACTGTCACGAGAGGCTGAGGAGGCACACACAAACACCCGACACACACTCCAGGTTACCTGTCAGTTTAAAGGGTTGGGAGATGTGTGTAAATATGGATGATTTCTTTCCCAGGGTGCCCCTTCTTCTAGCACTATTCAGGAGTCAAGTGCCCCAAGCATCCCATAAAAAAACACTTCCCTTCCCTTCAAGATAAACCCACCTGTTGATCCTCTTTCAGTTCCTCCTCCTTCATCCATCCTTGACCAATTAGGAGTGGACTTCCCGCTGGATACGCCCTCTCCAACCACCTCCCGCCTGTCCCCAGACATGGGAGAGTGTCTAGTGGGTGGAAACCTGGTTAATAAGCACATAGGCAGGAAACCAGAAAATGATATTCAGCTTTTAAAAATGTCTCGCTGTGTGTTTCCACTGATTAAAAATGCAGAGCTAGAAATGACACAATGGAAGAGTTTGAAACACAATGCATTTTCCCACAGGCTGCAGTGGGTGGAAAAAGACGGTCTGTCAGGAGCATTATCAAAGACAAAGACACACAAATGCTATCACCTCACTCTCCTACACCAACGTCATACACTGTTACAACTGTCAAATGAATCTAATCTCAAGCCAACCACTGCTGTATTAGAATACAATGCATTAAACATAAAAGTGACTAATCAATTTCTATTTGGGTGGGATGATTAAATCCTACGTCTAAAATCAGGACAGCAGTAGATGTAGTCTTACAGGAGTGGTGAGGAGAAAACTGAGAAATGCTCTTCAAATAGCTAAAAGATGATTAACGAACATGTTTGTACCATTATGATCATTCAGCTGTTATGCTGATGATGCACAACTATTTTTCTCAAAAGCCCAAATTAACTGTCCTTCTTTTAGACTTGTTAAGCTGCTTCAAAAAGTGCATCTCTCTTTTTTTCTTCTACTTAAACTCTAAAAAACTAATTCTTGAATTGAGCATGTGAACTCTACTTCATGTGTCTTTTCAGTTGACTGGATCATGTTAGTCAAATATCACATGTATCGCTAAAAATCTCATGACCAGTGCATGACTTAAGCTAAGAAATGTTGTAATATTAAAGATACATTTTGTTCTCTAAAGATCTCAAAATCCAAACTCATGAGGACTAAACAGGATTACATTTTTGGGAATATTTTGGTGCTTTTTGCCTTTATTTGATAGGATGATCCATCAGTATCCTAAACAAGTCTCAGTAATACAGATTGATGCTCTACAAACAAGTTCTGCACTATTTATTAAGTATTTATGGACCTTTATAATCTTGTTTTACTGGTGGCACTTTCTTTCTTTTTATCTTGTTTTTATTGACCAATGGTTGATTTTACTCTTATTGATTGCTCATTTCCTGTTTTTATTGTTTTTATTAAGGGTTACCTCTTAAGCACTAAGCACTTTGTCACTTTGTTTGTCATGTATCATCCTGTGCTGTTTGTTGTGTTGATGTTAAAAGGAGGCTGACTCAATGCAAACAAAATCTACCTACAGGTACAAATAAAGTGACCTTGAACCTTAACTTCTTTACTTAAAACACACCTCTTTGCATTGGCTTTTAATTCCTGTTGAGCGAGATATCCAACATTTTATTTAGCTTTTATTTATTGTGACTTTTTCTTGTGTTATCTATTGTGCTTTTGATATCTATTCTTTTTTAACTACCATTTGTTTCTATTGATTGTGTTTTTAAGCTTTTAGAGCACTTTGGCCAACTGCGGTTGTTTTAAAATGTGCTATATCAATAAAGCTTGACTTGACTTGACTTGACTTGAGACAGGAAATGTGGGGAAAGAGAGGGAGAAAGACATCAACAAAATCATACTGAGAATTGGTCCTACAACCAGTGTGATGAGGACATAAGTCTCATGGGGCGCCTTCTCTAATTATTGAACCAAAACATCACCCCCAAAATCTAATTTCAATCAGTTTTCAGCAGGTGTAAATACGGTTGTAACATCACGTCAAAAACACATTTTGTCTTATCATTTTCATTCATTGTTTACTTTAGGGATGAAAGGAGGACCGAAATGATTACTGTGTCAGTTTTTCTTCAAAGTAATTTTCCAGCAGATGTTTGACCTCAGCATAATTTCAATGTATTCCATTTTTCCTACAATGTTATAAAAACTGCAATTTACGGGCTGTGTGATGTTACGAAAAAGGTTCAAAGACATCATATGAGGAGCTGTTTTGAACATTCCCCACAGAAGAAGAAAAAAGACTGAATATGTTGGCACTTCAGCTGCACAGCTCTGACAACATGGGATGGGTAGAGACACCCAGAGCTGCTGATTATATCTCTTTTTCCCTTTTTGGTAGTTTCTCCTTTTGCCTATTTTAGAGACTATAGTAATCAATCAATCAATCTCCTTGAGAGTGCCTAGATCAAGCCCCTCTCCATCACATTTCTTAATGTCTGTGTATGTTAATCAGTATTATTTATATACGTGTAAATCAATAAACTCAAACTAACTATGTAGTTGATTGATCAAGGCTGATGGGTGACAGCAGTGAATGATGGGCTGTCATGTAGTCAGCCACGTGATTAGATGCAACTGCTCTCTTAATTCTTCTGCCAGTGACTGTAATGCATTGTAATATATTCATTTTAGCTGCAGTACAGACAAGATGTGACTTTATATTGATGTTAATGTGACAGACGTAGATTTCTCAGTGAAATTTGGTTCGTACATACATGCTCAAACAATATCTTCAAATAGTTAGTGGATAAACCTCCACTCTTGGACCATTTTTGAACGTCTTTTTAACATTTTACAACAATAAAAGTGCTCCCCGTGTACAATCATCTGCCTGAGTTACTGTTTATCCTGAACCGATCTTTCAGAATTCCTAATTTTCTGGCTGTTTTAGCAGCTTCTGAAAACCTTTTTTTACACAGAAGCCTGCTTGCAGGTCTGACTTGTGTTTCTGATCATGCTTTGTTTTATGGTTTGATTTATTTTGCTCATATATTGCACTTTTGTGCCGTTGTGACTTTGTAAATGTGTTTTAGAAGTGTGACATAAAATCATAGTAACTCAAGAATTCCATAAGGATCACGTGAAATTGAACACAATGAGAGAGTGCTTTGGGGCAGGACAGAACTTAATAGTACTAAAGGAAAAACTGGTTTTCTGATACAATTCATCATAACTGTAATAAAAGAAATGAAACAATGCCTTCCACAGACTAACATAATCCCTCTCCCCCAGATTCCTTACTGCTCAGGCATGGACTTCTGCCTCCAGTGAGCTGAGCTTCCGGAGGCGTCGCTGGAACATGACAGGTTGCTTGGCGAGCTGCGATTGTGAGGCGAACGACCCAACGCCAGGGAGGAGGCCAGGCTATAGCTCTCACTGCCCGGGGACATCCTGATGTAGAACAAGCACACACACACACACATAGGAACTGTAAGAATCTGAAGGCACATGCAAATGAAGGAAATAAAGGAAGATGAAATAAACACAGCAAAGCCTTGTAAGGAGCAAAATGTTCTAAGCTCTTCCTGCAGAGGAAATGCCACTGGTTGCTACATTGCGAGTGCAGTTCCCACACAGTCTGGATGGAAAAAATCTGATGAATATTTAAAAGCTTCTCCATAAAATCCTTTACTGTCCTAAAGCTGCCTTTTGTGAGCTCAAATAGATAACTCACTTGGATGAGTTACTATAATTCTGGCTTAAAGAATTAAACACTACAATTACCATCTTACAATCAATACTAGTTGGGAAAGCTAATGCAACCTCCTCAAATGACCAACATTATAAACAATGGCCCACGTCTCAAAGGGTAATGAATTCCGACCTCTTGGGGTCCAGGGGTCGGCCATCGCTGCTGACACTGCGTGGGATGACCCCGCCCCTCTCCAGCCTCTCCGCTGACAGGGTCTTCCCCACAGAGCTGCCCAGGCTGATGGCCCGGTTTGGTTGATGAGGCTGTGGTGAGGCCGTCAGTGACTGCTGAGGGCTGCTGGATGTCCTCTGCCACTTGTTGTTGTTGCTCCTGAAGGGGAACTTGTATTCGAAGGAGCCGCTATCGCTGCTGCTGCCCTTGTAATCAGACACAGGCATCCGATAGAGCTCTGAGCAGCCCCTGTGGGAGAGAAGAGACGCATAAAGTGAGGGTTCATCTTGGCAGAGATTGAAAAAAGGTTTGAAATAAGATGTTCTTCGAGACTTTTTAAATATGAAAAGAAACTAATTAAACAAAGACATGCACCTCTGCCTTTAAAGGTCTCTAATAGCTTCTACAGTTATGTGATTCCAGATGCATCACTGACATCGTTCCATCCTTACAACCATTTGAAGCATAAGATCTTTGCACTACTCCTATCCAAACCTACCTGCGCGGGGTGGCGTCATCATGTGGAGGGATGATGGCAACACGCACAGACACTGAGGTTCGCAGCAGGTCAATCATCTGCTCATGTGTCAGCGTTGCTACAGCAACTTTGCAGATTTCAACCAGTCTGCTTCCCTGTCGTAGTCCTGCCTGCCAGGCATAACCATATGGCTCCACCTGTAAGTTAAAAAATGTGACTTAATCACTGCTAAAGCTGAGAGATGCTCCATTTAATGAACAGTCATATCCAAGAAGGGCAGGGGGGCTACAGTGCCTAAATGTGTTATTAATATGATTATGTTCTATGTAGTTTATGCACCAAAAACTAAGGCAGATATTTTTCTATGTAACACTAAGAAGAGATTTGAGACAATGCATGAAATATCTGAGTCTAGCTAGATCCCTGAACTATAGACACTATATGAGCCAGTCCGCAGCCTTAGATCCTCAGGTGAAGCGCAACTGGTTGGTCCGAAGTCAAGACTAAAACCTAAAGAAGATTGTGCTTTTGTCATCACAGCCCTTGACTTTGGAAGAGCCTGCTCGAGGAAATAAGGTGGGAAGAATCAGGAACATCTGCTAAATCTCTTCTGAAAACTCACTTTTATAGACTTGCTTTTATGTGATGACATCTTTTTATTGTTCCCTTTATTGTTTCTAGGTGCTTTTCCCGTTATATCCTCAAATCTGTTATTGCTATAATCCTTCTTAATTGCTTCTATGGCTTTTTCTATGGGATTGATTTGTTTTCCTTTTATGATTTTCCTTTCACCCATCTCTTTTTGAATGTTTTTGATCTACTTTACTGTTCTTGTTTCCCTTTACTGCATTTATTGCTTTAATTTATTCTACTGTTCTTATTGCTACAATACCATCGCTTTTAAATGCATACATCACTTTATATCTTCTTGTTGTTTGGTTATTGTGTTACTTTGGGTTATGATGTTGCCTTGCAGTTTGGAGTTTTTTTGAGAAAGGGAACTTACATTATTTGGATCATTTGGTTGTTTATGTTCCTGTGTATGGGTTCTTATGATTTGTTGTCATGAATGCTTTTGCTTGAAGGTCAAAACACTTTGTAATCCCTTGTTTAATGGTACTATGTGAAACAAGTTATTATTATTACTATTATGATTACTATTATAATAATTAATACTACTATTATTAAATATAATAAAAATTAGTTTTACTATTATAATAATAATTGTAATTACTATCATTATTAATAATATTATTACTATTTTTAGTAATTATTTGTATTATTATTAATATTATTACTATTCATTTTATAACTACGTTTATAATTATTATTTTCAAAATTCTTCTTATTTTTTCTTATTAGTATTTCATTATTGTTATAATTATTTTTTTCATGATTATTATTGTTGTTATTATTATTATTATTATTATTATTATTGTCATTATTAGTAGTAGTGTTATTATTGTTAGTAGTTAATAGTATTACCAGTAGTATTAGTAGTTGCAGTAGTAGTAGTAGCAGCAGTAATGGCAGTAGTAGCAGTAATTATAGCAGTAGCAATAGTAGCAGTAGTATTAGAAGTAGCTGTTGTAGTATTTGTAGTAGTAGCAGTAGTTTCAGCAGTGGCAATAGTAGCCATAGTATGCGCTAGTAGTAGCAGTAGTAGTAGGAGTAGCAGTTGTGGCAATAGTAGCAGTTGTGGCAGTAGTAGTAGTAGGAGCAGTAGTAGTAGTAATAGTTGCAGTAGCAGTAGTAATAGTAGTAGTAGTAGTAATAGTAATAATGGTTGTCAGCATCACTAGGTAAACTCAAGCTGATGAAGTATATCATTTGACTTTTAAACCCCTGCCCTTCTCCAATAAACTTGATAGTTGAAAGAACAGTTTAAAAATAGTGACTCAAAGACAGTTACCTCTGCCACGATGCCTTCGTAGTTCACGTGGAAGCCGAGCTGCCCCAGGCCATTTCGACGGAGCGTCATCTCTGACGACTCACAGCCTTTAGTCAGGAACTGGACAGAGGAGGGGTGGCAGAGAGGTGAACCAAGTAAATGTGAAAGACGATGTGACAGGAATGATCAGAGGAGAGAGGATGAAAAGGAACAAAGAGGGTCAAAGGGTGAGGAGGGAAAAAAAGTGAGCATAGACATGGCGGACATAGAGGAAACAGGAACAGAGAGGGAGAAAAAAAAAACAGGTTACAATGTATTTCATAAAAAGCCCAGTAGCTGTTTATAGTAGAAAAAATTAAAATGGGATTATCTGCATATGTGAGAGTCAAGGCATACAGTGTGTACATAAGTCTCTTAGGGATCAGTTAAGTAGCTTTAGTTACTAGAGGAAGCCTGTGTATTATTGCTTCAGTTCAAGGGGTACACCCTTTACTACACATGTGCACTCATACATTCCCACACACACACACACACTGAACAGGAAGCAGGCATCTCTTGCTGTGACCCTTCAGGCTGTTTACTCAGAGATGCATTACGAAGAAACTGAACGAATTCAGGGGGAATCTGTTGTCATGTTTAGCTGTGATGGATGTCGTAGAAAATATTGGAACAACAGGGGATAAAAAAACAACACACTGTATGTAGCTGTAATGATTTGAACATATAGCATTTGACACAGTGGAACACACATTACTACTACAGAAATTGGAACTGTATGGTAAAATGATTAAGTTATTTAGAAATAGGTAACAATATATGAAAATGAATAACACTGATTCAGATTGTAGAAAAGTAAGTTGATGTGTTTCAGTATTGGGACCCAAGTTCTTTATACTTTATTTAAATGATATTTGCAGAGTTTCAAATAAGTTGAAATGTGTTACACTTTGCAGATGATACAAATCTATTTTGTCTTAGGGAGAACATGAAAGAGTTACTGAAATCAGTATCAATCAAACTGAGTTGATGAAGTTAAAAATATGGATTGAAGTCAATAAGTTCTAACTAAATGAGGGTAAAACTCAATTCATGGTGTTTTGTGGAGACAGGGATAGTTTTGAAATAAAATTGAATTCAAAATAATTGAATTTGAACACAACTTTGAAATAACATTTGTAGGAGTTCCCTTTTGATCATAAACCCAGTTGGGAACCACACATAAGATGCATCAAAGCTGCTGTAGGCATCCGCCTGCTGTGGACGTTCCGGACTCCAGCTGATATGGATGTGCTGCAATGCTCATGGTGGAAAGTCTTACCCTGTCTCTGTTCATAATTTGACATAGTGGTCTAGACCTGCTAAGTTTGTAAAAGCGTCTTGAGATAACGTTTGTTGTGATTTGGCGCTATACAAATAAAGATTGATTGATTGATTGATTGATTGAGTGATTGATAGATTGATAGATTAAACCGAATTATCCTTATCCATTGATATGCTTTTCAAAATAAAAAATCTGTTGAATAAGAAGTGCCTTCATATATTGTATTGTATATAAGTCTATAATCAAAACCCCATATAAAACTATTAGAATGATAAATAAAGCATGCTGTCATAAAACTTCTAATCCATTTTTCATAAGGTCCAGCACTTAGACATTTTTAGATGTGTCTTCAAAAAGATTAGAAATATTTTTTTAAGCTATATCACAATCTTCCTGTTAGTCTCTGATTTTTGTTTGAATTAAGAAAGGATAATATAATTGAAGAGGGACATGTGTGTATGTGTGTGTGTCTATCTAGAACCAACGTAAAATACAGCTGTGTTTCAGATCTGGGAGTCAAACTATGACCCTACCTTAGTGATGAGTTGAAATGTTTTAGCTCTCGTGGAATTTAAAAAAAAACTGTAAAAATGTAAACTAATTAACGATTACAACATAGAAAGAGTAAGACTTAGAGGTTTGTTATTTTCTTTGTTGTACTGCTGATTCCCTGGGTTATATTATGGATTGTAAAAAAGCCTCGAGCCTCAGCCTTCTCCTTCATTGGTCATTGATTGTGTGAATTTCATTGTGTGAAATATGGAAGAGTAAATTTGTGTTATTTTTATTTTGTCAGTTGGATATTCCCATGGACTGTAGAATGTGTTTCTCTTAAGAAATGCCTGAAATCAATTATTTATATTCATTCATTCAGTGTCATGTTTTCATTAAAAGATGTGTCTCTCAAAATGAAGGTGGGGCTGAGGGATGCTGTAAAGCAGTCACATCTAAATCAGCAGCAGTGAGGTAGGAAAGTTAAAAAACTGTGAAGTATTTAAGGCAGGATCCCCCGTCCGACTGAAAAGGGCAACCACTGATTGGATAAAGGATCAGGATATAATTATCCCCCATCCTGATGACTGTTTCATCATGGTTGCTTACATCTCATCCCTCTCACTCTCTCCCTCTAGTGACGCGCGCCTGGTGACTTAAGGGCACCTTTCATTTCTCTGTCTGCGCAGAGCTTCTATAGAAGTCAAACTCACAAGGAGGGGTGAATAAATCATGGCGCAGACGTGCACCTGATAGGAATTGTTATGATGCTCTCTGATGTTTCTGAATGTGTGCGTGGGAGAGGGAGAGAGTATAAGGGGGAAAAAATGAAACGATAAAAAGCAAACAAGAGGGGAGAGAGAGAGGGAGAGAATGAGAAAGAGAGAGAGGGAGAAAAAAGAGGGGGAGAGCTCCAAAAAGCAAAGGGCCCAAGGCCACTTCACTCCCTCTCCCTGGCACTGAAGGAGTCCAAACGATTGAAGATTAACGCCAGATGCATAAAATGCAACATGAAAGTGGTACATTTCAGAATCTTGGGCCAAATAATGATGTGTGTGCTTGTGTGTGTGCATAATGGGCCTGTGTGCAAATCAAAGATGGTGGACTCAATCCAGGTTACATAAATACATGATAAAAACCATCACACACACACACACACTCACACACGCACACACACACAGTTTGGAAGTTGGGAGCGGCTGGGGAAATGAATGTATTCTAAAGCACTGATGATTACATAAGAAAACACCTTTTTTTCAGACCAGTTTCCATGGAAACAGCTAAGGAAGAGCTAGCACCACTTTGCTGCGTGTGTGTAGGTGTGTGAGCCATTAAGGAGTATGTTGTCCAGGGGTGTTTATGAAACTCCCTCACTAAGCAGGAGACAAGTAATCAGACAGCATCTCTGGCATGTAGACAGAAAGAGCAGTGTTGTCATCCTGGCAGACTGACAGTTTGTAGTATGTGGGACTGCGAGTGGGCCAGTGATCATCTTAATCTATTGATTTACTGTCTCCATGGAGAACTCCCAACAACAACAACAGCATCATGAAGTCTGCTTTCATTTAGCTGAATTAGTAGTGAGACCAGACTAATCCCAGAGACACTGATGAACTGCATCGTGTCACTTCTTATGCGAACACTTAATTTGATTTAGAAAGTGTGGTTGCCTCACTCCCTGCAGTGGTGACAGAGCTGTTAAAGTAAGCGGATATTTACTCTTTCAACATATTAACAGAGCAGTTTGCATCCAGCTGTGATGTACATGTGTCAAAGTCAATTCTTGGAAATTTTAAGTCCTCTTTGTGAGTCATGATGAGTGAAGCGGGCTTGTGTATGTGTGAGTGTCTGTGTTCTAACCTCCAGACGTTTGACCACCTCTTTGAAGTCCTCAGTGTTGTTACCGATACTCCTCAGAGACACATTTTCTCCCCGCTCGTAGAAAATCCGCAAAGACGCCGGGCTGCTCAGCGTCCACCCAATCACGTCCTTAGTGGCGCAGTTGAACACCACGGCTTTGGCTTCCCGATCCAACAGGATCAGAAAGTCATTCGAGATGGCCAGAAGAGCCTCCAGTTCCCCTCCGGTCCCGTGATCCTCAGCGTAAACCGGCCAGGTCACTCCCCCGAGGCTGCGAAGCTCCGCCCCTCCGTACGGCTTACTCTTCTCTTTCTTCTTGTGGGCCAGCGAGATGAAGGGGAACTTTCCCGAGGGGTCGATGGGTGTGCTGGTGGTGTGGCGCTCGGCAAGGTCCCGCAGGTACTCCTGGCGGGTCCGGGTGGCCATGGCGCGGAACTTGTGCGACTTGTGGGCGGCGTTTTCTGCGTTGATGACTTTGGCCAGAAGGAAGTCCCGGAACACTGAGGACTTGGGAAATGTGACACCCTCTGGGATCGGGGGGCCGAAAGAGGGCATGTCTTTGGAGCGAGTGACTGACACACTACGAGGACAGAAAGAGGAGACAAACAGGAGGAGAGAAGAAAGACATTATTGGTTAGCTTCTCCATTCTGGCAGCATAGACCCAATATTTGACCGACTTCAGGGTGGGTATTTCATCATGACCTCATCAATCCTGTGGTTTGATTTAATCTTTTACTCCACAGTAAAACTACCCACAATGTCTCACCACAGATAAGCTCTGGGTGTTTATGTCATGAAGATTTAGATGGAGAAAGAAGTTGCCAGATTGTGCAACAAAGTTTATTTTTGATATAAAGCGTCATGCTGTTTGCTCAGTCGAGTGTGGGAACACAAGTCTTGACGAGTAGACCATTCATCAAGGCAAAAACAAAAATACTGAAGTTGTTGTCCTCTCTCTCTCTCTTCATCTCCCTCTATCTCTCTTTCCAACCCTAACTCTGTTGAGGCAGATGACTGTCTAACATGAGTCTGGTCCTGCTCAAGGTTTCTGTCTGTTAAAGGAAGTTTGTCTTTGCCACTGTAACTTGTTAAATCCTGCAAAGTGCTCTTCTCATGGTGGATTAAGATGAGATCAGACTTAGTCCCATCTTATAAGATGGATCTTATCCTGCCTTGATGTCGGGTCTTTGGTGATAATATAACAGAGTACAGACCTGCTCTGTTTGAAGCATCTAGAGATAACAGTTGTTTTGATTTGGCGCTATACAAATAAAGATTGATTGATTTGCTGTATAATTAAGGCTACCTGTGTTCCCCTTTTCTCAATAGTGAAGCATATGCTTCATTTTCACATATTTGTCTCCTTGTTTTCTGTCTCTGCTCTCCTCATCCCCTGTTCCCTTTCATTAAGCCCCTGGAATGGCAATCTGAGGCTCTTCACCCTGTCTGGTATGTCAGGAACTCAGCTTTGCAGCCATGGAGAGAAAGGAGAATCACGGAGGAGGCTGAGGGGAGAGTTCTGCTCCATATCTCATGCCCAAAAAGCCCCGAGTGAGGGAAGAGGAAAATGTGGCTGAGGAAGGAGGACTGTGTGGGAGACTCTGCAAGGATTATTGCTTACTGGAAAGCAACTGAATTTTTTTCTGAAATGTGAGACAAACAGAATTACAACCTGGTCTGTTGGAAGTCTGAGTCTGGAGCAGCTGGAAAGAAGCACAACACTGTCCTTAAACGGCCTTTTGAATGACTGGAAGTGTATTTTGTCCGAACATGGATCACCTGTCCACGTCACAGATTGCCTCAGGTGATAATTACCAGCTGAGAAAAGTAGCCCAGAAAGTCATGGCCCTCATCCCACACGCCTCCCTGCTGACATGCATCAGCACTCATGTTGACACCAGGATTAATCGCTTTGTCTAATAAGCAACTAAAGTCAATAATATGTCACCCACATATTTCTAAACATACCTCAGAGACATCTCGTCTTCACCGGAGACGTGTGGTGTTCAATTACACTAACCATCAAATTGTTGACACCTCATTTCCCACCTTTCAACGGTTTGTGACGCACAGAGGTAAGAAAGGAAACATTTCTCTCTGGCCTTAGAGAGTGAAAACACGGTATAACCTTGATAAATGAATGCTGCTGATTCCCTCAGTAGTTTTTTTTATTTCGAAATGCTACTTACATTTCCTCTACAGCTCATGAGCCAAAGTCTCAAGGCCAACAAGAAGAAGAGGGAAGAAAGTATTAGAAGTGAACATGTGAAGCTGCAGGCAGGGTCCCACAAACATACTAACATATATACGTCCTTGGAGCTTTTGTTGAAGGTGTTTGTGCCATTTTTTTCTTGCACATCTTTCATAAAAAGAACCTTCTTTCTCTTATTCAACATTCATGTGACTGGGATTAAAAAATCCACACATTGGCAGTTCATGGACATGAGATATGTTTCGTCATTCCTTAATGAATCATCATGTAAAAGGTTTGTTTTGTCTTTTTCTGCCGAAGAAACATAGCTTCACCCAGGCCTAAGTTGAGTTGGAGA
This sequence comes from Notolabrus celidotus, assembly GCF_009762535.1. Lineage (NCBI taxonomy): Eukaryota > Metazoa > Chordata > Actinopteri > Labriformes > Labridae > Notolabrus > Notolabrus celidotus. Next base: position 8,700,515 of record NC_048284.1, on the reverse strand, counting down.
TGATTGTTGATGCTTTTGTTTCACCTCGCTGAAATTCTCTATTAACCCCTCTTAGCGACACTTCTTTGAACCGTCTACAAGTGATCCAAAATGCTGCTGATGCTGCTGCTTCTAAGCTTCTGACAGAATCATCCAGAAGGTCTCATGTCTCACCCATCCTCCTGTCTTTGCAACGGCTTCTTGTTAAATTCAGATTCCAGTAAAATCCAATCTACTGCAGCGTCCAATCAGTAAGTAATATATGATACAGGGGCGTGTCTGTCAGTAGAAAAGACTTCCCTTATCACACCTTAGATTTCCCTCCTCTCTCCTCGATCCTCTTTCCTCCAGCAGGACTCCTCAGACCAGACTCAATCTAAAGGAGGCTGTGTACTTCAGATCATTGCTCCTAATGTCTGAGGGCTCTTAAAGCAGCTGAAGAACAATTGTTCAGACATGCCTTTGTTTGATCTGTCTGTCTCTGCTTTAAAGTACTTGTTTTTAATGTCTAGTGCGATCTTGTTGATTTGCCTTTTAATCTTTTATTGTGAAGCACTTCATGACGTGTGTCCTTGAAAGGTGCTGTATAAATAAATTGAGTTAATTACTTATCAAAGTATGATACATTAGAAAAAGTGGAATAAAAATTATTTTGTCCTTGGATAAAGTCAGCATTGTTGTATTTTCTGTGACTAAAAAGCCAGTCGGTTTGAACTGAAAACTTACTGCACTTCATACTGCAGTGAATAAAGGGGAGGAATCTCTCTCCTCAGAGTGTACACCTGGTACTTCTGATACTACAACCCCAAATCTAAAAAGCTTGGGACACTGCTATACAACAGAATGTGATGGTTTGCAAATCATTAAGATCCTACATGTAATTGAAAATAGTGCCAAGACAATGAATAAATCTATTGTTTGATGAAAAATATATGCTCACTTTACTTAGATGCCAGCAACACATTTAAAAAAGTGTGTGTAATGGTATAGTGTTTAAATATACACCTGGAGAGACATCTCCAACTACTCAGGTTAATTTGCAACAGGTTGGCAACATGACTGGGTAAAAAAAGGGTATTCAAGAGACGCAGAGTCTTCTACAAGTCAATATGGGAGGTGGTTTACCATTCTGTGAGAGACTGCGTGAGCAGATATTTCAGCATTTTTAGAATAATGTTCCTCAGAGTAAGGTTGCAAAGAGTTTGGGGATGTCATCTACAGTACGTGAGATGATTAAAATACCTCTATACAAAAGGGATCAACAAATACTGAGGAACTTCAAACCCTCATTAAAAACAGACATGACTCTGAGGTGGAACCCACTGCATGGGCTCAAAACCACTTCCACAACCCACAGTCTGAGCACACAGTTTACAGAGTGTTGTTGGAAAGAGAAGGTGATGCAACACAAAAGGTAAAATGCTCCTGTGACAATCTTTTAAACATGCTGCTGGTGGCAGAGATTTTTAATAAAAATAACATTTTAAGTGCCAAATTTGGTATGTTGTTGTGGCACTACTATTAATTGAATTTAGGGTCTAAATTATTCAGAACCAATCAAATTCTGTCTTCTTTGACATTTTACCCAGTGTCCCAGCATTTTGGGGATTGGGGTTGTACATTAGAGTAAAGTAGAGTTTACAGTATATCATAAAAAGCAGTTGTCTTGATGTCAACCATAGACTGTATAAATAATGGACGTAGTATCCGTGACGTCACCCATCTGTTTCTGAAGTGCTGTTTTGAAGCCAATCGTTGGCGGGAGCCATATTGGAAATGCTGAACACAAACCTAGCTGAGGTTGGACTTTGAGTCTCCTCGCCAACAGCTACAGTGTTCCCGCCTGTCAATCAAATCAGCTGTGCCTCTCGTAATGGCAAACTCATAATCCTAATATCTTTGAAATTGCAGCGCTATGAAAAATTTTGCTCCTCGTACAGTGTGTGCCGATCAAGAAATGAGCTATCCAGACTACGCTTGTTTTCTGTACCAGGCTGTAAACATGTTGATTTCTGCTATAAAGATCAGCTTTTTTTAATTGGTGTGTATGTGGTTTCTGGTACTTCCGGAGCAAGCCTCAAGTGGACAATCGATGAACTGCAGTTTTTAACACTCCCGCATTTGCTCCAATTTACGCGGCCGTAGGTTGCCGAGACAAAGCTCAAAATAGCAGTTCTCATTTTGCACCTTACACTACTCGTGTTACAACTGTCAGTATATTTGTTCTATATAATACAGTCATAACTCACAGCTGGTAGCTACACTAAATGACATACTCTCAAGGCAGTGTTTGCATTACTGTGGCTAACAAATGAATTCTGCAGAGTTCTCCAGCTAGGTGCAGCTAAAGTGGTGCTAAGAAGGCCGAACAATTGATTAATATAAAATGTGACCTTTTATTCTTATTTCTTTACATCACTACAAACATCACTCGATACATTACAGTGGGGCTCTAAAAGCACTTGTGCTGATCTCAAACACCTGTGAGTCAGTCAGCCAAAGACCTGTGACTCATGCAGGACAGAGAGGAGTGATGGAGAGAGGAAAGCAGATGTATTAAAAGCTGGAGAGGAGGAAAAAAAGGAGAAAAAAATGAATGAGAAAAGAAGAGGGATTGAATGGGAAAAGAGTGGACATAGGCAGAGGAAGAAAGGGAAAGGAGAATGTAGTGCAGTGGGGATTGCTGGGCTGAGTGGCTGCTGTGTGATCCACATGGCAGGAGGTTTGGCTGTGGAAATGAAAGAGCACATTCCTGTGGTTTCAGTGATTTGTGGTCTTATAAATATCCAGTGTGTGGGCAGCTCCGCTTTTCCAGCATCCACGACCTGCTGCCCACTGAGCCAGGGCAAGAAAAAGAACATGTCAATACCTATTGGAGTGGGTGGCTCAGAGGTGTACTGTAGGTGTGTGTGCGGATGTGGAAGAGGTACATGTAACTTGTTTTCGTCTGCTTGTTACATCAAATCCTCAGAGCAGGAACAGTTTGAGTTTTTACAGTATCTAGGGGTTGTGCACTGGCTATATTTTGCTACACATGGCACATGTAATGATGATTTGTAGACAGAAATTCAACATAAAGGTATTAATTTGTCGTAATACCTACTGTAAATTGTAACAAGATGGATAAATGTATTAAGAATTTGGAAGGAAATACCAGCTGGTAAAATTTTTTTGTAGAGCTACCACCCACAGACTCTGATATTGAGTGTAATAGGATTTTGTCTTCTATTTTGGTCTTGACAGGAACATTTGTAATGTACAGTAGACTGCACAGAGAGGATTAACTTGTACCCAAGAGATGATACAGAGTATGTCAGAACACAGAATGAATAAACAGACTCAAATCAACTTGTACAAGATGCTTCATTTAGAAAAATAACTACATTTGAAGCCAGTTAACGTGCGTTTCTGAGCACTTTGCACTTCAGCCAGCCATGAATTGCTGCACTCACTGCAAAGTGAATGTTAATTACTTTTCAACATGCACTGATTGATGTGTTTCTTAAAGAAAAACAGTATAATACAAGGTCACACATGAATCATCTCAATCAGCTGTACTATAATGATTTCAGCTGAGTTTACAAGGTTTCATTTAACCATACATTTGGACAGCAGCCATTGAGACTTCATTATTTGAGAGTTGTGAGTAATTGTGACAAAAAAAGGCACAGCTACAGATGATTCTTGCAGTAACTTCAGCCACATTCAACACACCCTGGTACACCACAAGCACTGGAACATTTAATGATACTTCTGCTCCGTCAACAGTCTGAACTAAACTCAACATGCACCGTCCAAAGTACACCCAAAAAATCATACTGAACACTTCTTAGCTCCCAGCCGAACAGCGGGAAACAGATAAACACCATCTTCCATTAGCAAAGTCACAGTGGTCCCATTAGTCATCTTGCTCTCTTATCCCTGGTTTATATGAAACTCAAAATAAATTGCAGAGTGAGACCTGCTCTCCCTCCCCAAATCAACAGCAGGGTTTTGCATGTTTGTTCTTAACTCATTTATATTCAGATTTTAAATCCTTTCATAGCATGCAATTTGCGCAAGCTGTTTAAAGACTGACCAGGTTTTCACTTCTGTGTTCCTCTTGCCCATTTCAGCATTTTCTGTTAACTCTTGTATTTATCTCTTGCTGATTCTGCCCTGTTTGTGCATGCAAAGTATGTTCCAACAAAATCTCCTCATTTGAGGCTCACCACTCACTGAGATACTTTGAAAATGCAAGCGTACCCTCTGCAAGACTGTGTGTTCTAATTCAGTTGACCGGGCAACATGCATCAAGAAATCTGTATGTAAATATCATATAAATGTAATATAGGACAACCCTGATTTTGGGTCAACACCTCTTACCAATACAAATTCTTAGAAGAAAGATTTTGAGAACCACATCCTTTCTTTTCAATAAAGAAAACATTCTTAGTTGGTGATAATGATGAAAAAACACATTGAATGCCTTTTAAAACTAAAATGTCACATTCAACGGATTAAAATGTGATCATGAGTATAAATGAAGCATTATATATACACTGTAAGCAGTATCAGTATTTTAATACCATCAATATGAAGCCTGTCGCAAGGAATCATCTTAGAAATCTTTCAAAAAATGTGCTCTATAAATAAAGTTTGAGTTGAGTTGAGTTGAATTTGTTCCATCTTAGCAATAGAAAGCATTCATTGAGCCACCTCCTGATACATGGGGACACCAGAGACCTTCAGTTTAATTATATTAATGTTTTAGCTGCAACCATGCCTGCATTAAGAACCTGTTGCTGATTAGAAGGAAGACCCGGAGCAGACAAATATTGTCAGGTTCCTATTTGGCTTAATGTCCATTTCATATTGTTTGGAAAACCAATTAACACCAAAAGTTACATAGAACAGGATGCCAGAATAAGCATGAGAAAGATCCCTCTGACATGGGGGGACTGCTTCAGATATCTTAGCTCAGTTAAGTTTAGAACAATGGAGTCTGTGTTGAACTTTAAACTGAATTAGTCTGTATCTACAACTGATAGAACAGCGCTTACTGCTGGACAGGCCCTCCTCCCAAATCTCATCCGACACTGGGACACCTAATTCTTCAGCCCAGGCTTCCCTGAGATGACTGGCACTCACTGATACCATTGAAGCATTCACAAAGCCAGACATGAAATATTTAGAGTTTGTCTGTGAGAGAGGGAAGTGTAAGAATGTGGCCTTTTGGTTTGAATGAGAATTTTACTTTCAAGGAGGGAAAAAAACATCTTCTCTTTCGATCAATAGAAAGTAAGTATTCTCACCATTTGTCTGGTTTACTGTGTGGGTTATAGTGGGGAATTTGTTAAATGCTCAATAAGTCAAAAACGCCTCGCAGTGGCTTTGATATTGATGAAATAAAATAAATGTCCTTAAAGTGGCTTCCATACTTCTTGAAGAACTCAAGGCACGACAGCTCCTCATATTAGAAAGAGCGATGCAGTGTGCTTCATCTCCTGCCCTGTGCGCGCGTGAACATCCTCTGGAGTCTTGAGTAAACACACCAAAGCTTCAAAGCATCCTTACTTAATACATCATCTGACTCACAGCCAAATTCCCTGTGGTGTCTGTGAATCGTAATTCACTTTCTCAAACCTGATGTTTCACCTCTCTCCTCCGTGTGGGAAATTAGTTTTCACCTCAGAAAACTTAATTCACATTTGTGAATCACAGCAGGCGTGTGGACATACTGTTTGCTCCATATCCCTTCTTTTTGCTGGGCTCATTCTTCGAGTGTTGTTGCTCGGTAACGAAGTAGCCCCATGGGGGACAATTAAGACCTCACACAATGTATTCAGACAGCAATTAAAACAGCCATTAGCAGGAGAGGGGGGGAGAGTCAGAGAGCAAGATAAGAGAGAATGACAGAACAGTAGATAACAAGACAGAAGCAGGAGTGAACAGAGGACGAGATGCCCTCTACAGCTGAACAGTTAAAGAGAGAGAGGACACAGAGATGAGGCTGAATGTTCGTTATTCTTAAAAATGACACTCTGTGTTTCATATTACACTCCTCTGACAGTGTGGTAATAAATCGTGAGACATGGAGAGGGCTCTCAGTGCTCACAGCCTACTCTGCGATGGAGTGATGGAGCCGCAAAAGGCAATGAGAGCCATGTACAACTTATTGTGGGACGAGATAAGAGCGCTGTTGTTTCAGGAGTGTGGGAAAATGATTTCGGAGCGAAACTAAGAGGAAAACTTTGAGTGAAACTAAGTTGGCAATTATTTATCTAGACTTTTTTTTTTTTTTTTTTCAAATCTACAGGGCTGGCTTCAGTTTGAGATGACACATTGTGAACGGCCCACTGCTGAACAAAAACAGTTTCTCAACAAACTACTCCAAAACAAGAAAATGTCCAAACCTGTCAGGTGAGTAACAGCTCTGTTGACTGGCTTCCTTTTTCTGTTTTCAGATGCTACCCTGCCACATTTGAGGTCTACATTTTGGTCTACAAACTGCCCCTCTAATGTGAATTAACTAAGGACACATTGCACTTTTGGAACTGATAAGTCTAGCAAACACTTCACACGACAGCTAGAAAACCAATAAAGCTGCTATGTTTGATTGAGAACAGTCTAAAATACAACCCTCTTGATGAAAACATAATGTTGACACAAGGCTGGGTATATCTTACCTGTAGGAGCTGTTTTCTGAGCATGGGTTATGAGCGCGCACGATCACAAAGACGTGTTGGAAGTGGGAGCGAATGTTTTTGGGCGTGAAAGGGAGAGCTCCGGGTTCCTGGAACACAATCGTGACGATATCGTTCCCAATGTGACGCTTCCGCAGCAGCTGGAGAAGCACAAGGACGGCAAACACAACAAGATATTAAGTCAGAACATATTATGCAAAAAAAAAAAAAGAATAATCACAGTTAAAAAAAGAAATAAATGTTGAATGCACTCTGCAGTTTTGACACCAGGAACGACTGAAGGAACTGAAAGCTTCATCAAATGCATCAAGGAGGGATGGGCTATTAAAGCTAAGAGGTAAATAGATGCAATTATTATGGGCTTGTGTTTAAACTCCTTTCGAGCATACTGTAATTATTTGATTATTGATTGTGTGACTACAAAGCATAAAAGCAGCTCATGGAGAAAGACGTTGGAACTACAGTCAGCCCTCTTTCTGTCACTTACCTGTTGCTTATTGTTGGGTGTGTAGGGCAGCATGGTCGACACATGGAACATGATCTCATAGTCCTTGTACGTGGTGTACAAGGAGTGGGTGCCCGTTGAGTCAGCTGAGGAGAATACAAATATATGTTAATTTCTCATGCACTTGGGCGCAGGATAAATGTGTTTCGTGATAATTTAATGCTTTGATTGGAAAAGATTTTAGGTGACTCTTGAGGAGAAGAAGATTCCAAACTGAGTACAATTTTGCAGAAAACTGAGTCTACCAAGTAAGGAAGACACAGAAGAAGAAGAAGATTCAGCTAGCTAGTAAGACTTAACTGCAGTGTGTGGCTTCTACTGCAGTGCAAATCAAGTCAGAGGAGATAACAGATGAAAGCAAGGTACTCTACCCACACCCAAAAAGTTTCCATGCCAGTTGGGGAGTTACTTTCATATTGTATAAAAGATAATTTAATTCTTTGATTAGAAAAGATTTTAGGTGACTGTCTGTCGGAGAAGTTTCCAAACTGAGTATAATTTAGCAGAAAACAAAGCCTGCCACAGCAAAGAAGACAAAGAAGAAGAAGCAGCAGCAACAGAGGAAGATTTAGCTAGCTAGTTAGACTTTATTGCAGTGTGTGGCTTCTACTGCAGTGCAAAATCATATCAGAGGAGATAACAGATGAAAGCGAGGTACTCTACCCAAAAAAGTTTCCCTGCAATTGGGGAGGTTTTTTTTTTAATTTGTATAAAAGATCATTTAAATCCTTTGATTGGAAAATATTTTAGGTGGCTCTCTGTAGGAGAAGAAGTTTCCAAACTGAGTCAAATTTTGCAGCAAACAAAACCTACCAAAGCAAGGAAGACAAAGAAGAAGCAGAAGCAGAAGCAGAAGAAGTTTTAGCTATCTAGTAAGCCTTTACTGCAGTGCAAATCATGTTGGATGAGATAACAGAGGAAAGCGAGGTACTCTACCTGCACCCAAAAAGTTTCCTCAGTGGTTGGGGAGTTTCTTTGATGTTGTATAAAAGATAATTTGATAATTTGATTAGAAAATATTTTAGGTGGCTCTCTTGAGGAGAAGAAGTTTCCAAACTGAGTAAAATTTTGCAGCAAACAAAGCCTACCAAAGAAAGGAAGACAAAGAAGAAGCAGCAGCAGAAGAAGATTTAGCTATCTAGTTATCCTTTAGTGCAGTGTGTGGCTTCTACTGCAGTGCAAATCATGTCAGAGGAGATAACAGATGAAAGCAAGGTACTCTACTCACATCCAATAAAAAGGTTTCTTCGCAAGTTTTTTTCTTTAAATGTCGTATAAAAGATAATTTAATCCTTTGGTTGGAAAAGATTTTAGGTCGCCCTCTCCAAGTGAAGAAGTTTCCTGACCACAGCATTTTGTGTTTGCACATAAAAACTACTGCTGTAAGTAGAGGTAGAATAATAGCTACAATTAAACAGAAACAAATACATTATGTGTAAACAAACGTTATCCTTATGTTCCCCATCTCCATCAAATGCTGAGATCAGGCAGCACAATGTTCCCTGAGCTCTTAACAAGCTCTGGCCCTAAAGAGAGCCACTGAATGTTAACAACCACCTCCGCACTTTATTGATGCACTCTACTCAGAGGACAAAACAGGCACAAGGTGTTTAAAGGGCCCTACATCATGCAGCCAGATCACCTCAGTTAATTACACTACAGGGAGTCCTTTGCATTGCTGTATTTAATTTATTAGAGGCTCCTGGAGGTTTTATTACATGTACTGTGAAATATGACCAGGAGAGTTTTGGACTCTCAGTGCATTCTGGGGGATGACTTGATGGATTTAATGATAGAAAGAAGTCAATCTACTCAACTTGCAGATACCAATGGCTGAATGTTTCTGTGAGTAATGTCAGCACATTGGTTTATTTTACTCCAGACACTCCACATTCTTGTACTTATGAAAATGGAAAGGTTATTAATGATTTTGGATAAGTTGAGGGGAATTAAATAAACAGCAGTACCCTAGGGCCAGGAGATGTATATTTGATGTACTCTGTCCACACAAGACTTCACCTAGAGTTAGGTTATTAGATCTGTGTCTGTGTAAACAACACCAATTATGGGAGGCCATATGCTGCCCAAGAAGGGAGCGTTCCAGGGTACTTCTGCCTCCTCAGGGTGAACGATCTGGTTGTTCTTTTTTTGCACTTTTTGCCAAATGTATGAAACTGTTTGGACCTTTGGGCTGATACTGTTAGCTCCTGTGCTGTGCCATAGACTGCATAAAACATAGATGTAGTCTCAGTGATGTCATCCATTGGTTTTTAAAGAGGCAGGAACACACCCAATATTGGATGTCACTGTATTTGACATGCTGACTCCACTTAACTTCCAACTAGGCTGTTGCTATACTATTATTGAAGAAAACTGTCTTTTAAGTAGAAAGGGATACATTGATTTTGTGCTAAAATAAGCATGCAGTAATATCGTTCAACTAACTGGTTAATAGTAGGGGGAAGTATGCTGGTTGCCACCTGCCATAAAATGCAAGGAAGACAAAGAAGAAGCAGCAGCAGAAGAAGAAGAGTACCCAGCTAGCTAGCAAGATAGCCTTGATCCATAAGGCCAGTGATGTTGTCAGGGTGGAGCTTGACTCTCTGACAGTTGTAACAGAGAGGAGGACTCTGTCAAAGCTCCACAGCATCATGGATAACATCCACCACCCTCTCTACAACATGCTGGTGAATCACAGCAGCACATTCAGCGCAAGACTGATCCCCCCTAAATGCACCACAGAACGCCACAGGAACTCATTCCTGCCTGTGGCCATCAGACTGTACAAGTCATCCATCTGATGACTGAACTATATTCTGTACTCTGCGTAATAACGTGCAATATACTGTGCAATATCCCTGCCACTTCAACATCCTGTATATAATACCTTCATCCCCAGCGCTTTTGTACATAGCGAACTGTAACTATTCTGTGTTTCTGTATATACTTATTATTAATCCAATTTATATTATTTAATTTGTATTTATATCTTATTTTATTCCTTCTTTCTAATAATATTTTGACTTTTTTATACTGTGTATAAGAGTACTCTGTAACAACTGAATTTCCTCCTGGGATAAATAAAGTATTTCTGATTCTGATTCTGATTTACTGCAATGTGTGGCTTCTACTGCAGCGCAAATCATGACATAGATGATGATAGATGAAAGCTAGGTACTCTACCCGCACACGAAAAAGTTTCCATGCAAGTTTGGGATTTTTTTTTTTTATGTTGTTAAAAAGACGAGGCGTTTGTGGACTGTAAAGCAGACTTTCATGCAGAGAAAGAGGGGGAGTTTTTGATGAATTAGATGATTTATATCTGGTGATGCAGATAAAACATAACCTTGAACATCATTAGAAATGATCAATTACTCAATGAATCCATCAATCTTGATTTACGTAGCTCCAATTCATAACAAATATGAATCGTATGATTATATTTAATGGCATGTAAGTAAATCAGTTGAGTTAATAAGTAAAGTCTATGAAGTAATGTGTTGCTGCATCCTTGTCTTGCCCTTTCCTAATCTGTCTGACAGCGTTTTCTTCCCCCAGAACTTTAACATATATTTCACAATAATCTTGGTATCATAAGATTTGTTTTTTCACAAAAATTGTGAGGTGAAAATCTTATATTGTGACAGCTACGAAGTGGAGTTATGGCCCCAGCCTTGACGCCTTACAAACAATATGCCTAATTATGAACAGTCTTTAGTCTCAGTATAAGATATAGTGATGAGATATAAAAGAGAAATCAGCAGTTTCTCGTACCAGGCTGTAAACAACTGCTATAGGCTCTAATGAGGTTCGCCTTCGACTTCTGGAGCTAGCCTCAAGTGGACACTCTTGGAACTGTGGGGTTTTTTTTTGCATTGATTTCCACTTGGTTGCCACACATGACCTCTTTCGGCTTTCTTTATGTTATATTAGACCTTTACATGTTTGAGGATTGGTCTTTCTGATATCACTTCCAAACAAAAGTTCGAAACTAGTATGATAAACAAATTGAAAGCTTAGACGATAACATACACAATCAATCAAATGTTAACTGGGAAACTGAAGTCATGACTTTACTGATCAGTCAAAACCCTTCATTTAGTGTGTGCTAATCGTCCTTAACAACACTTTCTCCATCTGAAAGTTTTTGTGGACTTTTTGTGAAAGTACATACTCTTGGTGTCCAGCTGGGCCCGGTACTTGGTGAAGCCTTTAAGTCTGACTCTCTCCCCCAGCAGATGAAGGAATTCTTCCAGTGCAGGACCGGCTGAATCATTATTGTACATCTCCTCCTCGCTGCTCTGGCCCGCCATGCAGTACATCACCCCCACTTTCCTCTGGAAACTCAGCTTGGGAGAGAATTGTGACAAAGAAAAGGAGACACGCCGTTAAATTACTGATTAGAAACCATGTCAGAGTTACCATGTTGACATTTTAGGCAGAACTCATGTTGGCATTTTAAGAATAACCACAGCAGGTTGTTCGGCGGTGATCGTGATGCCGTTTTCCTGAGAAATCATGTTGACATTTTCAAGGGTTCAGTTCTTGATGATTGCATCTGGGGAACATGAGTGTCAAAGAGCTTGTTTTCTATTTTTCTTCCTTTTTAAGGTCAAGGTGTCTGAGTGGGTGTGTGTGCATATGGGAGGGAGTTTCCCCACATTAATCCCACATGAGAGTCTGTGGGAGTGGATGGATAAACAGAGCAAATAAAAGAATGTTGAAATAAATAACACTGCTTCACAATGAGGCATCCCCCTTTTGGAAGAACACCTACACATGAAATGATTCATAATCAACATTAAATGAAAACGATATGCTGTTCATGGCAAAGGATAATGTCTTGGTAGCGTGTGTCTTTAGTTCAACAGATGATTCTGAATGGCCGATATTTTGTAGGAATGATGGCGACTCTGAGTAAGTATGAGTAATACAACCTTTTTTTCCTAAATGGATTGCAATAAAAAGAAAAGATCAGAAAAAAGGCAAACAAAACGATGAATCAAAGCCCAGCTCATTCCCCTCACTCCTTACCCCCTGTTCATCCAGCTTCATCAGCTGATCAGTGACCTTAGGAGTGTTGAGAGCCAGGCGCAGGCAGTGGGCATTGAGCTCAGGTACCAGGTACTCCAGCACCTCTTTGAGGGGCAGGCCTCTGGCTAGACCGTGCTTGGATGTGGAGGGAACAGCATCTTCCTGGATGGATCCTCTCAGGGTGTTGAGCTGGAGAGAGGGAAATAGGAAAACCAAGAATCAGGGTAGGAGGGCAATTTTTGGGGATTGAAAGAAAGAAACCAAACAAACTAAGGACTTTAAAATGTTAAAACTGCCTGCATACCAATCATGCACCTTATAATGAAACCAATATGCTGTATTATGTTGGCTATCTACCTCTGTCAATGAGACACAGTAAATCAATGACGTGTTGGTGTCCTGCATTTATTTGGGTGGCAGTAGCTAAATCCATGACAGCCAAATTCCACCAGATCCGTGTCCGGTTAGTCTCTGACCCGTCACGGCACCGGATCTGTTGGTTTCTATTCTAGTCAATGTGTCCATCAGATCCACTCCGTTTCGTTCTGGCTGCGTCTCTGATCTGGCACATAAACGCAACGGATCAGATACGCAAGACTTCTATTTTTGGCGGATGCCAGAGCATGACACATCAATCTCAACAGAGCAGATTGAGCGGGTCAGGAAGTCAGGTACCAAAACAAAATGAAATGGTTAATTTTCAGAATAAAACACTCTGTGTTATCACCAGATATGCAGAGCCAGGTCTGGAGTCAACAGGTCAGAGGTTTTCAGAGGACAATAAAGACAACATGGATGAGGACAGGAGGAGGGGAATCCTTGATACAGTAATTACCCTAGGAAAACCTCGGTCACATGACTCCAGCTGCCCGGCGGCCCGTTTCCGTGCTGCATTCCAAAAACCTAACCAGTGGGTGTTGACAGACGAGAGAGCACGAATCCAGACCGCAGCGGATCGTAGACGGACCGGACACGGATCTGGTGGAAGACCCGTGTAAGGATCTGGCTTGGGAACTGGAGTGTTGCCAGTTTGAGTCCCATTACAGACTAAGTTTGGAACTTGGGCTTATAGCTGGAGAAGTTTGCTGAAGTTTACTTCCTGGGCACTGCCAAGCCCCTGGAAGCACTCAGACATCCCTCCAATAATGCATGTCCATTGGATTCACTTTGTGCATGTGGTTCAACACCAGAGTGATATGATCCCCTGTGTTGAGACTCCATCGATGAGTGAGGCATGAAATATTTGATCATTTTACTGGGTCAATTTGAGCACAACTACTGGCTGCATAAAGTAGAGAAAATCCCAGAGGCTTTTATTTTTACTGCACATTGCGTTTGGTAACAATAACCACACCAGATTTAGAATAGATTGATGTTTGCTGCTCGTATAATTCTTCTTTTGGTTCTCCTCAGGGCATTTTTTTTGCCGAGTTCCCTCCCTTTTCACTCTGTGCATGCAGTGTGTTGGTTTTTTTTGTTTTTCTAAACTCCCTTATTACTGGCAACAACAAAACCATAACTAGCTGCCCAGCCATCAGCAGGACACTACCAAAGTCTATGTTTGGATAACTGGCCAGGGAAGCCTGTGCTGAGGCCATTAAACTCAATTTGCAGCATGAAAGGGTTCTTTTCAAACAGATAATCATGGCCATCTCTGCATCACAGACTCAGATTGGGACAAGGAATCAATATATTTTTCTACAAAATCCAGGCTATAAACTGGATTCTGCCAGACCACTTTCCCTGTTAGTGCAGGGACAATAAATGTCGAGGAACTGGCTGGCTAAATGAGAGAAAGGAGGGATTGATGGTTTTGCTGCTGAAGTTTCCACTATGAGGACTGTGAGGCTTCAGGTTAAAACAAGAGGGATGTCCATAAATAAATCAGAAGGACCCTAGAAGGAGCAGAACCTGCATATCTACCATGAACACATAAACACAGATATCCTCAGTGGTCCTGGAGCTTCACATGGTTTCCACTTGATCTAATGTTGGCACAAACAGCCTCAAGGTTAAATAAGCTGAAGAGAAGCACTCTCACTCAAGAGAGGCCATAAGCTGTCCTCAGTGGACACTGGACTTCTCTCTAGAACAACAGTCCAGGCAACTCACTCCCACACAGATAAACACGTATGTATCCATACCTGCCCAGCACCCTGCTCTTAAAAATAGCAATTAGAGAGGAGGGAGTGAGGCAAGAATATGGGAGAAAATAGAGGAAAACACAGCACAGAGGGTTGTGCGTCATCCCAAGAGATTGGAAGGGCTATTACTCATGGTGCGCTTCAATACGAGAGCAATGCTTTCCCTCCTCTACTCAAATACCTTTGGCGCTATTTTAGTCTCGCTTAGCTGCGAAATGGCACAGCTCAGTCCTTCACAGATGAAGGCTGACAAAGATGTTAAGTGGGCGTTCAGCTCAGAGAATGAGGACATGGATCTGTGGCTTTGGTCTGCCTATAGGAAGAGATAGCAGCAAAGCTAAAGGGATTCACAAAAGATTCCCAATCACTTTCAAATGCAGATCGAGCATTAAGAAAAAAGACAACTGGGTGACGACGTCACAAAGAGAATCTAACGTTCAATTATTTCAGGTGGTGTTCAGAGATGGAAGAGCTTGAGCTTCATCTCACAACCTGGAGATGAAGCTTTTATGATGTCTCCTCCCCCAACTGGGATTTTTAATAAGCAAGTCTGGGCGCAAATGCTATATGCTAACTCCCACACAGTGTGAAGTGAGAGCTTTCCAGTAACATCACACAGCACAGAGCGTACTAAACACGGACGCTTTACTGCTCTAGAGGGAAAAACAACTACGACGTCCTGATGAATGGAAAGAACAAATAAACCATAAAACAATACAGAAAGAAAATACAGCTAATAAAACACTAAAGGTGAGTTTAGGGTGTCATAGCTTAATGTGTCAGTTTCAATGTACCTCACTGGTTCTGAAGATGACCCTGTAGTTGTACTGCTGGCCATGATCCTTGTGTTCATCCAACTTCTCCCTCCTCAGGCTCACTGCCACAGGGCCCATGTTCTCATCCACCCCCAGGTAGTTCCAATGTTCTGAAGATGAGGAGGAGCGTGGTTTAAGGGAGGGGATGGAGAGGAAAGATGAGAGGAAAGAAAGGAAGGGATTATAAGTGGAGGGATAAGATCATTTTGCTACAGTGTGCAGTTTAGAGCGGTTCTATAGGACTGGATTTATAGTACATGAAAAAAGCATGCTGCGTTTTCACGCTACTGTGATAATGCCCTTAACTGGATTTTACTAAGGAGTAATATTCTTTGCAGATAAGAGGTATATTTTTGAGAGCTGGACTAGAGTATCAGTTGTCTTAAAAAATAAGGATTAGGGATTATCACAGATCTGTAACAGTGAACTTGTTTTCAGCATCTTCCCATATGTGAACATTTTAAATGAACATAATGCTAGGAAAAATGCTATAAATGATTTAGAAATAATAATACTAATAAAACTATGAATACTCTTAATAATAATAACAACAATAATAATAGGAATGATTTTGTTTTATTTATAAAAAACATAACGGTAATATCACTTTTATTTAATTTTATTTAGAAAGTACCTCAAAGTTATCATAATAGAAAAGATGATAATAATAATTACAATAATAACAATAATAAAAATAACAACAATAATTACAATTTTATTTATAAAGACCATTACCATAATAGTAATACTACTACAAATAATAATGATAATGTTATTCGTATTTATAAAGCAATATATAATAATAATACATCATTTAGTATTTTTAGTATAAAAAAATCTAATAATACTAATATTAATACTAATAAAAATAATAATAATAATAACTGCATTTGTATTTTTATTTATAAAGCACCATACAGTATAATCATAACAATAATAATAATAACAACAACAATAATAATAATGGTAATAATAATAAAAAAAACATTATTATTATTATTATTATTATTATTATTATTATTATTATTTGAATGAAGTGCAAAAAAAGGGAAGATAGTCTGTTTTAATTCAAGCTTAAAATGCAAGTTTTCTGTTACGTCATACTGTAGAGAAGCTAATAATTGTTTAAATCGAGGGGAACAGAGCATAGCTTCACAACAGTTGGACAACAGAAAACAGTCATTCAAATTCAATAACTACACTAACCCTAAAAAGCCAGTACGATCCTATTTTACTCACCTCTGAGGTAGAAGTACTTCCTATAATAATATGCACCGAGGTCGACATGTTCCACAATGTATCTTTTGGACCTGTCAGAATGTTGGCTTTGCCCGTCCTTGGAAGCCTCCAACACAGCCACACCAGCGTTGGTAAAATGAGTGGTAAGAGTGGCATCCAAAGGTCCCTCCTCTGTACTGCCAGAGGAACCGCTGGAGCCACCGCCACTACCAATGCTGCCCTGCTGGAGGAGGGAGGACAAGGGAAAGTAAAGCAAGCAAAGTGAAAACAGCTTTATAGCATTTCCTCTTCAGGGCATCTTGAACATGTAGCTATAAATATCCTTATCAAAATCTTTAATCCTTAAGACCATTTTCTTTAAACCTACCTGTTTAACCGGAGAGATGTTCCTCTCACCCTCTCCACCGATCTCATTCCTGAAACAAGGGCAGCTGAGAACCAGTTCGTTGCTCTTGTCATCACCTGGGTCCAGAGCAGGGTTGGAACCGTGTCCTGCCCCGTCCTTGCTCAGCTCCTCTTGAGAGCCGCAGGGCGACCCGTACATTCCACTCTGATTTGAAGAGAGCGAGGACGTCGCTGAAGCAGACGCGGCAGCAGCAGCCGAGGCACCTGTAGTGGTGTTCTTACGCTTGGACCCAGAATGCCGACTGTGGATCGCCTCATTGAGGTCAAACAGTAGGGACTGGACGTCAAAGTGGGCAAAGCCCTTTTGGCACATCCAGGGTTTGGGAGGTGGACCACTCTCGTCCCCCTTACCCCCGTCTTCAGCGTCCGAGCCAGCCCTGGATGTGTCACCATCAACCTTTACACTGCGCAGTTTGCGGAATATTGACTCCCCGCCTGTCTCCGACTTGGACCTCCTCTTCAAGTGCTTCTCTCGCTCCTTTAGTCGACTAGCAGGACTACCTCTGACTGGACCTAGAGGTCCATCTGGCAAATCCAGGGCAGCCTGTTTTATTGGTGCCACAGTAAGTAGCTCTGATAGCCTCTCTGGGGCTGGACTTCGCTGATCGGGGGCCTCATGCGACTGGTAACCCTTTAGCATGTCAAAGAAACTCTCTCCTGATACACCGTGTTTGTCTATGGATGAAGTGCTGCCATATTCCCGGTGCATGGGCGTCCACCCTGAGAAGGACCAGCCCTCATTGCCATCTACATCCAGCTCACTGATGGTTATATCACTGTTACTGCGCTGGCGGATTCGCCTCATGCCTTTGCGAGGTGATCCGAGATAGCCGTCAGGAGACAGGAAGCGGTTGTCTTTTCCTTTGCTCTGCATCTTACTCTTTAGCGTGTTGTGGATGTTGCGCAGCATGGATGAGTCCTGTGGGCTTATCAGGTGGCCCAGCTTGGCTGACAGATTGCTGTGGGCTGTGACGGCTGACACCCCTCCTCCTCCACTGCCACCACTACCACTACCACCACTTCCTCCTCCCCCTCCTCCTCCTCCTCCTCCACCTCCTCCTCCTCCTCCCCCTCCTCTTTCACCAAGTCCAAGTCTTTCTCTATCGCCACTCCCCGATCCTGAGGAGCTGGTGGTATTGGTAGAACTGGGTGAGTCCGTTTCCACAGTGATATGCCAGACACCTCCTCCTCCTCCATCTTTCCTTGGAGGCCAATCAGCCACACGAGCCCGGACACCCATTTTGGGGACGCCCGGGTTGGTGCCGGTGGTGGAGGAGGAGGAAATGTGGGCGCTTTCACTGCGGGGAGGAGGTGCCCCTCCATTGGGCAGCCGTAAGCGGCGGGTGTAGAACTCGTCAGAAGCTGGAACTGAGCCGCCCACAGAGCGCTCTGTCTGGGAACGCTTCAGACTGGTCATGATGGAGAAAGGAAGGGGTGTTGGGAGGGGAGATGGGAGGGAAAGGTAGGGATGGGTTCCTCAGGGGTTTAGATTGGGATCAACATAATGCCCTCTGAAAGAAGTGGTGACTCTCACAGGCACATTTGGTGCTGCAAGGAGAGCAAAGAGAAAAAACTCAACAGGATGCAAGACTTAATAACCGGTGGTGGCAAGATTTTATACATATGGTCTCAAATGTAAGGAAGATGGTAATAATTCTAACAAAGATGTTGAATTCATCAATATCCTAAAGCTGATAAGATGAAAAGATGGCTAAATAATCTTTTAAAATCCAATATTTTGTGTTACAAGGTTTAAAAAAACACATACAAAGTGTATTAGACACCAACTGGTATCCATGCTGTACCTTTGCTGAAGCCTGGACAAAAGAAGTGTGATGATGGTGACCTACTGCAGCTGAACTCTCTACAAAGAAGTCCGTATTGCAACCATGCTACATGGGATCATCTCAGCAACTGAGAAAAAAAGGATAGATCAAGGGAGAGGAAAGGTAAGAAGGAGAGTCAGAAGCGAAAAGAGGTAGGAAGACATTATATTGCATGTTCTATTAAATCAGAGACTCTAAGAGAAAGCATTACACAGCAAACAGAGGGACACTACAGGAAATGGAGAACAATAAGGCCTGCAATTTCATGACAAAACCAACAATAGAAATGAGGCTATGATTAAGAGTCAGTATATCCATCAGGCATCATCAGAAAAACCACCCTGTGTCATTGTACGGTGTCAGATATTAGTTCAATACTTCAATTCACACCTCAAATTTGCCAATTTCACTCACAAGATCTTTTGACAAGACATAATGAGTATCAAATTGCCGGTGCAGATTGAAAACACTGCAGTAATGTGATCAAGGCGTCTAAGTTTGGGCTTTACAACAAAGAAACTTTGCACAGACAGATTTAGTTCCAAACAGGACGATAAAGGGGCATCCAGGAACAAGGGTCCATTTATGAGATGCTGATTGAGTCAAATCAGAGATCCTAGAAGTCATGTGTTTTTGAAATACATGTTGAGGTATCTTTTGACCTTTTTTAATATTTCTACTTGACTTTTCATAATACCAAGAAGTAATAAGGGATGGAAACAACAAGACAACTCATCAGGTACAAATATTAATTGAGGGATGAAGCTCTTGTTGACTTTTGGTGCATTTCAGACCGAAAGGGGTCTTTTAGACCCCAGAATGACTGTACCCTGAACTAAAAGGTGCTGTGCCCCCATTGTTGTCCGCGTTTCAACCGTGAGCTGAAATCTAGGGTAGATTGTGCAAATCAGGCCAGTGACATATGGATAAAAAAATGTTGATGCACTACACCACCAGACCAGTAGAGGGCAGTAAAACAAAGACGAATGCCATTCATCACAGATGACACCATAGAAGCAGACGGACAGGCAGGTATCATTATAAGCAACACAACTGTTAGCCTGTTAGCATGAAGAGACTCAGCTTGCTTATCTCCTCACGTGAGAGGAGATAAGCGCGAGGAGCAAAGCCATTTCAATGGGGCTTTAAAATCCTTTTTAACTCAAAAGGCCGTGGCAGAGATCGGCCGGTGTTTCGGTTTAAACTGCGACCATGTTAACTGGAGACTTTGAGCCGGCTGTATCCCTCATAAACGTCTTTAGACGATCATTAAATATCTGATGAAGATATTTTGAAATCGTTCTTAAAAAAAACTAAATTAGTATGCATTCCCAGGGACTCCATCTGTGTTTCAACAGCTGTGTAAACTCCACAAACACTGACACGTTCAGCTGAAGGTCTCCAGTTTACAGGGTCACTTTTGAAACCGTAACACCGGGAGAGACGCATTCGAGAGAAGACTACTGTTACAAGCTGCTAAATCAAAGGAATCACAGCTTCTTCTTCTTTTGAAAAGTACACACACATACAAAAAAGATAGAACAAATAGAAACAAATGAAAGAAAGAGGAATCAAGTGAATCACAGATGTGTGTGATGTTATTATGGACGGTGGGCAGAATAAAAACACTGCGGTTAATCTACCAATCAGACACGTTCAGCATTGCAGGCCCAGCCCCCGAAGGTCCCGGGACCTTTGAAAAGTACTTCCCCCGCTAGCAGGGGCTCTTTAGGGAGGAGATTATCTACTCCTGAACTCAATTTAAACCCCGGGTCCACCGGTCGAAACGCACGTAGTTCCGGGGTAAAGTTCCTCCGGTTGAAAAATGTATATTAATCAAGGATACCATGGACATGTCTTAGACAAGATACAAATGAAAGAGAAGTGCAAAATCTACAGTTGGTGTAAAGCTTTCATGAGTACAGGCTGATCTGGGTCAGTTCTGTGACAGCTGCTGCCTCACACGTCTTGTTCATAAAAAGAGAAGGACAGACAGAGACTTCAGACTTCTTATGTTTGTGTTTCTTATTTGTCGATAATTGTAGTCTACCTCTCTCTTTCCAACCACACTTTGTATCACCATGGAGATGAAGGCTTGTACAGGCCATGTTTCTTAGAATGTGTGTGTGTGTGATGATGTGTGAGAGAGAAAAGGAATTGAAAAAGGCGTAGACCTTTGCATGAACAGTTTGTTACATACTCGACACTGTACTGTTGTGTATTGTAAATGCTGTTAATAGGCGCTTACATGCTGCCTTTTCAAGGCACGGGGGTGTAATGGCCTGGGAAGTCGTCCCCGCCTCTGATCCTCCCTTGCAGGTAGTAACAGAGGTGAAAAGGGGGAAGAAAGTGGTTTATGTGCATGTCTGGGTGTGTGTGTATGTGGTGCTCCCTCTGTGTGTTTACAAGCTTCAACAACACCATAATGCGATGTGTAATGACACCAATACTACGCTGTTTTGTGGTACAGTGTGTAAGTACAGAGGTGTAGAGATGGCAGAGCTCTGTTACAGCGCTGTGTTGGAATTGCAGAGTTTACTTCTTCTCATACAGTAAAGGCATCAGCACGGATCAATGCCACGTGTTTGAGAGATGGTTTTTGTGTTTTGGGTGAACAGACAGTTTCAGACAGATCTGAGGGGCTTTGTTTTGGGACGCTACCGTCTACTCTACTATATCGCTGGTTGTGAGCGTGACACCCTGGTCTGCGCTCTGATTTGGGTTTAAAGACTGAAGTGTTTGAAGATTATTAGGCAGACATTCAAAAGGAGAAACTAAAAAAAGTATTCCCCTTTCAAAGCCAGGGATTGGAGAGTGTTCCTGACTGAGAGATTTAGCAGACACATTCTGCAAAGAAACATTCTGTTGGAGGAACATTTCTGATATGTTAAAGAGGTCTGTCAGTTTGAATGTTCCTCAAAGTTTACATGTATTTATGTATCATGTGTGAAAAAAGTACGCCAGAAGATGAGATATACAATGATCCTGGGTGGATAAAAAGAACATTTTAGTTCATTCTTAAAAGAGTGAGTGCCAGTGTGTGAACATAGATGAACATAGGGATGGGCATTTCAAGCATTGGCATCTATTCTATCACATATCAACTAATATTACCCATCTTGGACTATGCTGATGTTGTCTGTCAGTGCAAATCCGACACTCACCATAAGTCTCTCAACACTGTATTTAAATTATCTTTGTCATCTAGATTTACAGTGTCCATACAGAACACACCATTGCCTTAATTGGCTTCAGCATAAAACAAGAAGGCAATTTTCACTGGCTTCAGTTTATTTCTAAATGTATTCATATTAACTGTTCACCCTATCTAAAAGAGTTCCTGGTTCAATAGTTTTATTTTCATATTCCCTGAGACATAAGCAGCATTCCTTCTTCATTGTCCACAGAATCCATAAAGAAATTGGTCACAGGTCATTCAAATACAAAGCCCCATCCGATTGAATAATCTACTTCTTTCTCTTAAATCCATCACCTCCATCCACTGCTTTAAATCTAATTTGTTTAATCATTTAAAAACAAGCTGTTCCTGTTTCTGACGTATGTTAATGTGCTTTATTGATGCCTTTTTCTTTTGTTGATGCTGTCTATTGTCAAGGTTTTGTTTAATAGTGGGGTGCTGGGTGGGTCCAGGAGTGAGTAAGGGTGAGGGAGAGCTGTCTGTGTAATTGTGTTTGTTGTGATTTAGTGTTTTGTGTGTATTAATTTGCTTTGTGTTTTGTTGGTACCCCCCTTGAAAACGAGATGCTGCATCTCAAGGGGCTATCCTATTATAAATAAATTCCAAATAAATTCCAAATTCCACAATAATTAGAATAAAAGACGGTTAGCAAACAGTTTTAAGATGCTCTATAGCCATCATCTGGCAGGAATACAATATTACAACCAGGCACCGGTAACAAACATAAAAAATGTGACTTTTAAAATGAGAAAATATTCGCATTAACTCTTCGATTTTTATGAAGTGAATGAATATTCGAAAATCATTGCCCATCCCTAAAAAAAATCTGTCAAAACTGGCTTGCAACTAAGTTTAGATCACATTCAAAATTCTGTTTTGTGGGTCCTTAATGACTCTTCAATCCGCATCATCACAAAACAAGTCCCGTGTGAATGCGGGTCGGGCAAAGTTGAGGACGTTAAGGGCTCAGGAGTACCAGCAGGTTCAACTTAATTCAATCCCTGGCTCTTCCAGCATAGACGTCCTTCAAAATACTGGACCATCAAGTGTCCCTGAAAGCCGGCCAATAGGAAGACAGTGGCGTGAAGGGTAAAGTGCTTTGAGTGGCTGGGAGATGAGGAAGGTGCTTCATAAGTGCACAAGTTTGAGAGATGTTTACGGTATACGCTCTCTCACATAGGATAAAGAAAGAGAAGAAAAATGTGTCTCAGGCCAGACATAGGTACATCCCATTATGGCTGTTCCAACAGTGGAATTCATCACATCAAGTAGCAGCAACACGCAGCCCTGTTTCAACCATCACTCACTGTTAAAGTCTCTCTTCTCAATCGCTCTTACAGTCTAAAACGGAGCTCCACTGATAACAGCTCTTCTTCCACAAGTGGCGTCCTCATCCTCAACATCCAATCAGGAGGCTCATCAGAATACACGATGCATAACATCACAGACTGATGGCACCAACTCAGGAGATGATCACAAGTGGCTTCTTGTGCCAAAAAAAACTGTCATTTTATTCCTCCAAATCACTTAAGTGAGAGAAAATATGAAACTTTTAACTGGATACTAGAAGTCACAAAGTAGTAACGCTGGGTTGTCCTCCACTGAAAGCCAAAGACGCCTCTGCAACACACTCCAAAGTGTATCCACCGACATAACTACCTGCAGAGTGGCGTACCTAGTCCTCTGAGAGCTGAGCGCTGCTCCTTAATGAGAGAAGGAGAGAATGTGAAAAACAGCGAGGCAGTGATAGGGAGAGGATTATGCTGTATGTTAGGTAGCTGGAGAGTGGGAATTGAAACGAATGAAGGTGGCCAAGCATGCCTCTCTGCAGTCGCACAGGGCCAATTACTCTGACAGATACTCAGTAACCTTTAGTGGTGTCTAAATGAGGTCAGGTCGATTCCTGAGGTAAATATGAAGCAACGTGGCTCAATGGAGTTAAGTGCCGCCAAGGTTGTCTGCAAATTCACCCAACTAGAGACTGTTAACAGAGGGGAGTATTCACATGTTGGAGATAATGGCTGTAAGCATGGCAGTACCTGACCGTGAATGCTTTGTTTTACATCCAATTAAGCATTTAATATTACAGATAGAAAATATGATTACTTGCAGGGAGTTCAGTTAATAGACATTTCCCTTAGAAAATGTTCTGCTTAAAAGACTGGAACCTAATTTGATTATCTTAAAGACCGCAGAAGCTACACTGAATCATGTTATCAGCAACTGCAGTGTTCTGTTATTTAATTCACTCTTAGAGGGGATCTCTCCACAGCCTGGATTTACAGCAGATGTCATTAGAGTGGGCACTAACTCTACCTGTGTGGTGTTTCAAGACAGAAAAACTGAAGCTATGAAATGATCATTTGATGTACTGAAGTTCTATACATTCATTTTTGTACTTTTGAGTGACACAGTTAACATTTTGTCATTATCACTTTAGTCACTAGTACTTTATTTGTTGTAGTCGTAGCTTTGGACGCCCCAAAATATGCACCCGAAGCTAACTTCAGAGTAAAATTTGTATTGATTAACAAACCATTACTTTCCCACTAAATCTTGCATCAAGCAAGACTTCTATATTAATAAGAAATGACCTCAATACATAATTGATGCACAGTGATGTAAAATTGACCTCATGGCTTTTGCAGACCAGAGTCAAGTTGACATGCAAATGATGAAGGTTATAATCAAGTTAAATTAAGATAATAACATCATGGTGGCAAACATGGTGACAACTTCCTTGTTGTCCCCATGCCAATAGCGCTACAAGGAGTTTAATTGATGCCGATCAATTCCTGTCCTGATTGACAGCATCAGTTAGGTTGTTTAAGACAGGGTTTTTCAAATTATAAGTTCCAACCATAGACTGTATAAAATTTGGACGTAGTATCTGTGGCGTCAACCATCTGTTTCTGAAGCGTTGTTCAAGGCAGGCTTTGAGCCTCCTAACCAACAGCTACAGTGTTCCCGCCTGTCAATCAAGTCAGCTGTGCCTCTCATTGGAAGACTTGTAATCTCAATATCTTTAAAATTGCAGCATTAGAAAAAAAATCACCCCCCGCTACAGTGTGTGCCGATCAAGAAATGAGCTATCCAGACTACACTCGTCTTTTGTACCAGGCTGTAAACATGTTTATTTCTGCTGTAAAGATCGTCTCTTTTGAATTGGTGTGTATGTGGTTTCCGGTACTTCCAGAGCCAGCCTCAAGCAGATCCTCGATGAACTGCAGTTTTTAACACTTCCAGATTGGAATCATATTTTTAGACCGGAGGTTGCCGCTTGGTTCGAACTCTTGCGGGGGCAAGGACTGGAACTTTGCTTTTTTTTGGTGCTCCTTCACCCCGAATCTCTGTCTTAAGAGATTCAGAGTGAAAATTATAATATTGAACTTTTCCACAGTACTCTGATTTGTTGTGATGCACCTGTGCAATGTGTCTTTTGGATGTTATTAATCATAGCATATCCAATGTGTTCTCAAAAGACAGTTTTCGTCTGTTTAAATGAAACGATTTCATAACAAGGTTACTAATTGTTATTAAAAAGGGAAATATATGAAGTAGTGGTATGTTTCAGTTTTGATGTTTGCTTTCTTAATGTATAAGAAAATAAAATAAAATTTCAAAGAAGGGGTTGTCTGCTAAAGGCTAATGCTAATATATGAGGGTCTTTGGCATGGCAAAGTTTGGAACCTCCAGTATAACATATTTAACTAAATCTTAATAACTGAAGCTGTTTTGGGGTTTTTTTTTAGGGTTTTTTATTAGACTGCATTGATATTTTGCCCCCTTTCAGAAACCACCCAGTAGTGTATCAATAATATACTTAAAGTGGAACTATTATCTTCTGTCAGAACCTTTTTATAAGCTTTATGAAAGTAGATCCCAGCAGGTGTCGTGTGACTTCTTTTCAACTTCTTTGAAGGAAATTTCCTGGAAGGAGCTTCACAAGTCTTTCCTCATTAAGAGCTGGAAGCATGACAAGAGAAGATTTTATGCCTCCATGTATAAAATGAAATGAGACTGTCAGCGGTTTAACTAAGCTAATGCAGAAATATGTAAACAAGAGCGCCACTTAGGCTTGAAACGTCTGGGTGATACAGCCTTTTGTTGTTGTCGAGCAGCACAGGTGTGCCAGTATGGGCACAGTGATTGTGAATTCTGCTCCAATACACAATGAGTCATACACACCTGAAAATTACAGAGCAGACAGGCTCTATTACTAACTGACTGCAAGAGCCAAAAGCTGCAGAATGAAAGGGGACGGAGTCAAAGAAAAACTCTGAAAAAGAGAGGGCACAACTTTTCAGCAGGGGGTTCTCTTTGTGTCTGTGTGTGAACGTGGAGCTGGGGAGCAAAGACTGAAACTCTTTACCATTTAATTCTCTGAAAAACTGTAAATGCAAGCAGGTTAATACCTCTTGGAAAAATGACAGGGTGAATCAGAGTTCTGCGATGGTTAATCACCCTGCATTGTGTTTGAAGGAGAAAAATAGTTTGTCCCTGGTCTGTGTTTGGAGAGGAGCCCCCCCTTTGCAATCACAGAGGTATTGTTAAATAACAAAAAATAAAGGCAAAAAATAAGAACTGAAAGAGGTAACAGAAATCTACAAACTAGTGTCAATTCTGCTGTTGTTCATGTCACTCAGCCTCCAACACTATACACCTGTTTCTCCAGACAGACATCATTACCACACAGACTGGTGAGTCAAGTCATGTCATGGCTTGTCTTTTTGTAAATCCTGTCAACACAGACAAAGTCTCAAACCCACAACGTGAAAAGTTTCATACCCAGCCCAAGCCTTGTGAGAACCGAAGGAGGAGAAACTGAAAACTCTTTTAGACGTGCAAACAGTAAAAGAAGAAGAAATAATTCACAGGGTTCCTCTGGAGTGAAACAGAAGCTGTATGTGGTTAAATGGCAGTAATAAAAACGGACTCAAACTGAGACAGCATGTCCTTCTCAAACGCCTGCTGCCAACAGGCTGCCGGGCATGGGTGTGACTGCTTAAGCAAGAAATCTCTTATAAGAGTGTGTGTGCACGTTTTTGTTTAGAATGGGTGTAAAGCCACAGCAGGTATACCACAAAAAAAGCCATGGGATCAAAAAAACCCATGGAGAAGATCCAGATGATGACTCAGGCACACTAACAAGTGTCTCTCTGTCTCACACGCTGATACACACAAACAAAAGGACACAGATGAGTGAGAGAGACGTGAAGTGACACAACTTTTCTCACTCAAGTCGTCTTTCCCAGGCTCGCTGGCATCACTGTCTCAGATTTCAGCTGCTTCATTTGCATGAAATAAAATGGAAAAGCATAAAGCACTGCAGGAATGTTCAAATTTCATTCCATATAAACTAGAGCTGGGCGATATTGAAAAGGGTGTTATTTTAAATCATTTCATAGCAGTCGATATTGATAATTATCAGGATAAATATCGAATGATTATTTCATCTAAATTTAAAGGTGACATATCATGCAAAGTCGACTTTTTAATGGTTCTCTACCTGAAATATGTGTCCCTGGCATGTCTAAAAACCCCCCGAAAATGAAAAAAAATCCATTCTACCCCTGATCTGATTTCTCCACCTTTCTTTAAATGTGTGCTGAAACAAGCCGTTTCAGATTTAAGTGCTTTTCATACATCACAACGACATCCGGTCTGTAACGGAAGTCAGAGCTCGGAGCTTGTTCAGCCCATAGACTGTATAAAATACAACTCAACTCCTCCTCCGTTTTTATATTACCTGCACACATGTGTGCTAACAAGGAGCTTAGGGGGGAGACATGCTAGTTGTAGGCTGTCTTAATAAACACAAAGGTCGGTTTTACTCCCCACGTCTGCAGATTTGAAGATCTAGTGGATAATTTTTATTTTTAATGGAAAAGTGCTAGCGCTAGTTAGCATAGCCACATAGCTACATGTTAGTAGCTGTGTAACAAGACACACGTCGACATACTGACAAATAAAACAACAAGAAACACTAAATCTGTGACCAATGGTTCAGAAAAGTCCTGCTGCAGGCGCCTCTCCGTCAGGATCAGATTCTGGATCAAATTCAGAGGGTTGAAGTAACGCGGGTCTGTGAGCAGCCGTGTATATTCAGCTAACATGTAAACATTAGATCAACATGCTGGAGAGCCGAGGACACATCATCCACTTCCTGAGGGTGCGTGGTCAGAGAGCTCATTCTCATTTAAAGGCACAGACACAGAAAACAGCCTGTTCTGAGCAGGGCTGAAAAAGAGGGGTTTACAGGCATACCAAAATCTGATTTCAAAGTGTTTTTTTGAGCAATAAACTTTAAAGACATGTTTTGGGGACCTCTTAGACCAATATATTTTGATGAAAAAGAGAATAATATGTCACCTTTAAAGTCAGCTATTTGGTCCTGAGTTACAGTTGAAGACGGTTTGTTAGCTTGTATCTGGATTTAGTTTTCTGATAAACTTCTTGAATCCATCATTTTATACGATGCTAATTTGCATAATAAATGTATGAGTATTGTTTTGAGTAGTGCACTCCACTGTAATGTCACTACAGGTTATGGGCAGAGTGATAGTGTTCCCACAGTGCAGTGAACGCATCACGGTTATTCATTGTTCAGTTGTAATACATTTTTAGTTTTCTTCAGTGTCGTGAACATGATTGGCTGTTCAATGCTCATTAGTGCCCCATTCCTTTCCAGTGGTTCGGGGGTGTAATTACAGGTTTATTTATATTGTATTTTATCGTACATTTGTTATATCTATAGGGAGAAAAATTATATCACCATAATTTTCGTTATCAAATTACCGCCAAGCAGCAACCTCCGGTCTAAAAATATGAGTCCAATGCAGAAGTGTTAAAAGCTGCAGTTCATCGAGGATCCGCTTGAGGCTGGCTCCGGAAGTACCTCAAACGTCACACTGGCTCGACAGCAGCAATATGCGCCTCAAACAGCGCTTCAGAAACAGATGTGTGACGTCATGGATACTACGTCTATATTTTATACAGTCTATGATTATCGCCCAGCCCTAATATAAACTGTGCAGTGAAAGTTAGAAAGCAGGAATGAAAGTGTCAAATGTTTACTCATATATCAACCATGACTGCTCTGCTCCAATGACATTCCCACAACAGGCGTTAGAAATGAAATGCAGGTGTTTCAAACCTCCTGTGTGTCAAAGCGTATCAGCGGTGTCCTGCTGTTATCATTGCTACTGAGCCGTCTCAAAGCCACACAGCTTTTCATCTCAGCTTGTCACGCCGTAAATGACGAAACGACAAGCCAACACACAGGAGGAAGATAAGTTGAGGAAATAAATAAATAAATCAAACATGGTTTCTCTTTGAAAGCTGCCAGGCAGCAGGAAGTCCAATGTGTACGAGCTTCAGCTCAGAGCCTTTCAAAGTTAAAATGGTAATTGTGTGGAAAGATAAACGTGCTTAGTGTCTTTTCTTCCACTGCACGGCGCAGCGGACGCAGGGTGGGGTCTTCTCTCCGGCTCACTGAAATGTTAAAAAAAAAGAAAGAAAGGGGGCTTTTTGGGCGCTCTAGAGTCTGCCGTTGTTTTCTTTTTCTC
This sequence comes from Notolabrus celidotus, assembly GCF_009762535.1. NCBI lineage: Eukaryota > Metazoa > Chordata > Actinopteri > Labriformes > Labridae > Notolabrus > Notolabrus celidotus. Next base: position 8,671,115 of record NC_048284.1, on the reverse strand, counting down.
TCGAGTGTGAAATTGCGAAGGCGTTATACAGCACACACTCCCCTATCCCCAGCTATCACAGAATGGCAATACAGGCAGTGGGAGGAGATGAGCAGAGAGATTTGACCAAGCAATAAGAGAAAGTCTGTGTGTGTTTGAGTGAGTGAGTGAGTGTGAGTGTGTATGTGTGTGGGTTGGTGGTTGTAACAATAGCCACAGTAATAAGCTGTCACTTAATAGTGGAATACATGAATTATGCTCTTGTTCAAGGTACATAAAAGCTTGGCTGGGGGATACAACAAAAGAATGATCAGGGTTTTGTGTCTATTATTGAAAAATGCAAAAAGTTTAACAGAAAATATGTTTCATAACAATGCAAATTTTGAGAATTATCTTGAGTAAGAGAGTTAAATAGTTCTACTTTAAAATCATCTACATTATTCAGAGGTCTCCTCCAATTTAAAACCTGTTAAAGTACTGAATACATGAGTCTCACTTAAAGAATCATTCATCTTTTCATTCCTCTTGGAAATGTACTAACCTTCAAGAGAGACTGAGAGCTGATATCTACATTAGCCAAGTATATTTTTTGTAGCCTAGCTTGTATTTAGGCTGAGTTTTCTCCAGTGCTTGTTGTTAGCGTTTTAAATGAGCAAAAAAATCCACAGAACACTCATCATCTGTAAAACCTAGAAGTTAACACCAGTAAAACAAAATAAAGCAGTTCAGGTTGAGAATCAATCTCTATAAATGCTGTAAGGCAAGGCGGCTGGAACGCCATCTGCTACCATCACTGATATCAATGATGTTGTATTTCTTTAACCAGTTTCCTCAGCTTTGGAGGACAATGTGAACTCACTCCCTGCTTCTTTTTCTCACCCCTTGGTTCCACTGTTTCTTTTTCATTTTTATGAAGACGTTTATTTTCTTTACAAGCAGCTCTAATTGTGCTGTGCAGAAAAGCAAATGATTTGAAGTGTGTGTATTGCAGGCAAAAAACAACAGACTGACTGGGCGGCATTTCTTGCAAAATTTTAACTAATTTTATTTAAAGGTTTGTATCATTGTCAATATAAATTGTATCATAGTCCTTCAGTTAACACAGCTAAACATTGGATCGCAGAGTCTGCAGCTAAACAATGACAAACTAGTTAGCACATTGTGACTAACACTAGCAGAGCTAGCACCACCAGCATTTGGTCCTCCGGCCAGGTTAATGCCGACACACGTGCTAGTAAAGGTCCATTTACCATGTACCATTTAAACTGGCATATAACCACTTGATCAGAGCAATGTGTAACCAGCACAGGTGTGTGGGCGTTAACCTGGCAGGAGGACCTAAGGCTGGTGGTCCTAGCTCTGCTAGTGTTAGTCACACTGCAATCCAATATTCAGCTGTGTTAAATGGAGGACTATGATAACATTTACATTGATAATAATACAAACCTTTAAAATAAATAAATATAGAGCACTTTCTAGTCTTTCTGATCACTCAAAGCACTTTTACACTACTCGTCACATTCACACACATTCACTCACTGATGGTAGAGGCTGCTTTAGTAAGGGCCCACCAGTATTAGCTTATCTCATTCACACTCATTCCCACACGGCTGTACAACAACGGGAGCAATTTGGAGTTCAGTGTCTTGCCCAACAACACTTTGGCATGTGATTGCAGGACCTGGGATCGAACCGCCAACCTTCAGATTGATAGATGACCGACTCTTCCTCTACTTATCAAACTACAACATGCACATAAACACCAACTCTCTTATAACTACAAACACACATTCAGAATCCCCCTTCACAAATCTCTCTTCTTCCTCTCACAAACACTTCTTTTTTCTCCTCTTGTCTTCATCTTCTCTCGAACAGTCTATTCCCCGCTCTGTTTTGTTTTGTGATAGTCTTTTATGGTCTAACATATTTGTGTAACACTTACAGTCTATCCCTCATAACTTTACTTGATAATTGTTTTCAAACACTACATGTTTTCTTTTATGTTCTGTTTAATGTCTAGAACTTTTATATATTTTATATCTTTGCACTGTTGCATATATTTTTTTTCTTTCCAAAGACGACCAACTCTACCCGCTGAGCCACAGCCGCCTCGACACAGCCTACATCTTCATCTCTATTCTGCAGAGCAAAATCCTGTGGATGTTCATATCTGGGGACCGTTTGATAGCATTGTTGCAGAGGTCATTAACCAGAGCTACACCTCTATTTCAGGCCTACAGTAAAAAAAAAAAAAAAAAAAAAAAGATTAATAACTCTTTTAACAGACTAGTTGACAAATTTTAACCTTTACTGACAATTAAACGCCTACATCCTCATCAGTATGCAATACTTCAAATTAAAGCTAGCAATGCACTTAAATGGTCCTAGATACACCACTGAGATGCACACTGCCACAAAAACCTGAATGAGCAATATTACAATCCATAAGACAACTTTGTTTCAAGCCCCTATTTAAGTAGCAGTGTTTGACTGTCTTGGTGTTTGTACAATGACTCACAATAACAGAACCTCTCATTTCCATACTCGTGACTCATTACTTCATGACTCTACTGACCTTTCTGTTGGATTCATTGTAACTTGAGATCCATTGAGTTATTAGTTATTGTTTTTGCAGTTGACTAAAGAAGTGAGGGTGTAAAAGATTCTTACCTGGCTTTGGTGGAAGTGAGAAAAGAAAAACTGGCGTCCTTGGACTGTGGATGTTTCGATCTTCTGTTGACACAAAGCACCTAAATACACACAGAGGAAATGTTGCATGTTAGGATCAAGTTCAACCCTAACCACAGGTTTATACAGGATGTGCCGTGTTGCTCTACGTCTGCGCTGTGCTTGGTGCGATGCGCTCGATGCGCTGCGTTATGTTATGTCTGCGCCGCGTTATGTTACGTCTGCGCCGCGTTGAGTCCCGCTACTCAGAACACGTATTTGGAGCGTAGCACCAGCTCAGAGCTGCCAGGATCAGCTGGGTCCAGCATAGAGAGAAAAACGTACAAACAACAGGTCACAGAGCTTTTCTGTGGTTGCATTGCTTCTCATTTGGACATTATTCCATTACTTTTGTGCTTTAATCATCACTGAGTATGTTGCATAACTATAAAGTTTCTGTTTTTGCAGGTTTAGATACCTTAATATTAATAATTCTGCTCTATTTTGTTGTCCTGTTACTAGTGATGTGTCGGTGGCAAACGATCCGTCTCTAAGAGTTGGCTCTTTGAAGTGAACGACGCGAGCCGGCTCCCAGTCAGGAGCCGTTTTTTTATATTTTTCTCGTCTGTTTCTGTTAAAGCCTCACGTGATTGATCAAGACATATGGTGGCGTCTTGACCAATCACGTGTCTACATTGAGCAGAACAGGGAGGGGAAGGGTTACAGACACACACAGCCCAGTGAGCACACCAACAGGAGGGAGACGAGAGGGAGAACATGCGCGACAGACAGAGAACGCACTGGAAAGGTGAGAAAACAAGTGACTGCAGGAAACGCAGTAAACTTTAGACACATTGAAACAGCATAGACTCTTAAAAGGCAGAGTGTAGATTGTGCAAGGTGAAAGTGTCATCAATCACGGTCCACAAAAAACCTGCAAAGGCACATTAGATCTGTCTGTGAAGGATCTCAGTCATCCAGGACATGGACATTAGTAAAGACAGTGAAGGGAACCTGCTGTTAATGAAGGGGTTTAAAGGTTTATTAATAATAAACATGCAATTAGAGATTGGACCTTTTTGTCTAATGGTGATGGGTCTTGTTTTTTGTACTTTATAATACATTTTTGTAGCACTCTGCTCCATGTCGAGTATATAAATAAAGCCTTATAAATAATACACATTTGATATAATGTATGTTTTTTACATTAGTAACTCATTTGACATATAATTTAACATTATTTTAGGTAATACATTAATTTAAACAAGAAAAATCTGAGGAGCCGCTTGGGGGCCAAATTCCCATCACTACCTGTTAGCTTCTGGAACAGTTATCATCTTAAAGTCTTGTTGTAGTCGACCTGGATAACAGATATGTGGCTGTTTGTAGCTTACATCCATAATCGATGAGCATTTCTGATCTATATGATCCTTTAAACGGTCAGGAGTCCGTATATGATGTTTTATTTTGAGATTGAGCTGATGTTGCATGCGATCCTTGTGCCTGACTTCCTGTCCAGGTTGGTCTTTTCTCTGCAGATTGACGCGTGCTTGGTACAGGCTCAGTCGAAAGAAGGACTAGGCGCGTATCTCTGGCGGCGCGGCACTGGCACACGCTCCAGAGACGTGTGAACATGAGCGTTGACTACAATGGTAACATATTAGCTGCGTAGTGCGTGGGGCAGCAGTAATGTGACGCGGCGCACCCTGTATAAATTAAGGGTCAGTGTGTTTGTGTGTGTGTGTGTGTGCATTTCTCCTTGTATTATATTGATCTTCTGAGCTGTAAATAACCTTCAGTTGCCATTGAATTAGATAAACTTGGTAAGAATAAAAGATACATAGTAAAAGGTTTTAGTTTTCCCTTTTCATAGACACTGACTTTAGACGTGTTTAAGTAACTCTATGGTTGTTGGAATTGCTTTTAGTGTTTTGTCTCTACTCTCTGTGTCAATGCAGAAAGATCATATTCCTTTTATAAATCTGACCCCAAACTTGGTCTTTAAAATGTAACTGCAAAAGAAAAATCTCCAGTGTTCAGATGTATTCAGATGTATTCAGTTATCCTGCCTTAAAAATTCAGTGAAACATTCATTCATTTTCTAGCGATCTTATTGGACCTGAGAACGCAAAGTTTTCAACACCTTTAGGTATCATGCCAGTGAACAATGTGAACACACTGTCCAAACAACCCTTCCTCCGTCCCTCTGGACTCACAGCTGTTATGACGCCTCGCTCTTTGGGGAGCAGAACAAATAGGAGTGATAGGAAATGGAGGGGAAAATATAGGACAGGGATTTGGAGTAGAGAGATAGAGGGAGATGGGGAGGGAGGGTAAGTGCCACTTAGTTTTTTAGGTTCAGGATGTGCAACAATGACACAAAAAGCTATGTCCTTCAACTGCTACATCCCGGGTGTGTGCTTGTTTGCTTCTTTTTTTTTCTCACAGCAAAATAGCCCAGAAGGTTGAGTAACGTGTCAATGCATCAGAATATATACAGCAGGAAGAGAGAGTGAACCACAGCAGCACACGTGTCACTGCTTCTCTGATCAACAACGAGGCTTAATCAGAGCCACAAACCATTTTCACAGTGAGTCGCTAATAGCTGTTTCGCTCACACACACAGTGCACACACCTCCTTGCCTTTGTACTATTGTGTTAGAGGGCTCTAACCTGCACTTTCCCTCCTCTATACCTCCTTATTGTTCACTAGGAACAGTAAGAACATATGCAGCTGTTTGACTCTGCGTAACAATATAACAGTTCATTGTATACTACCTTTGTGGAGCTAGAAATGCTCTACTATTATTCATGGAAAGAGTTTGTTGTGGCACTTGGTTTGTTTCTCGCTCACTGAAGCACCACTTCGAACTCATTAAAGACAACTTTGAAGCTGAATTGATGCAAATCCAAAAAACACTGAACTACTGCACTACTTTTCTTTTTGCTGTCCTGTTGGTTTGCAGTGATTCACACAGAAGCGTTGTATCTGGGTCATGTGAGCTCTTATGAATCAGGTGCATTCAGCATATTGCCCTCGTGACTGTACGATCTATTATTTACGGCAGGCAGAGAGGATCTTTGGTTGGCTGATTGGTTGGTTGGTTGGTTGGTTGGTTGGTTGGTTGGTAGAGATGTGAGCGATTTCCCTGCAGACTGGTCTGTTATTTACACTTCTATGATGGTGATGTAACTCTGTTATCTCACACCTGTCCTTATTTAAAGCTCCTCATGTAACAGCATTTAAAGATAAGCACATGTATTCATGCTGTCCACCAATCCATGGCTGCAAAATGCACCACTGTGGCAACCAATGGCTGTATAGTAATATTGACAGTGCTATCATCCTCCATCTCCTCCTCTTGTGAGATGTGGGATGCAACTGCAAAGCATGCTGGATACATCCTGAGGCAGACCAGGCTAGCAGGCCACTTCTTACCAGCTTTTCTCCCCTTTTGGGTCACAACCATACATTTAAAGAAAACAGTGGTAAACTATTATGTAAATACCTTTTGGAGTGCTGGTTTGATTAAAAAAACTACACAATTCAAGACTTAAAAGAGACCGGTGGAGTCTCGGGATTGGTCACAGGTAGTGGGAATTTACCTCACAACAACAAATGCTACCACAACTGAGCTCAACTAATGGACCGATCGCTAGCAGGATGGTGAAAACAGGTGGTACTAGAAAGAGCTTCACAGTTGCACCAAAACCGCAAATTGTGGACTGTGTTCAAGGCGATGAAAATCTTCATAAAGGAACACAGTTTAGTTTCCATGTGGGACTACCCCTAACCCAGTGCAAATTTCAGATGTATTCTACCTGCTACAACAGGAAGCATGTTCAAAAAATTCAAATAACACTCTGTTTTGGACCGTGGGCTTTAAGAGCTATACTGCAGCCAGTCACCAGGGGGAGCTCTAAGAGTGTTGGCTTCACTGGTGGTAGCTGTTGTTCTGTCCATGACTTTGTAGAGCCCATGCGGCAAACCCTAAGTTCAAACAATTATGGTACCTAACATTTCATGAGAAATAAAACTTCCTTGCAAAATACACAAGAACAACAACAACAACTTATTTATATAACGCAGACAAATACATCACAAATACCCTATTTCAACTAATGTGAACCTTGTTGTAGTTCCAGGTCGGTGCTTGTGCTGGTTCAGAGCTGGTTCAACTTGCGAACCAACACGGCACCAGTTTGTTTTTCCACCCACTCGAGCCCGCGGAAGAGCCACGTCATGACGTCACTTCTGCGTGACCGCTTTTCCCAGCAGCGCTAGCGCAAACTTTCCCTCACAATAACAACGATGGCGAACAACGTCGCATGCTTGTGTTGCTCCTGGCTTTTCGTAATCACATGAGGTCCCGAAGAGAACCTATCCAACTTTACCAAAACTTCTGTGCTACCCGTCGTGCTTTCCTTGGACGGCGACGTAAGCGGTTCTAGACCGGCAAAGAGTCGGTGCTGCTCTGGAACCTGTTTTCCTGGCCGGGAGCCGGAAACACAAAAACTTGGTTCTCAACTGAGCACCGGCTCAAAACCGGCCCTGAAACTGCCTCTGCAAAAGAGAGGGAAAAGTGCTTTACACATGCTGCATCCTGCTGATGAAGGTCAAGCTTGTGCAACCTGTGATGGTTTTCAGCACTGACCTCATAAAAATATGTAAAAGATAGAGTGATAACAAGCCTTTTTAATAAAAATGTTCCAGACTAAGCAAAACTATAATTAGTGTAATGAGTGTTAATAAGAAAAATTTACAAACATCTGAAAGCCATAACTGCTGCCCCACTTGTCTCATTTCAATGAAACTACAGGTATGACGCACCTCATTACTTATAAACCCAAGGGGCTCTTGTTCCTTAATGCTTGCTGCTTCATTTTCTTAACAAGCTGCATTTGTTTTGATTTTAGTAAATCTGTGCTGCTACAAAGAGGTCCTGGATGTTATTTTACTCCTTGAACGACAGATGTTTGTTAGGATTATATTTGTTGTGCTCTTATTTCCTTCCTTTTGAGCTATCACGCCTAACACTGCTCTTGTGTCAGCCAAACAGTGTCTTTAATATCACTTCATGACACAAAATAAACATAATATGGGCTTATCTGGGAGGAAGTCATTTGAATCACTGCATGGTGAGCCTGAAACACCTTTGCATTGGGTGACATTTACTGCCATAACACATGCTGTCACACCTTGTTCACTCCCTTGTGTCTCCATAAGACAATAAATAAGTAAACAGCAAGAGAACAAGCACACACATGCATGCAGACACACACTAATACTGAACAGGGGTCCGCATATCTGAGAGTTTCCAATCCATTTACCGTGGACCTTCTGTGGCTAAAAATAAGCTGGTGAAACTAACCAAGCTGCAGGCAACATGTTTGACGGATACTGTTCAGGCTCCTTACACTCTAGGGGATTCTGCCGTAGCCATGGTGTGTGTAGGTTTGTTTGTGAGGTATCAGTGTGAATTTCTTTAATACATGGCAAAAATATATCAGAGTGTGGAAAAAACTGGTTTACATTTTAATAAGATGTGTGTCTAAGGCTGTGTTCTTCTCGGTAGTGGATAATTGAATGTTCTGGGTAAGAACATCAAAGCAAAAATACACCTCTATGCTGATGACACTGTTGACTACACACATGCTGCATCCATAGCATCAGCAAAGCAAGAGCTTAGGGCTATTTTTACTAGTCTATTCAGATTAAAATTCGCTTTAAATGACAGTTGTTTCACTTGCCACAGCCAAACGTGTTCACAAGTTTTACTACTGACTAGGGATGTTAACAATTAATCGAGTATGGAGTTATTGCTGATTAAGAACTTACTTGAACACGTTTTTTGTTTACTATTTTCTATCCCATGAAACAAACATCATGTGGTTTCATATTCCGTTAAGCTATCAGGGAGGTGTTTGTTGTTTATAGTATGTTCCGATGTGAATCAGCTGATTAATGATATTGCGCACAGCGAAGACGCTCAACTTGGGGTCCCCAAGTGTGCTTCTTTTCTCCGCCGTCAGACTGATTATAACCTGGTTGCTCTCCTGGCTGACAGCTGACCAAATACACATGCTTATTTTTCTCAATAAGAACGAGTAGACAGATGACTGGACACTGTGAGTCTGAAATATGTTTCTGTTCAGTTCAAGTAAATCCACATGTTGTAGTCCGCGGAGTTTATTTTTATAAGCCTGCTCCAGAAAGTGCTATATAGCATGTTTAACATTTCTACACCTCAATATGATCCATAGTTATTCAATACCGTCAGTTGTATACATCGTATCACTAAGCCAAATTTGATTTAGGAGAAAAAAACACATTTGGCATTCTTTTTGAGATGGAAAACGCTTACGTTTTTCAACGATTAATCAACAATTGAATGTTAAAATTTGCAAAGATTGATCACAGAGATTACTTAAAATTTAGATCCCTACTACTGACGTTGAAGAAGTGTCCTCCTGCAAGTGGCCCGACGTCTCACTTAACTTTAAGTGCAAAGAAAACCTGTGGAAGTTACAATTCTGCCTGTGATATATTACATAATCTGTAATCTGAGGACATATTGTATATGCATGCATCCTTGGTCACATTACAGTCCGCTGAGTCAGTGTAACACGCATCTCCTCACTTCATTACTAATGCAAAATCCCTCACTTACCATTGCTTTCTTTCTACACTGGTGAGTTGGACATCATCAACAATTCCTCGAAAACAACAGTTGTATGTTTTTAATTTACACAGAGACACTGACAAAACTTCCAAATTACCTCTGCACTCTTCTTTATTCCAGCTCTAAAGACTTTACAGTTTTTGTATTCACCCTGAGTTTTGACAGATCTGGGGAAACCTGCCTTAACGCACCTCAGGCATGGATAACTTCAAAGAGAGTTAAAATAGACACTCTGATACCACTTAAAAGATTTAAGAGCATCATAACGGTGAGGTGACAGAGGCATGTGGCTGTTTCTAGAAGGTAACGATGTATTTGAATACTTGTGTTTTAATTTGCTGTGATTTCCTATGTTGTGTTGTTTGTGTCTCTATGTTGTGATTCTGTTGCTTTGGTCTCTCTTGTAGAGGAGTAGAAGACTTCCTGTTAAACAAATTTGCTTTACAGGTAGATGTTCTTCCTGCATGGCCCTCGGCCTGTCACACCTCCACCGGTGCCTGTTTTGTTTAGCTGCAGGGTCATCAGCTGGGGACCACCGCACCAAGCTTCTTGAGCACTTGTTCATGTCTCCATCTAGAACGACCTTGTGCCAGTGCAGTTTTGCAGCCTGACAGATTGTGCATGAGGGAGGCATTGATGGTTCCACAGAGATCGCAGGTTTGTTCCGTCCTAAGCCACTGGTGGAGGTTCCGAGGGGGGGGAAGGGTGTCATATAAATAAATGACAACTTTGGTAAACTGAACAAGACTCAAAATCCAAATTGAGATCATTTTCATGTTCATCACTTTCACTCTTAAAATCTCATTCAACAAAAATGTGCCTGAACCAAACTTTATTCATGAAGCTCTACAAAGAGAGGCGAGTGGTGAACTATTACGATGGCAGATGATTAAAAAGCAGCCTTGAGAAATGTTGTGAATTACAACAGCAGAGTTTTGAGCATTAACGTTAAACTAAAATGTATTCAAGAAATGAGTCCGACTTGTTAGAGATGCTTCTCCTGCCTCAGCTTTGAGAAGTTAAAAATAAAACCGCACTGAGGTAGAATCTGGTTCCATGTTAGAACCCCTTTTTCTGTGTTCATCCATTCAATTACATTAAGTAGAGCAAATTGTCATTAAAAAATAGTAAAAACACAGTCTGGGCGAATGGCTCAGTCAGCTGTGCACAGACAGCAGCTAGGCAGCCACCTGGTCCTCTGCAGAAGCCACCTCCGCACCACCAGTGAGAGCCCTCTAATCTGTGCCAATCAGATGACGCTAAACAGCCATTTGTTGTTGAATCAGGCACCAGTGCACGCCCCCTTCTTGTTCCAACAGAATCGAGCGAAACGCTGGCAGTGGAAGGAGAAGCCAGTGACAGAAGAAGCAGCATGGTGAATAATAGAGGGGGGAAAAAGTAAGTGTGGTGTAATTAACATGGTGGCTGAGGGCTGATGTTCTGAGAGATGAAGAAGAAAGGAGATGAGAGAGAGAGAGGGCGATGAGAGCTGGGATGGAGGAGAGATTTCAAGAGATGAATTAAATCAATTAAAGAGCTGAGTTTAAGAAACGATAACTGGAAGAAAGAGCAACAGAGAGGGGAAAAAAAACACAACAAGTGAGTGAGGGAGCAAAGCAAACCCTGTCATCAGCGTAACGAGTGAATGCAATCCTGGTAACAGCAGCAGGATGTCTTTTATATCTAAATTATAAGGCTTGGTTCAAGGTTTAGCCCACATATATCACCAATTATATGTAAAGTCAAGAAAACAAACAAATCTGGACGGCTACTTCAAAGAAAATCTGTGTGATGCTTCCCAAAGCACTGGTGCACTAAAGTTCAAGGATGGAGGCAGGGACAGAAAGAAATGAAGATAATTGTATGTTTCCTCTCTACATGGCTGCTCCAACGCTGTAATAAAATGCTCCTTTTTAACCAATTACAGAATAAGGATGCCATGTGCTTTCTTTTTTCTTATAGCACATGTGAATTCTTCAGCCACAGATTCACAGCCTTCAGAGAGGAGCTGCAGATTTTTCCAAAATGGCGCAGCTCTGCGTGGGCAACACTGAGCTGAACAGCACTGCAGTAAGGAGAGGAGTGAGTGGGACTGAGCACTGAAAAGCAGCTCTATCTCTAAACAAGGAGAGAAGGATAGACAGGCAGACAGATACACGGACAGCAGAGGAACAATGACAGGCATAAAAATGACGATTAGAAGGAATGGAAGTATGAATGAATCCACAGTGAATTCTGCAGACTCCCACCTGAGCCCTCAATCTTACATTACATCCAACGTTAAGCCTGATTGTCTCTGAAACAGCCCTCTGTCCATGCAACAAAGCATTCCTCACCCAAAGGCTGAGCTTTTCCCAAACAGTTGCCAAAGTGGATAAATCTTACAAACACTAGATTTGTGTGTGTGGGGGAAAGACAGAGCTTTAGCAAAACAATGAGGTAAGCGCCCACTGAGAGTTAGGGGCTGCTGAGCACTGAAGTTAAGAGACTGTTTGTCTCAACTAAAACCTCTCTGTGAACTCTTTTTAAATATAAATAAACCTGATATCACGACACAGGTGTTGTCATTCACCTGTACTATTATTCAGCTGTGTGAACCACTGATTCCGATTGGTCAAAACCCCATTGCAATGGTAAATAATTCTAAAAGCTTGATCACACACGTCATATCAAATACATTTGTGAGAAGCAGTCCAGTGAATTTCACCTCTGCCTGTTGACACTGTGGCAAAAATGTCAGTTTCCATCTCAGGCTGGTCTTGAGCATCAGGAAATAATGACAGTTAGTGGGCACAGTTATGAGAGCAGCCTTAGAAGCTACTGGACCCCAACCATCTCTGAGTTACTGATCTTGTCAAAGTAACTAGACTAATATTTAGAATCTATTGCTATGGAATCAGAGTTGCTTTTTAACCTCTTTTTGCAATACAAATAAATATTTTTTTACTTTTTTTATATCATATTTTTGGGGGGGGTTTGCCTTTATTTGACAGGACAGCTGAAGAGAGACAGGAAACGTGAAGAGCAGAGAGCAGGGGAAGACATGCAGCAGATAGTCTTGGCCGGGAGTCGAACCAGCGACCACTATAGCCACTTTAGACTATAGTGCTTTTTCCATCTACACCCCCTCCCTCTTGAATTTGCTCCCTCAAGCCATCAGGTCTTCTGAGTCTGTTGATAGCTTAGAACCTCCCATCTAACCTCTACTGTTGTCTGTCTATTGCTTTGTTTGTCTGTTTATTTCTGCATATGTATTTTGTTTCGATCTTGCTTGTTTTTATTGTTTTGTGCTTGTGAAGCAATTTGTAACCGAGTGTTTTAAAAGTGCTATATAAATAAAATTTTACTTACTTACCCTTTAAGTGGGCTTAGACTGCTAGGCCACCAGGGCCCCCAAATAAATCATTTTTAAATCATTAAAATCCACTTTGGATTAATACTTTGTGTCAACTTGTATATGTCTGTAGTTGGTATCTGGGTAATGAGCAGTTTAATGTATAGTGAATCAGTGGTTCACAATATAACCCCTTACATAACGTTGACGGAGCATGCCATTACTGTCTTAAAAATAGAATGAAAAAAGCACCTAAAGTAGCTAAAAATGGCTGCTAGTTTGCATGACATTTTCATAATTTGCAGTGCACTACATATCCCATACTTTCTTTGTTGAAAAAGATTAATACAAAACTATAACTGAGGTTTAACTAGCTGAAAGTCTACAGCAGGCTTCAAATGTTTTAGAGACATGGAGAACCCACAGTATTTTTTATTATTGAGGTATAATTGTTAGAAAACTCTGGTGTGAGCAAAATCAGACAAGATGAATAACTTCAAACTAGATGGCTTAGTGTCAGAACGACTAGCTGGCATTGAAAGCTACATTAAACCTTAAGAAATCCACATTTCTGACTTAATTTATCCAGATCTGACACTTTAAATAACTTTCGATATTAGAGACATAATTTGTATGATGCAATAAAAGATGCACATTCATAAGCCTCTGCTGTGTCAACAACATCCTTATTCAGTCTATCAATCTGTTATAACTGTATTTGTAAAAAGAAGTAAGCAAAGCTGTTTAGTAATCCAGAAAAAGATCACCTGATGTAAATAGAAGTAACATCTTTTGGACCAAAATGGGTGATATGATGTTTTGTGTTTCTGTTTGTTTGTTGGATATTTACTCTGTTTTTGATTTGAGGAGAGGAAAAGAAAAAAATACTCAAGTTTAACCGACAAGAAGTGGATGTTTATATTTAGCAATAAGATCATATGTTGATTAAACCCTTCCTTGCTGTGCCAGCTTTCCCCTAATCCAAGCAAGCTGTCTAATATTCCAACAGGAAACACATCTCAGCCGCTTCCTGCTTCCCCCTGGAGGAAGTGACAGGTTAGCTGGGGAATGGTTGAAACACTCACACTAAAAACTGGAGTGGAGGCGAGAGAGCAATTTTCAGGAAAAAAAAATGTAACCCACTTACAAACAGGTTCAGTATTAGCTTGATGAAAGCAGATAATCTGCTTAAGTGTTGTTGTGTGTGTTAACACTACTCTGCTGCTATTACACCTCAAGCTCTCCTTTCATTAGCACTACCTTCTGCTGCAGCATTAGCAAATTATACTAATGCGAGTCAAAGGAGCTGAAGTACAGAGCCTCAAATACTTTGATTCTTGGATCAAGGTTTGTGAATGTACCTCTTGCTGCTGCCAACATTTTCAGGTTTTACTGGCGGTGTTTACATTCATTCATGAGTGCATTTACATACCTCAAACATTTATAACATTCATCCTCAGCTTCAAATTTTTAAGTTAAAAAAATTACAATTTCCTGCACACAAATTCTCCAGGTATTATTTAGTCCTGTTTGCCACACAATATGTCTTTTTTTAACACATTTTGCACATGAAAACATTGTGTATTTTATAACTGTTCCTATTAATTCTATAGTAAGACACATAGTGAGATAGTTATTTGGATGGATGGATGGATGGATGGATGGACGGACGGACAGATGGATTAATTAGGGATGGGAAATTTTTAATTATTTTTTCAAATATTCGTACACTAAGTAAAAATCCAAATGTTAGTGGGAATATTGTCTCATTTAAAAGTACAAATTGTCATCGTTTTTAACGGTGTCTGGTTGCAATACGGTATTCTAATCAGTACAGTGGCTATAGATTTTAGCAATTTGCGTGCGTGCATTTGTGCATTTGTGCATTTGTGCATTTGTGCATTTGTGCATTTGTGCATTTTAAGCTATGTAGTGAGATAGCTATATGGATGGATGGATGAATGGATGGATGGATGGATTGATGGATGTTCTCCTTTTCTTTACCCATTCTTCATAACAGCTTATTCGAATAATCGCTGAATAGATGCCAATGATCATTTTGGCTTGAAATACCCATCCCTAGGATGGATGGAGAGATGGATGGATGTCTGGATAGATGGATGGATAGTCTTTTCAAGACATTCCAAGATGGCGCAACTGACGGTCGCCCTGGTACTGCGCTCTCTTGTACATAAATATACAATGTAACAATTCTCCAAGCAGAATTCACAAATTTGTATTTATTTTATTATTTAATTATCACCTACATATACTCTTTTTAATGTAAAACTACCTCTGCACTACTCACCACTGCACTATTATCATATTATTTTTAGCCTGTACATATAAGTCATGCCTATTTGTTGTTCTTTTGTGATAATAGTTGATGTTATTGTTATTATTGTTATTGTTATTGTTATTATTATTGTTATTGTTAATGTTTTATTTATATTTGTATTTGTTTGCCTTATTCTTGTGCATTTTTACAAAGAGAGCACAGTTTACCTAGTCAAATTCCTTGTGTTCAAGCATACCTGGGCAATAAAGCTGATTCTGATTCTGATGGATGGATGGATGGATGGATGGATGGATGGATGGATGGATGGATGGATGGATGGATGGATGGATGGAAATGCTCCTATTCTTTACCCACTCTTTATAACAGCTTTGAGATCCCTGCATACGATCGTTTGTCGGGCCGAGCCCTTAAATCAGGCAACACAGTCATACCTATCATTAGTCGTGGCAGAAAAAACAAAGCAATAATGAGCTCCGTTTGATCTAGAATAATGCAAATTTCTCTTTTAAAGTTCTGTCTCTCTGTCTGCAGAGGAACGGTTATATAAGGTAGCAAAAGTGATGGTGGTTTAAAGAAGATCCGACTCCCCAGGATATATTCACTTACTGAAACTGGCATTGGGCAGAAGTGACCCATAGTTACTTGGAGGCCAATGTCAAAACCTACACTCTGCTAATAGTCCCTGTGGCAGTAGAGAATAAATTGCAGCGTTTGTATGGAGGCCTCAGCTGACAGGTAGACTAAGGTTTTTGCCCAATTACAGGGAGAGAGAATGAAGCAGGATAAGGTGGGCCACTAGAATAGACCTAATGAGGACGTGGTATGATTGCTGCGGGACTGCAGAGACACGCTGATTTGTGCCCACTGGAAGCGTGTTCGATTGTTCGAGAATGGCCAGAATGAAGAGGCAGAGAGAGCGCCAGAGATAGATAGGGAGAGATAATGGAAGTGAGAAGGATTGATTCCTCACTCAAAGTGAGAGCATGTGGGAGGAGATGAGAAGCTGAGACTGAGAGTGGGAATAAGAGAGAGATGGTTACAGAAAGTAAGTGAGTAGTCAGTCCATCAAGTCGACTGTATCCTTTCTCTCTATCATTCCATCCATCCATCTCACTCATTAAATGACAGCAGAGGCAGTCTGATTAATTGTACTCACAGTTCATTGTAGCAGACACACTACATCCAAGTGTAATCAAACATCCTTACATAATCAATGCTTCACTTAGCGGACGTATGAACCTCTATCGCCAGATAACAGACACACAATCGAAGCTAGAGGCACCAATTCTGGGCCAAAACATTATTGTTGGAGAAATCTTCTTCAGTGCTTCTTCAACACTGAAGCAAAAGTGAGCCCTTGACAACCCTCGACATCTTGTGGTACTTCCCTTCAGTTCCTGACACTCTCTCTGAGTCGATGCCATCTGAGCTGACACTTACAGCACAGCGATGGTGTCTTCTGTACTGACAGTGGTAGGAAGATTTCATACTGTAGGGCTCTTCAGTCAAATTCCTCACATAACTTCTTTAAACTATATGCAAATTCTAAGAAACAGAAGGACAGATAAAGTGGGTATTTCTTTTCCAAGCTTGAAGATGCAAGGCTTTTATTTCTGCAGAAAGTGACTGTGGCCTCTCTTGACTTTGTACCAAGTATGTGTTGGAAGCAACACGGCTTTAAATGGGATCCAGTGGCACTTACTTCTAAATTAGATTGACTATAAGCACAGGGAAACACAGCATTTTCAGAATAATAAAGACGATCTGGTTATTGTTCTGCTTCAGTACTACAGAGAATCACACAGGGACTGAAATGAGCAACTAACAGCGTGGCTCTAACTGTGGACCATTAAGTCAAATGCCACCGTGCATTACTGATGTGCTCCCGTTAAAAGCATGTTCAGGTTTACAGATATGGCAGGCAGCTCTTTTCTTTGCAGCCTGGAGTCAAACACTATCAGACTTTAAACTTCACAATGCCATGTTAGTGTGTTTTGTTCACTTGTTGCTTACTGGTTGCTGTTTTGCATGTGCGACATTCAGCAAAGATAGTAAAAGATGCAAGATGTCTCAGTCCTCAAAAATTCAACTCTTGAAAGTGATCTCATTTCCGTGCCAAGTGGCAACCTCCAGCCCCGAGAATTGAAGCCAATGCGGAAGTGTTACAAACTTGCAGTTGGGGCACTGATGGCCTAGTGGTCTAAGCGTCCCACCTGTAGAGGCTATTGACCCCGTCGCAGAGGTCGCCAGTTTGACTCCCTGCCGGTCGACCATTTACTGCATGTCTTCCCGCTCTCTACTCCCCACATTTCCTGTCTCTCTTCAGCTGTCCTATCCAATAAAGGCAAAAAAGCCCAAAAATATAACTTGGAAAAAAAAAACTGCAGTTCATCGAGTGTCCACTTGAGGCTGGCTCTGGATGTACCGGATACCACATACACACCAATTCAAAACAGCAGATCTTTACAGCAGAAATAAACATGTTTACAGCCTGGTACCAAACAAGTGAAGTCTGGATAGCTCATTTCTCGATCGGCACACACTCTGCAGGGGGTAACATTTTTTCTAATGTGGCAATTTCGAAGATATTTAGATTACGAGTCTTCCAATGAGAGGCACAGCTGTCTTGATTGACAGGCGGGAACGCTGTAGCTGTTGGCTAGGAGGCTCAAAGCCCGCCTCTTTACCTCACACTAGCTCGACAGCAGTTTGGTTGAGTTCAGCATTTCCAATATGGCTCCCGTCAACAATTGGCTTCAAAACAGCGCTTCAGGAACAGATGGGTGACGTCACGAATACTACGTCCATTATTTATACAATCTATGGTTCCTACACAGCATATAAACATTTGTGATGACGTCACCAGCGACTCGTTGACTATCAGATTGGTTGATGAATAATTTTGTCATTAGGTTTTGTCAACTACATTGAGAAATCGTTGCACTCCTACCAATCTATGCTATGACATGCCATCTGTCATCTGTGCTTGTTTACACTGGGTAGTAGAGTATTATAGCATTGTGACAGTAGCCATTAACCAAAGCTAAAGCCCCGGCTTCGACACAACATATGACCAGCAATAATGAAAATATTGATAAATCATACAACAGACGAGTTCTTCTGGTGCTAACTGAAGAGGGTGATGATGTTTGATCATTAAATCGACTCTACACACACATCCTTAATCGTTACCAGCCATTCAGTGACGGTATTGCTGAATTTAGGGATATCTTTTAGACCCTGCTAGCTTTTAGAAAAGTGCCTCAAACACTTTCTATTACCGTCCCTGTTTTTTTTTTCCCTGGTGTTTTTCTTTCACTCTCCATGCTATATGTCATTCCTTTTCTTCCTCCTCCTCCTCCTCTCCCCTCCATACTTGTGAGAGTATAGTAGTGTCTGTAACAGGGCTGCGAGTCTGTGAGTGTGTGTGCGTGTGTGTGTGGGAGGAGAGGAGAGCAGCATTGCTGGCTGGAGGAGGAGGTGAGAGAGAAAGAAACAGAAGTGAGAGAGGGAAAGAAATGGAGAAAGAGAGAGAGGGAAGCAAAGCGTTTACTGGAACAAAACATTCTGTTTCAGTCTAAAAGATAAGAACCCGCCTCCACACAACTTTTTATCTCAATGCAGATTACTCCTCATTTTAGAATCAATAATCCCTCCGTTTATATGTTTTAGATTAAATCAAACAATGTTGTTTAGTTTACGCTGCTCAAACTAAATAGTGTCAACTGGCTTTTTGCCACCGTCTGAACCACAGTCAGGATGCTAGACCAACCATCTGTCCAGTGTCTGTTCAGAGTCACTCCATTATCAAGGAAATCAAGAAACATTTTGATGCAAGGGAACCTTAATGGTATCTTCTTAAAGAGCTCATAGTGCCCACGCTCCCAACATGCAGTCCTGCTCGACATACCTATAGGCAGTAAAAAATAGTATGGGAGGTAGAGCCTTCAGTTATCAGGCACCTCTCCTTTGGAATCATCTACCAGTCAGGGTCTGTGAGGCAGACACCCTCTCTACTTTTAAGAGTAGGCTTCAAACTTTCATTTATGAAAAAGCTTATAGTTAGGGCTGGTTCAGGCTTGGACAAGCTCTTAGTTATGCTGCTATAGGCTGACACACTAGGATCCTATCTCCCCCTCCCCCTGCCTATCACTTACTTTAACTCTCCCTGTCCCATTAAAGTTACTAACCACAGACCTTTCCAGAGTCCACGAGCTCCCTTGTCTCGTAGGTTCCTTTGAGTCACTGCCATAAACGGCCTGCTGCTGTGGACATTCCAGACTCTAGCGGCTACACCTACTACTATCAGTCTTACCACTATCATCTCTCTCTCACTCTCTTCATCACCTCTATCTCTCTTTCCAACCCCAACTCGGTTGAGGCAGATGTCTGTCTCACATGAGTCTGGTCCTGCTGGAGGTTTCTGCCTGTTAAAATGAAGTTTGTCCTTGCCACTGTAACTTGCTAAATGCAGCAAAGTGCTCTGCTCATGGTGGATTAAGATGAGATCAGACTGAGTCTTACCCTGTCTTGATGTTGGGTCTTTATTAATAATTTAACAGCGTATGGTCTAGACCTGCTATGTTTGTAAAGGCGTCTTGAGATAACATTTGTTGGGATTTGTAGCTATACAGATAAAGATTGATTGATTGATTGAATAAAATGATTAACTAAGTAACACATCACCATAACATTTGCATTTCAAAACAAAGGTTCACGATGGTGTTATTCACTAACCCAGCAGTGACTTGACACACGTGAAAGTGCATGCTCCAATGTGGTTCCGTTAAATAACTTTCCCACTTAAATTCTACAGATTTAGAAGTAAAAGCTTGGAGTAAAATGTCATGGAAAAGGAGGAATAAATTGGTTGTCATTTTTTTGAAAGCGAAAGTAAAAAGGGAAGCTTGTCTTTAAAAACTTAATGGGAGGCAAATATCTATCATCAGCAAGGTTCGCCGAAGGTGTCAGCAATAACAGAGGTTAAAAAAGGTGCTCCATCGTCTGTAAAGGCTCTGTAATACAGGGTCATTCACTCTAAGATGGAAGAAAACAAGGATAAGTGGAACAGGAAAACAGTTACCTTGACAACTTCTGCACAAGTGCAGTCTGATGAATTTAACACGAGCTGAACCCTACAAGCTGAAAACTTTAAACCACACAGGATATGAACTCACCGATGGCTGCAGAACTGCAGATGGCACGGGCTGAGGGCTCTCGGTGACCCTGAAAATGAGAGAATAATCAAAATAAGAATAGAACATGAATACAGAAGAGATAGTAACAATATAACTCCCCTAAATGACAGATTGAATCCGTAAGTCATATTTTTCATAATTTTGGGTACAACATGTTGGTAACTTGTGGTGTCAAAGCTGATCTAGAAATGGGAAAGGTGCATTTAGGCTGTGTCTGATTAACTGCCAACTGGAGGACCAAAGGCTGGTGGTGCTAGCTCTGCTAATGTTAGACTTTTGGGCACACTCGGCAAACCAATTTCCTCAATCAGTCATCAATCAATCTTTATTTGTAAAGCACCAAACCACTACAAACGTTATCTCAAGACACTTTTACAAACAGCAGGTTTAGACTGTACTCTGTGTTAAATCATTAACAAAGACCCAACATCAAGACAGGATAAGATCCAGTCCCATCTTACAGACAGGACTCAGTCTGATCTCATCTTAATCCACCATGAGCAGAGCACTTGGCAGCATTTAGCAAGTTACATCTGCAAGGACAAACTTCCTTTAATAGGCAGAAACATCAAGCAGGACCAGACT
Source organism: Notolabrus celidotus (assembly GCF_009762535.1). Lineage (NCBI taxonomy): Eukaryota > Metazoa > Chordata > Actinopteri > Labriformes > Labridae > Notolabrus > Notolabrus celidotus. Next base: position 8,650,370 of record NC_048284.1, on the reverse strand, counting down.
CATGTTAGACAGACATCTGCCTCAAATGAGTTGGGGTTGGAAAGAGAGAGAGAGCAGAATAAGAGAGAGAGAGCAGAATAAGAGAGAGAGAGAGAGATGATAGTGATGACGGATAGTAGTAGTAATAGTGGTTATTGTAGCTGTTGCCGCTGGAGTCTGGAACTTGTGCTCAATTTTGAGTGGTGTTAAGTGTTGTCTTCCCTTTTAACTAGTCAGTTGGTCGAAATTCAAATTTCTGTTTTAACAACGTTAGACAAATTACACTGAGAGGTCCACCTCAATGATAAATCAATCCCTGAAGTCTGTGTATCTGCACGGATAGCCAAATATTTTGGCACAAAAAAAAAGGGAACACAATATGTTTTACATTCAGACCTAATTTTTCATGGGTGCATGGCTCTTAGACTTCTAAACCAAACATATTCAAAAGCAAGACACGTAAAAATGTGCTTATGACTTAAGATAAAACTCCTAATCTTAGACAAGGACAAGTAATTCTTTAAAGCTATTATACAAAGAAACACACAACAAAACACATGATGAAAAATGAGAAATAAAGTAGGAACAATCACAAAGGCTTATCTTTTGAAAGAGCAAACCCTGAACTGTGGCACAGATGGTATGTGTGCATAACTCAAGGATTGGCTAAGCCAGAAAAACCTGAATCTTCACAGATATACTGACCTGAATCAAATCAACTTTACTGATAATTTCACATCTAAAGGTTTATCAAATACAAAGACTTTGGAAAAACAAAAGAAGAGTAATAGTCGAGATCTTTAAGTTCTGATGGTCAAAGTTCAAGCCCCATGGAGATGTAACAGAGGAACATTTATAAGGTTCACCAGAACAGTCATTGAAAAAGGCTAAAGACAATGAAGTGTCCAATGCAAGCACAGCTGAAACAAGTCATCTGGAGTTGTTTTTGAACACACACACACACACACACACACACACACACACACACACACACACACACACACACACACACACACACACACACACACACACACACACACACACACACACACACACACACACACACACACACACACACACACACACACACACACACACACACACACACACACACACACACACACACACACCACCACCACCACCACACGTATATTCATTTCCTCTCTAAGGAGGTTGGCTGGATTTCCTGGAGAACCGAGCCAGCGGCCGCCAACTCTGCTGACTGCAAAAGACACTTGTTATAAATTCCATCTGTGTGGCCCTGTGAATTTAGAACTTGACCTAAAATGTGATTCGTTCTCTGAACTCAGTCTTTAACATTCTGCTTCCCACCAGATATGATCAATTGAGTAATTAGGCTGTTCGCCCCAACTCACTGCGTCATGGTTTGACAGATCTGACAACACAATCTGTGTGGCCTTAACTTGATGTGACTGACAGCTTAATTGAATCTGCCAAATTCTGTCTTCTGTGGTGAAAAATGACCCGGCTGAGCAGTAATAACATAAACTGGCATAACTTGTAGGTGATTATGCTAAACAATCCAAAGCTTGATCCAAGAAGGGAACTGGACTCACCTCCTCTTCTCTGAATGGCTTCTTCCGTTCTGAAGAATAACTTTGATTTGCTTTGAATCACCCTGACCTGGATAACTGGGAAGCTTCACAGACATGAAAATAAAAAATCTCTCATGGAGGCAGTAGGAGTTAAGCAATAGAGTCTTGCATCTGAAATCCAAGATGCCATGCAGCACATTATCTGCATTGTTGCATAATGATGTCATATCTCAATTGAGTTATCCGTTTTGTTCAAAGGAAGCTTTCAGCCCATAAAAAGGGGGCCGATATCTTGTCTCCAGAATCACTTTACAATCAATGATTTCATTTTGAGGCTTATTCAGCACTTACTGCTATCTGCTTAGACTTCATTACACTATTAATGTCTCCCAAAACAAAATTCAGTAATACAGTGACTATTGGTACAATTACTTTTTGTATTGTTGGTTTATCTGTACATTATTCTCATCGTTAATTGAACTTTTGTGAAATTTTGTGAAAGATGCTGATCACATTTGCGCAGATTACAACAAACACATTTAATTTTGGTCAAACCAACTGAGCAAATTCCCAATAACTCAATTTTTATCATCATACATGGTAAAAACTAAAGAAGGATTTTCTTGAAATGAGGAAGCTGGATAAACTATCAATGTGTGCAGAACTTTCAATAAAAAGCCTCCCCAATTAAAGGCACGGCCTCTTTTGTATGGTTGTTAACTCTGATAAATGAAGGCAGGTCTCTATATACACTGCCAGTTGCAAAAAAAAAAGTTGCCACCTGGATTTAACAAAGCAAGTAGGTAAGAGCCTTTCATTTGATAATTACTGCATCTAGAAGGAACTTCTCATAGTAGCTTCTTATTTCTTGAACAACCATGTCGGGGGCATATCCCCTGGTTTTGGGAAGGATGTCAATCTGTTTCAGAAGGGTCAAATTACTGGCTTGCATCAAGCAAAGTAAAGGATATTTGCAAAGGAGCATAAAGATTGGACTCTGGAGCAATGTAAGAAGGTCATGTAGTCTGATGAGTGCAGGTTTACCTTGTTCCAGAATGATGGGGGCATCAGGGTAAAAAGAGAAGCGGGTAAAGTGTTGCACCCATCATAGTGCCTAGTGCCTACCGTACAAGCCTGTGGGGGCAGTGTTGTGATCTGGGGTTGCTGCAGTTGGTCAGGTCTAGGTTCAGCAACATTATGCACCCAAAGAATGAGGTCACCTGAGTATACTGAATGACCAGGTCTTTCCATCAATGGAGGTTTTCTTCCCTGATGGCACGGGCATATTCCAAGATGACAATGCCAGGATTCATCGGACTCACATTGTGAATGATTAGTTCAGGGAGCATGAGACATCATTTTCACACATGGATTGGCCACCACAGAGTCCAGACCTCAGCCCCATTGAGAAGCTTTGGGATGTGCTAAAGAAGACAGCGATTCTCCCATCAATAAAATATATTGGTGGAAAATAATGCAACTCTGGATGGAAATGAAGGTTGTAAAGAAAATATTAGAGTGAGCAACTTTTTAGGGGGACGGGCAGTGTACATTAATAGTTTTTCAGATGTCATGAAACGCCAGATTTATTTACTTTCACTATAACATAACTTGTCAATTTTACTCATAGCCATAGCGGTACAAAGAACACATGAGGATCTGGATGCTGTCAGGCTGTCAAGTGTGTGCAATAAAGCAACATGAAAACACCTCTCCATTGATTTCTAAGAGAATTGGGAAACAGAGCTGAACTTCAAATTCTGTCAGCGAAAGATGGAGGGGAAAAAAGGCGACTGAATAGGGGCAGGAAGAGGAGGGTTAACAATCTGGTGCAGTGTTTGCATGGATGAATCCACAGCACCCAAGCCTGTCATAGATCTTGTCTTCCACAAGTTGGTCAGGGAGGACGAAGACATCTGAGCCCCATGAGGAACAAGGAGGAACAAGGAGGGCTGTACTGCTTGTGCTGGCTTTAAAATTGAAAACACAGGCGTTATAATAAGAAACTCAACATCTTTGCTGAGTAAAAGTTTTGTTCATATCATTTCGTTTTATTCATTTAAATCCTCTGAAACACACTGAAGGAGAACCCTCATTTATGTTTCACAACTGAGCCGAGGCACAGACAACAATGGAGCAGATACAAATTAAATAGAGCAAATGAAATATAAAACCAAGCAGATACAAGCCAGAGGATGCCTGTCTCAAATAAAGGCAGGGTGAGTTCATAGACTGAAACAAATACAGGCCCAGGCTACTAATTGAAGGTTGACAGTATTTTGCACTCTATTTGTTTGCAATAAACAACTCATTTAATCAACTAACAATCGTGGCACTCGTCAGTCTGCCAATGTGATGTCTGGCCAGGCTGCAAATCCCTGAATGCAATATGCTGCAGTTACGAATGCTACACTACTTATCTATATCACATTGTTGTAACATAGACTGTGCAGTTTTTACCTGCCAACAAAAAGGAGTCCAATTTCAGTTGCAGCTTTCTTGCTAGGGATGGGACATGATTTTAGAATATTCAAATATTTGTTCACTTCGTAAAAGTCGAAGAGGTACTGCGAATATTTTCTCTTTTTAAAAGTAACATTTTTCATCGTTTTTACTGGTGCCTGGTTGTGATACAGTATTCCCGCCAGATGGTGGCAATAGAGCGTCTTAAAGCTGTTTGCTAACCGCATTATGTAACAGAAGAAGTAGAATGCTAACGGACAAAACATTAGCGAAAGTTGCAGTGATATTCTGGAAAACGTTGGAAAACGTAAACATACACGCCATACCCAAGCGGAAACCTCCGGTCTAAAAATATGAGTCCAATGCGGAAGTGCTAAAAACTGCAGTTCATCAAGGATCCACTTGAGGCTGTGCTCCAAAAGTACCAGAAACCACATACACGCCAATTCAAAAAAGACGATCTTTACAGCAGAAATCAACATGTTTACATCCTGGTACAAAAGACGAGTGTAGTCTGGATAGCTCATTTCTCGTTCGGCACACACTGTGCAGGGGGTAAAAAAAATCCTAAAGTGGCAATTTCGAAGATATTGAGATTACAAGTCTTCCAATGAGAGGTACAGCTGACTTGATTGACAGGCGGGAACACTGTAGCTGTTGGTTAGGAGGCTCAAAGCCCGCCTCTTTACATCACAATCTCTCGACAGCAGCAATATGGCTCCCGCTGATGATTGGCCTCAAAACAGCGCTTCAGAAACAGATGGGTGACGTCACGGATACTACGTCCATTATTTATGCAGTCTATGGCCATACGTCACAGAAACATCAATATAAAAATCGAGACACTGTCAGTAAACCTTGCTAGCAGCAACTCGTCCTGATGCTGGTTAACGCGACTGCCACACAAATGTTTGTGGGGCTGTATGGTGGGGGGGATCGAATAATCGTCGCCTAGATGGCAATGATTATAGAAAAGTATTTTGGCTGGAAATGCTCATCGCTATTACTTCCCTTATGAAAAAGCTGCATTTCTGAATAAGTTGCATCTGATCAGAAGAAACCAAAGTTATCCCAAGATACTTCATGAAAAGACCAGGTCTAGAGCACTCCTTTTTTAATTCTTTACAGGACCTAACACAGGCCCATTTTTGCGACAGTGCAATGGAAAAACTTCCTCATTCAGATCCTCCACACAACAGTTCAGACATATCCTCCAAACCCATTTGTACTGAGTGAGCGCAAACCAGTGCGCTCCACTGCCCCCTCTCTCTGGGCCAGACTATTAGCACAGACTGCTGACATGGACCTTGGACCTCTCCATCGTCTGTTTCTGCATGCTGGCATTCAGCCTAATGAGGCTTGCTAATGGTGCACCCATGTCAGTCTGGGAGAAACATTCTACAAACTGAAACAAATGTACACAGTTGCTCTGAACACCCTCCCACTTTCTTTCACTATCCACAGATGCTTCATGGATAAAGGGCAAACATAACCAAAGCATGAGTCAACTTTACACCAAACCTCTGTCTGTCATCCTATCATTCTGTTTCTCACACTAACCATTCATCTTTTTCCTGCTAACAGATCTGTAGTTGATAACTTGGGCTGCTTCAGCTCTGTTACAGGGCTCAAATCTTATGGCCAAATTCCGCCAGATCTTTGTCCAGTTGGTCTCTGATTCATCACGGCACCAGATCTGCTAGGTTTCTATTCTAGTCAATGTGTTAACTTCCACTGGATCCACTCCACTGCGTCTCTGATCTGGCACGCCAGAGCCCTCCGGATCAGATACGCAAGACTTCAATTTTTGCCGGATGCCGGAGCATGACTCATCAATCTACACAGATCAGATCGAGCGGAACAGGAAGTCAGGCAACAAAACCGAATTAAAACATCCGGTTAATTTTCAGAATAAAACACACTAACTGAACTAGGACAACAAAATGTTATTTTGAGCAACGCCTGGCCTGGAGTCAATTGGTCAGAGGTTCTCAGAGGACCTTAAAATTCAGTGATTACTGTGGGAAAACTTCGGTCCTGCTTCGTGCTGTGTTCTGAAAACGCAAACGGTGAGTGTTGATGGATGAGAGAGTACAGAGCCGGGCCGCAGCGGATCAGAGATGGACCGGACACGGATCTGGTGGAAGTCCTGTGTCCTGTGTAAGACTATTCCCACTCCTTGATGGATTTTTTTGAATCAAAAGTTACGTCCACATAATGGCATCTTTTCTTCTTTGTCTTGTTTCTGGGTTTCTGGAGTCGGATTAATGTTCAGAAAATGACTGAAACCCATGTGATCCAAATGTGTGAGATGAAAGAGAAACGTGGGAATAAGCATGCTAACTTGAATAAGGCACATTACAGTAAATAATTAGACAACCTTTAGTCCCACACACAACTTCCCACTGGGACGCTGTTGGGGACTGCAGCTGCATGGCCCAACCTTGATTGGCTTAGCAATGCCTCACTCTCGTAGTCCATTAGTCATGCTCTGTTAATATCTCTGGTTAATGATTGTGAGCCCTCCACACATTCCAAGTTTGGTTTTGGTCCGTTAGTTCTCATGAAACCAGTTTTGACAGCTTTGTTTCAGAGTTCATAAGAAGTATCAAACTCAACAATTCAAAGTTATGTGAAACTGGAAACCACAAATGGAATGCGGTGGAATCAGGCTCATACGGGGAAGCTCAAAGATTTTCAGCTATGACCAATACTGTGACTGTGACTGGATGTGGATCAGGAGGGGAATTAAGGTGACTCAGACAGACCAAGCTTGTGAAAAAAATCTGCAGAAATCACAAGAGTTTCCCACAGAGGGCTGACAGATGACAGCGGAATTAGATGGGGAAGCAGGTTTTAGAGAGCAGAGATGAAGAAAAAGAGCAGAGCAAAGAAACAGGTCAGAGCTGGTAAAGCTGTAGTGGTGTCTGGCAGGAGAGTTTATGTGTTTGGGTGAAGCCAAAAGCCTCTTAAGATGATTTTACACCAGGCCCCGGGGCGAGGCTGAGGGCATCTTTCTAGACTTTAAAATCCATTCACATCCAAAGAAAACACATCTCTGAGTCTGTGTGAAAGTTTACCGTGGATTTCAAGATTTAATCCACCTAGTCAGGCCAACAAAAACTTTATAAATCAATCTGTAAAATATTCAATGAAAGAAAAGTTTGCATGACCAACTGTTGACTTCCCTAAGCATCCTCACTGAAGATGTGAAGCATGTTCTTTGGCTATAAGACAAAACCCATATGACAAAAAAGAAGACTGTGATTAAGAGGAATGTGTACTTTGGCGAGATGTTTTAGGAGACAGCTTGACAATACAAATCATGCTGTGGTATCCTGGATTCAGACGGAGCATTAGCTCAAGTTGCAGCTCGTAAAACAGACAACGTCCAGATGTCTGGCAGGACGCACAAGAAAGAATAAGAGCATTTAGGGAGCTAGCTCTCTTTCCAGTCAGCTACTGGTAGTGGTCTTTGTTCCTTTTTTTGGACCAAAGCCGTATTAAGGAATCACAGAGAAAACATCAGAGGGTTCACAAGGAGATGATCTGAGTATGTTGTAAAGAGTAAAGTTGGCATTGCTTCTGATTGTCTGCAATCTGCATAAAAAGACCAAAAAAACAGAGAGGAGAAATCTGTCTCTGAGTACTTCTGAACATCTTCTTGCTTAAGTTACAGCTGAACCTTCAGAACACATACATTTTATGTTTTAACAACTAACTTGGTAGGTTGTCCATCCATCCATCCATCCATCCATCCATCATCTTGAGTGCTTGGGAAGCTAAGTAGCTAAGTAATAAATTTGGGAGTTTGAATGTCAATAAAAGTTCTGCAAACATCGAAATGAAGTTTATGAATCATGGGACTGTATTCAGTTTCTGGCTTCTATTTTTGGTTCTCTTTGGACAATGAACGTAGCATTGACTAAAAATGAAGTTATGTTCATATTAAAAGGGGCCAATGTCATCCAGTGCAGAAGTGTAGATCATTTCTGTGTTCCTATAATCGTATTATCCGGGAAGCTAACACAATGTCGTCTTTTAAGTCCCTTTTAAAAACTATTTACTATTTTAGACTCACTTTTTATTGATTTTATGGTTTATTGCTTTGATGCTTGTTTTAATACTTCTGTTGGATAATAATATGTTCTTAATTAATGCCTACTGCTTTTTAAAAATTGTTTTGTAATTTGCTCTGAAAGGTGCTGTATAAATAAAGTTATTATTATTATTATTAGTTTCAGACATTTGATGTTGATACAGCAATATATTATCAATATTATAATTTAAAATAATCTAATTATAATTTTGATTTCCCTTTCAATTTGACCCACCACACCACTACTTCCTGACTCCTTTCAGTGGGAACAAACAGCAACATCTGGCCGCGAGAATTGAAGCCAATGCGGAAGTGTTTAAAAGCTGCAGTTTCTCAAGTGACCACTTGAGGCTGTCTCTGGAAGTACCGGAAACCACATACACACCCATTCAAAAAAGACGATCTTCACAGCAGAACTAAACGTGTACAATTTGGTACAAAAAACGAGTGCAGTCTGGATAGCTCACTTCTCGATCGGCACACACTGTACGGGTATTCATTTTTTCATAACACGGCAATTTCGACGCTATTACGATCACGAGTTTTCCATTATGAGAGACACAGCTTACTTAATTGAAAGGCGGGAACACTGTAGTTGTTGGCAAAGGAAGCTCAAAGCCGGCATCTTTACCTCACACTAGCTCAACAGAAGTTAGGTTTACTACATCATTTCCAATATGGCTCTCGCCGATTTGCTTCAAAACAGCTCTTCAGAAACAGATGGGTGACATCACGGATACTACGTCTATTATTTATGCAGTCTATGAGTAGGATTCTTTTTTTTTTCTTTTTCTTTTTTTCAATTTTCACATTTTACTGTTTCTATTATTTAAAATAGATTAAGCCCCCATGTATAACATATTGTTATCAAATTAATATCCCCTACAAAAGTGCAAAATGTTATTTTCGACAGTCATAAATGTTTTTCAAAACATCTATTTTTTTCTTCCCTTTTTTTCTTTTTTCACCTTTTAGAGTCATTTTATACTCTTCAGCTAAACATCATGATAAACAATCTTCTGATTATCGAGCAATGTATTGATTATCACAGAATTGCTGTATCATGATATCGATATGAACGGCAATGCATTGAGTATCACATCATAAGTGGAGCTCTCCTGTTAGAATACATCTCTCAAAGTTCCTGATTTTGAACCATGTCTGGATAACTTCTTACACTTCAGGACATCACTGAATCACCCCCACCGTGGCCTTGGGTCTGTCATAAATTCACCATGTCAGTCTTGTCAAACTAATACTGTCAGGGGCTCCAGGGGGAAAAAAAGACAGATGACAGGAGAGACTGGAAAAAACCTCTCACAATTACACACTTTCTCCTGTTCTGGTCCAATCACAGAGACCGATGAAAGCCTGTTCCTCATGTGAAACAGACAGAGGGGAATTAAAGATCCTGGTTTTTGTATTCTTTCACAAAGACTTCAATTGATTTGAGGGAAGTTTGACCAAAATAAACTTGCCAAAAATTACTATTCCAACCTATCTTAGACATAAAGTGTTGCCATGTGTGCCAGTAAGTTCTCAGTCCCTGTTAGCCTAAGAAGAAGCACCTTTTAAGTAGGTTTTATGTAACCCACTCTACCTAAGCCTCGGCTGTAATCCTCAGCTGGCAATGTTTTACTAAAGCCAAGAGTGTGAAAAGAAAACTGCTCTGTGCAGATGTAAAATCATCACCTTTTTTTAATGGCCCATAAAAATACCAACCTTGCGCCCCTTACTAAGAGAATAACTCACATTACGGGAGTGAGTCAGTAAAGTGTGGTGTAGGACGTGATACATAGAGGGAGTGAGGGAACATATTGTGGAAAGCTCCATGAAGGTGTACGAGGACGCCCCTGGAAACTTGCAGGAACTCAAATTCTCCCTGGATTGCATTTCAAAGCCGTTTCAAAGCCACCGAGAGTCAGCACAAGCAGCTTTGTTCCTCTGCCACCTTTTCCTCACTTTCTCCCCATTCTAAACCTATCTTGGTTGTTTTGGTCACAGCTCTCTATCAAGTCTCAGCTGCCTGCTTTTTCACATTCCTCAGGCTCAGGGACGTAATCTTCAGTTTTCCTCTCCCTCACTCTTCAGTCATTTGGAAAAAACAGGGATTCAGGCCACTGTATCAAATCTATTTGTTGGTTAAACCTTCTCCAGAGTGGAGCTTGGATTAGGTCTGATTTTTGCTGCTGCTGCTTCGGCTTTCCAGCCAAACCTGGCATAAGTGTGCTTGCACCGATGGCCAGTAAGCTTTGATGAGGCCAAGCTTTCTGTGAAGCCTCTGACTTGCCAGGAAAGTTCGCTTAAAGGCCACCAAAGTGAACTTACTATCAAGATGGTGGTTAATTCATCAGAAGGGCGTGCTACTTGAGCATCGCGTGCAATGTTTTGTAATTTTCCATAAGCACCAAACAGAGCCTATTGAGAGAATTCATGTTAATCAGAGAGGAGGATGCTGGAGTGCCAAGGTAGTGACGTGGTCCGTGTTTATCGAGCCATCAAGCCAAAAAAAGATGAGTAGAATCAGAGACAGCAGAGGAGGAAGAAAGAGGAGGGAGTGTGTGTGTGTGTCTGAAGGAGCCTGGGAATCATCTGTGCACGGAGCGGGAATGAGAAAATGTGGCGATGAAGAAAAGCATGACCAAAGTAGCAGATCCTCTGCTTGGACTGTAAATCACACCAGAGCTTAAGTCCACAAGCAGCAGAGAGCGAGAGAGAGAGGTAGAGAAAGAGGATAAATAATCCAGGAGGTGAGGTAAATCTGTGAGAGAGAAAAAGGGGGTCAAAGATGAGACTGTGCTACAGCTAGAAATAAAACAAAATAAAGTAAGAGAGGAACATGTTGAGCTGGGACTTGACACTTCTCTCTTCTGTGAGTTCACAAGTTCAACTGGGAAACCTTTCCGATCTCTCTTCTTTCCCCCATGTGTGTGCTCTCCACAGCAAGCCTAGGAATGGAGAAGTATCAAAAACTCAGGTAGCCAGGAAAGTGCCTACATCTGTGTGTCTCTAAATGTGTGTTTGTGTGTGTGTGTGTGTGTTCTCTGTCTCAAAAAGCCACCTGCACCTCACCTCCTAAAACAGACCTGCAGCAACATTAACATTTAAATGTGTGGTCAAAAGCTGCACAAAAGAAAGCTTTAATTGCTCAGCACTTCTGCTTTCTCACCCCAATCTGGCATAACACAGGCTCGCATAGTTATATTGAGTGTGTGTAGGTATGTGTGGTGTCCACTGGGAACCAACCGTGTGGTATAACCATGATAATGAAAGCTATAAATCACCCCTACCACATCCCCAGTCTCAAAGCTCATAAAACTCCAGCCTACAACAGGCTGATAACAAAAAAATGCAATTCTTTCTTTTTAAAGTTTCTTCTCTCAGTCTCTTCTTTTCTTCTCTTACTTCTGGTGTTTCACACTATAAATGATGGCAGTGGCAGGGGTAGCCATGGCACAGACAAACCACCCTTAAAACTTTGGCCTGTTGTCTCGCTCTACTACATTTATCCTGACACTAGGAGAACTATCTTTAACATGCTTCTCACAAGAACTCTTAATAGATGCTACGGTTACACTAAAATGGGATTTTTGAGATTTGCCCTAATGTCAGGGAGGTCAGATCTGCAATGAAACTATTCCTTTTAATCATGGAGTTTGACCTGATTTTGCACCAATAGGACAATTCAAATGTCATCACAATGCTACTTCTGATATAGATAACTCTATTGATGAATACTTCCCATTATTAACGTTGTCAAGTAATCCAAGTGTGCTCAGTTGTTTGCAGACAGTTATGAGAGCTTTGTTAATAATCGAGTCAGAATGCACCATGCTGGAAAGAACTAGATAAAACCAAACACTGTTATCTCATCTTCCAGGTGGCTCACAATAGGATAGGATAGGATAGGATAGGATAGGATAGGATAGGATAGGATAGGATACGATGCAATACGAGTTGGTACTGTGCAATACATTACTGTATGGTGCATTGTGGTGCAATGCAACAATGTGATACGATATGATACAATGTGATACAATGACAATGCAAAACGATTAGATTAGATATGATAATATATGGTGCAATGTGGTGCGTTGCGGTGTGGTGTGGTATGATGTTATGCAGTGCATTGTGGTGCAATACAATAATGTGATACAATATGATACGATGTGATACAGTTTGATAATATATGGTGCAATGTGGTGCGTTGCAGTGTGGTGTAGTGCAATGCGATACAATATTGATACAATACAGTGTGATGCAGTGCAATACAGTACGATGCAGTGCAGTGCAGTGCATTGTGGTGCAATACAACAATGTGTTACGATATGATACAATATGATACAATGACTAGTGATACAACGTGATTCTGTGCGATTGTATATGGTGCAATTTGATGCATTGTAGTACAATGCGTTACAATGAGGTACGATATGATGCGCTGCACACTGTGATAAGATGTGACAAGATTGGATGAGGCAAGCTAAGATTAGATCAGATAATATGAAGTGTGGTGCAATGTGATGAGATAGAATATGATACAGTACGATACGGTACCGTATGTTACAGTACAGTATGATGTGTTATAATACGGGTATCATATGTTATATATACTGTAGATAATATCCCAATACATCAATTCAGCGCAAACCAAAATTTTGCAAGACAATCATATTATCAATCATGGTGAGGAAAAGTGCAAGATTAATGCGTTATTAACTGCACTTTGGAGATGCTTCACTGAAATTAACAAGTGTATGTTTTTAGTCTGTGAACGTTTTTAATTAAGGCCTGTAAAACTTAAATACAACTCTTCCCTGGACAACAACAAAGGCTCTTTAGCACAAAATCAGTTTGTTTATTGCATGGATTGAAAATGTTTTTCATCAAAACGATCTGCAGCCTTCCTGAAAAATGACAAAATTAAAAACATGAGCAACGTCAAGATCAATTTTGCAAACTGACACAAGAAACTCTTCAAGATAGAGCCATAAAATAAATTTGGTCTCAAATGTGAGTCACAGAGGATTGTGTCTCCAGTGTAATGTGTCTCATAATAACCTTCTCTGACTGGCAGACATCATGAGACATCTAGTTTATGATCTTTGATCAAAGATTAAAGATTTTATAATAATATGTCAACCAGCAGGCTGGAGAGCATGAACCGCATGCTCTGTTTGTTTGTTTGTTTGTGTGTGTGTAATAACAGATGAAGATCCAGCTTGTAATTGAGAGCCAGATCATTTTGCCAATTGATCCAATTTTGTTTCTTAACAATATGGTAGAGTTTCTGTCCTTCTATTTTAAATCAAAGGAGGTATTATTTTTCTTTATCTATCTGAAAGTGTGTTATTTCATGGAACATAAAGTCAGGATATTTGAGTCACTGTTCGTCAGAGATGTGTGCCAATTTATCAACCCCACACACACACACAACACACACACAAACTCTTGGCAAGGAAGAAAAGCTCTGTAACATGACTAAGAGAAACTTGCGGCTCTTACATCAAGGTAAACAAAAGAAGAAGAAGAGAGGAAGTGAGTGCCGATGCTTTTAATCCTGACACCTGACGAGACAAAAGCCCAGTACTTTGAGCAATTAGCCCAGAGCCGTGTTCTCACTCTTCTCTTTGTTGTGCTGACACTCCATACAAGCTGAGCGCACCAAATGTAGTCCCAGGTAGCATCATTAACAGGCAAACCAAATACAGTGTCTGACAGCTCCGGGAGGGAACACAGCTGAAGATAACTGATCGACCAAACAGGAGCGAGCGGTCAACTGTAAACAAAGTCTCAAACAAACGTCTAAGTTTTGACAAACCGAAAGAGTCTTGGTGAAGCTGTGCCTGTAGTCAAAGGGCAAACATGGCAGCATCTGAGGTTTGCTTGAATTAATTCAAGCTGGACCCTTGAGCTACAGACACAAGCAATAGAGACCTTATCCTGTTATGCATCTCTGTAATGCTATTTCATTCTGGATAATAATAAATACAGATATGAGAACAGACACATGATACCCTGTCAAGCTTAGTTTGTCACCCACTGAACACAACCATGAGAGTATACAACGGTCATCTGTGTATCCAACACAGATACCTGGGCGGGCTGCCAAGGTATATTTTCAGCTGGCCAAGTACGAAACCGCTTTACATTTTTACATATTTCTTTTTTATTTGATCATCTGCTTAAAATATCTGCTATCTATGATTTACTCTATCTTATCTGTTAATGCATTGATTGAAGTGCATGTTAAATATGCACCCTTCTCATACTGCTGTTTGAAAAGTTACATGCAGGAGCGCTGTTGGCCTAGCGCTTTAAGCAGGTTTAAGCCCCATATACAGAAGCTACAGTTCTTGTTGCAGCAGTCCCGGGTTTGACTCCCAGCCTGGACCCTTAGCTGCATGTCTTCCCCTACTCTCTGCTCCCCACATTCTATTTCCTGTCTCTCTTCAGCTGTCCTGTCAAATAAAGGCAAAAATCCAGTGAAAGTTAATAAAAAGTTACATGCAGTTGGTTGCTGTCGATATCATTCTGCACTAGCTTCTGCTCATCCACGCGTATGTTGATATATTTTTGAATACTTAGTTTCCTCCTTTGCGTTTTGGCCTTACACCTATACGTAAACAGAGTTATTGGTCACTAAAAATTTTGGTTTTGAAAAACGCCGTCCAAGGTGGGGGTTTTCAGAAACGAAAGCTTAAAGGTGACATATCACACTTTTTTCATCAAAATATATTGGTCTAAGAGGTCCCCAAAACATGTCTTTAAAGTTTATGCTCAAAAAAACACTTTGAAATCAGATTTTGGCGTGCCTGAAAAGCCCTCTTCTTCAGTCCTCCTCAGAACACTCTGTTTTCCCTCTGACCACGCCCCCTCCGGAAGTGGATGTGCCTCGGCTCTCCGGCACGTTGATCTAATGTTTACATGTTGGCTGAATATACACGGCTGCTCAGAGATCGCGTTACTTCAACCCTCTGAATCTGATCCAGAATCTGATCCTGACGGAGAGGCGCCTGTAGCAGGACCTTTCTGAACGATTGGTCATAGATTTAGTGTTTCTTGTTGTTTTATTTATCAGTATGTAGACGTGTGTCTTGGGACACAGCTACAAACATGTAGTTTGTGGCTATGCTAACTAGCGCTAGCACTTATCCATGATAAATAAAAATCATCCACTAGATCTTCAAATCTGCAGACGTGGGGAGTAAAACCGACCTCTGCCTGAAAGGCAGCAGGACCTTTCATGAAGGATTGGTCACAGATTCTGTGTTTCTTGTTGTTTTATTTGTCAGTATGTCGACATGTGTCTTGGTACACAGCTACAGCTACGACATGTAGCTATGCTAACTAGCGCTAGCACTTATCCATGATAAATAAAAATCATCCACTAGATCTTCAAATCTGCAGACGTGGGGAGTAAAACCGACCTTTGTGTTTATTAAGACAGCCTACAACTAGCATGCCTCCCTCCTAAGCTCCTTGTTACCACACATTTGTGCAGGTAATGAAAAACGGAGGGGGGATTCAATATTATTTTATACAGTCTATGGGCTGAACAAGCTCCGAGCTCTGACTCCGTGACAGACCGGATATTGTTGTTCCGTAACAAAAACACGGAAGTCTGAAACGGCTCGTTTCACACACATTTACAGAAAGGTGGAGAAATCAGAACAGGGGCAGAATGGATTTTTTTCATTCTCGGGGGGTTTGTAGACATGCCAGGGACACATATTTCAGGTAAAGAACCATTAAAAAGTCAATTTTGCATGATATGTCACCTTCAAGGTAATGCCGACATACTTCCACCTGGCAATTGTCCAAGCCAAGATGGTGGGTGACTGGTTTGTTTACATCTACTCGGTACTGTTAGGTCTAATTGCATGTTAAGAAGAAAACAATGCTGTTCTTTATCATTATACCACAGCATAGAATGCGTTTTTAATTGGCCACTGTGTACACAGTTTAAAGAACGCTGTTTATGATTACTACTCACACAAGAAGACGTTGAAAATGTTTGTCTGTTGTGTTTGACATGAAGGACTGAGTACCATTCTCACCACCTACTGGCTTGACATATTTATGCAGGTGTTTTCAACCATTTCTGCGTTGTCGTGTGGGTAGAGAAATATTCAAAAACTCCTCAGGTGTGGATAGAATATGTTTTGAAGGGGCGCCGTTGGCTTAGCGTCATAAGCACACGCCCCATAAACAGAGGCTATAGTCCTTGTTCTAGCGGTCGCAGGTTCAATTCCCGGCCAGGTCTTCCCCCACTCTCTACTCCCCAAATTGTCCGTCTCTCTCCAGCTTTCCTATCCAATAAAACATAACTTATAAAAGTGTTTTAAAGAATTTATTTTGAAGATGGAGAGAGAGAACACATTTTTAGAAATATCTGTTTTACATGTGGATGTGGTCTTAGTTTTGGATCATTGTGAGACACTATATTATTATTCATTCTTGTCTAAACACAGACCACCTGTTGTGGCATCAGAATATAGAGTGAAAAGATTTCCAATGGGAGTTATGTAAGTCAGCGTCTTTATAACACATGTTGCTGATGATTAATGTCAAAAGATCAGACACATACGGAAAAGATAGAACGTAGGAGGTAAAGTGGGGCATGTTGCTTTGTGTGTTATGAGAGTAGAGCTGCGTGTGTGTGTGTGTGTGTGTGTGTAGGGGGGGTTACAGAAAAGAAAACAAAGGTTGATCAAATCAATGTCATTTGTGAACACAAGCTAAGCTGACCTGGAGAATAAAGCACAGTTAATGCATAATGTAACCCCATAATAGAATGAATAGATATACTGTATGACATCACATGAATGAAAATAGGGTAATGTATTTCGAGCACCGCCCACCCTCCCGCCTACAGCTTCAAACACTGGTGATTGCAACACCATCTAAAGAAAGCTCATATTTCGGTGTTACGGCAATCACACTCAACAGCAGCTCATTTAAAAAGGGAGACCAATCAGCAATCAGTAAAACTTGGTGTTGCATGAATGTGACTATTCATAGACACAAGATACAGAGGAGCATGGTAGAAACCCACTGACAGAGAAAAACTACACTTGTATTGATTAAGCATGAACCAGCTAAGTGGCTAATGGGTGTAAGCCACCGGTTACAAGATGAAGCCGATTGACAAGTGCATGTTTAATGGGCGTGAGAAACGGCGTGCAGGGGTTCCTGGGTAATGGCTGTTATAGGGTATGGGGAGGGGAGGAGGATCGGGCTGTAGACAGCAAGCCCTGTGACACTTTGACAGATGTGAAGCTATGCACCTCCCAAAAGAGGCAGCACAGAGAAAAGGCTTTTGAATAAGAGGTCCGCTGCTAAGCTTTCTGTGCAGTGCCCTCAGCCCCGCAGCTCACAGCCAAAGAAAGGGTCAAGCCGTTGCTTGACTACAGGCATCTGGGGCTTTTCCTGGCAAAACAAAACAATTAAGTGCGGGGGCTGGATCTTCTTGAGGTTCACCTTTCCCTCTCTCTCCCTCGCACTCAAGACTCTAAAACCTCTTTCGCTCCACACTCCTATTTTCTCTTCCCTCAGCCTTTCCCCTTGGCATGGATCAAATGTCTTTTAATTTCCTTCTTCTCGACTTCCCCTCTCTCCTCTGACTTTGCTTTTCTCTCTGGCTTGTCTTCTGCCACGAAGCCTCATTTTTGATCCATGTTTCTCAATGGCCTCTTCACTCTTAGCTCATCTCCCTCTGTATAACACCTCAGACTCATTTAAGGGCTGAAACAGAGCTGCAGGGTGTAGACAGACAGTGCCACAGGCAAACTTTTGCACAGGATACCCAGAGGGGTGTCTGCAGATCCCCCGCCATGCTCCCCTTGGATTGTCAAAGTCTGGGTAAGCTAGGATGGGAGTAAAAGCTAACAGAGGACGAGTCCCTGCTGTGGGTTTTCAGGCACCATTTGTGGACAAGGTTACAAACTACAAGGTTTCATCCTTCCACCAATCACTCCAGGGCCCCTGAGCCTGAGGCCTCTCTGTGTGGTCTGGTTCAAAACTATAAACAGTGAAATTATAAACAATAAGCTTAACCTAAAACTTTAGTGTGATACATAGCACTTGGAAGAATAGAAATGTGACAATGTATTGGCGACGAAGTACTCGTTAAGTGTTTTAAAGGTACAGTACATCTAGCGCACAGATTCCAGATTGAAACGCTCCCCTGTTCACTCCTCTCTAGGTGAACTTCAAAGAACGATGGTGGCCTTCGAGGACAAAAAGCTCCCTTGGTGCTTGACAAGAATGATCCTCCATCTGGCAAGATTTTACCATCAAAAACAAACTAACACAGATTATTTTGTGCCCAACAACAACCACTCACTTCTTCATCTTTTTGGCAGGCACTCACTAAACACACACAAAAAAAGAGTATGTTCTACGGCAATCCAAGATGGCAGCCTCCATGGAAGGGGACCTGCTCCTTATTCATAAATAAAAGGCCCAGACACTAATTGAGACTTACTTAAGAGTACATTTCTGGGTGCAGACTAAGTTGCGCCCATGTAGCAGGCGGCACAGGTTTGAATCCAGCCTGTGGCCCCTTTCCTGCATGTCATTCCCCCACTCTCTCCCAGTTTCCTACACTATCTACTGTCCTCTCTCTCTATCAATAAAGGTGTAAAAGCCCCAAAAATATAAAATTATAGCACATTTATTCCAAGTCGGTTCTGCGACATGCCGCTAAATTATACACACTGTACCTTTAAGACACATTTGCATCACTTCTTAGATTTTGTGTGTTTTTAAATACGTCTTCCAGCCGATCAGAGTTCAGTCCTTGCACAACAGAATCATAATGTATGAAATAAACAAGCTGAGCTAATGTTAGTAACAGCTAACTGCTGCGTAAAAATTACATATAGTAACTTTAATCTCCAAAATCTGTAGCGTGGTTGTATTTTTCCCTCGCCCAGCTCCTGCTCTGAGACATGTCCTCATTTGTCAGACTATTCTGACCTGCATGTCCTCTATTCCTGAATGAAAACAGGAACAGCTCTCAGATGTTTGATATTAATTTGTTTGACAATACAGGCAATCGAACCAAGCCTGCTTGTGGTTCAACAACTCAAAATATGTAGGAAAGAAACTCCGCCTGCCCTCAGGGTGCCCAGCTGGCAGCGCTCTCTCTCCCAGCTGGACATTGTATGCTCTAATGGAAAACACTGACGTCCAACAACCATCAAGAACCTCACCGTTTTTTTTAGTTACAAGACTTCTTTGGGATATAACATGAAGGAGACTGCTGTCAATGGTGCTGCCGACACTCCTTTCAATTCCTAATTGCTGATGACAAGAGCATTTCGACAGTCTTGTGTAGGCTTGTTCAAAACAAACTTCAATTTAATGGCACATGTGGGAGAACCTCGGTTTGTCTTGCTGTTATGCCGCTTCAGAGACAAAGAGTTGAAGATAAAACACAGACGCCTCTTCCTTTAATTACAGAGGTCTGGAAGGCCAACGTGATGAGCTTTTAATGATAGTGACTCTGATGTAGGCTGTTAAAAACCAAGCTGGTGGGTCGATAGGCCTCTTCCTGATAGACACCTTTAGCGCATTATTCAGTCTTTATTCAGGCTTTATGCTGCTTGCATAAAAGAGAAAACACCCTCCGGCTGGGGAAATTAGCAATAACAACGTCTTCACAGAAGTTCCTGTCCACAATCACACAGTAACACATTGCCTTCATGAGGGGAACAGATAGTGTGCAGCAGAACTAACTAGTGTAAGCTGTCTGTGTCACAGCATATGATGAAAGGATACTTCTTAGTGCTCTGCTCAGCTGAGAAGTGGCTGTGGGGATAAGAGGGAGCCACAGGAGGATGCTTAAGTCGTCGAGAGAAAGAAAGAAAGATGGCTTCTAATTACCGTAGTTGGAACCCCGCATTATCATTATTACACCGCGAGGTTTCTGACAACACAACAACTGTGCTGCCATGGCAACAAAGAGCCGGAAGAGAGAGAGAGACGTCGGCGCCTGTCGTGTCACGTTTTCACTGCCCACATGTGAGCAGCGCGTTCAGTGTCAGTGTGTTTCGCCGACCTGTGCTCTCCTCCTGCACCTCACTCCGCTGAGCGCAGGTGGGCACATCAGTCTGCTTGGCTGGCACCGCTTCACCCATGGGCTAAACAACGCAGCACAGCTGGGATCATCTGATATTATGTAACGGCAAGCAGCAGCAGCACCACCCCCGCAGGCCCTGTTCACACTACCCCTCTCCTCCTACTCCGCCTCCCACTTGTGCACCATTGGCCATTTGCAAGCTAGAGGTGCATTGTGAGAGAAGAGTACTTTCACAAAACCTGTGTGTGTGGATATTTGTGGAGGACTGAGCTGTGCAAAACTAAAAAATTTAAGAAGAAGCCCTCGCATGGAGAGAATATCAAACAGTTTAAGGCCGATCTCTGAGTATCTGCGTGTTCTTGTAACAGTTTTTCCCTCAATAACCTTCAAATTCATCTCACTGAATGAAACTAATGACTCTGTTCTTTGTGAAGCTCCACTTTTTTCTGTCACTGCTTTAAATTTCTAAAAAACGGTTGATTAAATATCCATCATCGATCCCACAAGTGATTCTGCCTTTACTCCTTGGAAACAAATTTTGTTACTAAGCAATACTTGCCAAAAGTGGAATGGCACCCGTTGCCTGGCAACATTAGCTTATTGAATCTCATATCAGGAAGCGATGAGCAGCCGTGGTGTTTGGAGCTACAAACCTCCAGATACTCCTCTCTCTCATCTCAGGTATACAGGCTGTGATGTCCAGCTACAATAATGCTGCTCAGTTCATCTGATATCCTTTTATAGCTCAGCACACTCACTCTCATAATCCTATAGACGAGCACATGATCCTCTGAGTCACTGAGACACAGGATCCCTACAAGCGTCAGGATCATATGCATTCTAAATGTGGAAGAAAAGGAAATTCATCTGTGTCTATTAATCACTTGATTCTTTAATCAAGCCAAAATGTCAAAAAATAGCTGCTTTGTTTATTCCCCTGTGGAAAGACTAAGATATTTATGATCAATGCTCATTGATTTTTACTGAGATTACTCCTGTTTGAGGCCAAAAGACACAAAACAATCCTGACTTCTCCAATATTTCATTTTTTACCAGTCGGAGCACTCCGGTTATTTGCACAGACTTTGTATTTGCCGCCTAAATGAATGATCAAAATGTTGAAATCATCAATAAAAATATTTAAACATAGATTAATATGTTCAGCTTTACATTATAATCAGCTAGAATCAAAAGTACTTCATTTATCCAGATAAAAAATAAGATTATTGAAAGAAGTAGAAATAAAATAAGAAATAAAGCCTGAATAAAATAAAATAAAAATAGTAAATAAGCACAAAATATTTAGAATAAGCTATTTACAAGCACTGAAAATTAAAGTAATATATACAAAGAGCAAATGGTAGATATTTCTAACTATTCTGCACTTCTGTATATACTTTATTATTATGTTTTATTATTTATTTTATTCTATTTTATTTTATTCTATTTTATTTTATTTTATTTTTATTTATTTTGTACTTTATTTTATTCTAATTGTATTCATATTTATATCTTATTTTATTCCTTCTTTCTATTAATATTATAGCTTTCTTACATACTGTTTATAAGAACATACTGTAATAACTAAATTCCCCCCGGGATAAATAAAGTTTCTCTGATTCAGATTCTGATATTAAAAACAATAAGGATACAGCCTTCATAAATATAAACTCTTTCTTCTAATTACACAGTATTGTTATTGTCTGTAAAATTCAGTAATAAAAAAAAAGTAATAATATTGTTGCAGATGTGAGTCGATGATCATGTCACTGATTTTATCAAATTGGTCTATGATCTGACACCTGACTTCCACCAGATCTGAGTCCGTTCTTCAGGACCGCCGGACCTCTGGAGTCATGAGATCAAGGTTTCTCCTCTGTAATTACTGGATCAATGATGATCCTCCTCCTCCTCTCCTCATTCATGTTGTCTTGATCGTCCTCTGAAAACCTCTAACTTGTTGACTCCAAGTCTGGCTCCACTCATCATGATGTTTTGTTGTTGTTAAGTGAAATACGAACTGGCGTCAACACAGAGTGATTTATTCTGAAAATAAGCTGAATGTTTTCATTTTGTTTCGGTGCCTGACTTCCTGTCACGCTTAGAATGCCAACCGCCACTGAAGTGAATCAAAACAGGATAATATTTTGACTTTGTGAAAAAGTAAATGAGTTAAAGAAGACAAAATGATCATATCCTGTCGTGACTGAACTTTGGATTAGTCCCATTAGTATCCCCCTGCAAGGTCAGTTGCTCAAATTCCACTGGTTATTTTGTAAAGGTGTGTTCACTTACTTGCGGAGAGGAAAACTAACTTTGAATAACAACAGGCTTATTTCTATTAAAGCAGTGATGTTAATGGGAGATCATAAAATACAGAGAATAAGAGAGTCGGGCTGAAGTGAGGCCCTTCATTTCAAACTCTCCTCAACCGTGTCTGTTTTTCCCCCCTGAGTGCTTTATGAGATGTTAGAGGGCTTCAGACAGTGGCTTCATTAAACACAACCCTGTGGGCCATCATTGAAGCAGCTTTCCTTCTTAACTGGCCTGTTGTCATTAGAAATAACCATTAGGGTAGTCGACTCTGTCCCATGCACCAGTTGCTTCTTAATGAAAAACAGCAGCCTGCTTAAGCTCACACGTCTCACATCCACAAACCGCAGATCAAGCTTTCCTCCACACAGCTGGAAGGACCCAGCGGAGGCATTAGCGAGGAGTTGTCAGAACGCCACTGGAATGGATCAAAGCGCTACGTGGTAAGCCGCCTCCGATTTCCATTTAAAGCACTTGCCATTGAGTGATTCGCTCAATACGAGCGCCTAGGTAACAAGACAACAGCAGTGTGAGACTATGGTGATAGGGAGGGATGAAGGTGTGAAGAGGAGGAGAAAAGAGCAGGCTGCATGGGAGGTTTTCACAGACCAGGTCAACATCATTTACGCCCAGAGTCCAGCATTTTTTTGCATGATCATATACTGTGTATAAGGAGTGGATGCAGACACTGTCACAGCAATTTTTTCAATAACAGGTAGACTCTTCCTGCTGAGCTGCTATCACAGCTAACTCTGAACACATCAACACTCGATCAATGATCCTGCTGGATTGATTAAAGCCTGAAAGGGAAGCTGCACTAAAGTGAAAGACCCTGACTTTACAACATCTTTTCTTTCTGTATTCTACATGGTGGTGAGGACAAATACAGACAATCAAACAAGATAAATGCAGTGGGTTTTTTGTGCACATATGCAATAAACAGATATGTTCTATTTTCTGGACTGACAGTCTCTTTTTCACAAACAAAACTAACCCTGTTACTGTTTCCACCACATTTGGTTTCGCCCGCTGATAGCGTCTCTGACACAGGTTGAGAAAGTAAAGTGGTGAGAGAACAGTGTAGCGACAAGTTTCCTAAAAGATTCACCAAAAGACATGTGGTGCAGATTTGTTTCTTGTGTCATCAATAGTTTAACTGTGTTCAAATGTATTTTTTTTAGCATGTCAAGCATTGTGACAGTAACTTTTCTAAAACGAAAGCTTGAGTGCTTCCAGTAAACCACACAAGACACCAATGCGCGTACATGCAGGTGACACCTCTGAAAATAAACATTGCGGCAAGTACATGTGGCCAAATATCAACAAGTGGTTCTAGTGTGTGGCGGCAAAACTGTGATGCTGGCAGTGTTTACTTGCAGATCAGTTAAGAGGACAAGAAACTGGTGGGTTTTTACTTTTCACGAGGCACCAAGAAAAGCTGCAGTATGGCGTGATTTAGGCCCCATGACTGACATTGCACATGTAGCGATGAGGCTTTTAAACATGTACGCATCAAAGACATCAAGGAGTGTTTAAGGCAACCAATGCGGTTACCACCTGCTGGCTGAGTGTCATATTGCAGGTTCATGTTACTTCAGCATTGGTTACCATTTTAAAACCATGAGACTATATCCTCCTTATATCAAGTCATATGATATTAGTATTAATTATTATTAGTAGTAGTAATAGTAGTATTGTAGTATTATGATTATATAATTAATAAGTACAATAATAATATTAATAATAATTGGTAGAACTTTAATAGCGCTTTTCTATAAGTCACTTGATATGAAGTGTGAAAAATAAAAATATATATAATATAGACAAAGTTTCTGTATAATGTCTCTATAAAGTAGACTGTCTCTTTTTTGGTTATTAACATTTTGGTCTATAAAATGTTAAAAAAATAAAATAGTTCCATCACAATCAGGACCTAAGACGACATTTTCAAACTCCCATACACAATCCAAAAATCAAGTTTACTATCAAGTTGCAAAAAAACTGTTTTTTCAGCTGCAACCATTTTACTCAACATGAAAACATAAGAATTCCAACCTGCTCCAACTCATGCCCTTTTCCTCTATTGAGCCTTTGTTATTGAAAATGAAAGAATAAATTAGCTTTGACTTTTTTTTCAGTCCACAAGCTATCCTAGAACAGGTTGGCCCTCTAACCCACAGAGGGTCAGCGAGGTTGGGTCTGCATTCACTAACTGACAGCAGGAACAAAGCCCATTGGAGCTGGTCTCTCTGCAACATCGTGTCCTAGTGAGTGCAGCCCAACACTTCCAATCCTGTTGTTCAAATAATCATTAACCAGTGCAGCCCTTGGTAAATATTTTAAGAACCTCTGTAAAGTAGAAGGTAAATACACACCGCAGAGGGCCGATTGTAAACACGTACGTACATACGCAGTCTAAGGACAGAGTAAGGGGGGTAGTGTGTCACGCAGATTTCATTGTTCTCATGTAAAGCTCAATGGAAGTTGAAAAAACAATGACATCATCCCTATTGTGTGTGCACAAGACATTCTCACACATTCCTCCGCATGCCGTAGTGCAGACATTGCTCATCTAAAAGCATGATACGTTGAAAGAAGTGAAACTGGAACACTGGAGCAAACATTTGATCTTCAAAAAAGTGGTGAACCTGAAATCTATTAAGCTCCAGAATGGAAACTCCACTCTGGCTCGCAAGGCCGTCACCTAACACGCAAAAAACACACTCCCCCTTCTTGGATGAGCACTGAAAGGTTGCAGTGAGGACTACAGATCATGACAGGCCACTTTCCTGTTTGGGTTTCTGCTTCCACCACCTGCAAGCCAGATGTGGCTGGACTGGATATCGTGGCCTCAATTCCCTGGTTTAGAGGAAAACTGTCTTCAGATCCTTTTGAGTCAACCGGATTCTCAAGTCTGGTTTATTTTTACGGTGGACTCAACAGAATGAGATAATGATTCAGTGTGTCAATCAGTTTGTTGAATCATCAGCTCGAACTATATATAAACCGTATATTCAATCTATATATATTATAACGCCAAACAGTAGCTGGTTCAACCTCCTCAGAAGATACAATTGCCCTCTAATTGTCTGATAGCACTGCAAATGAATGCACTAAAGTTCTGAATTGTGAAGTAATGTGAAAAAAACTTAGGTAGTAAGGGGGCGACGTTGGTCTAGTGGTCTAAGCGTGCACCCCATATACAAAGGCCATAGCTTGTCGCAGAGGTCGCAGGTTCAATTCCAGCCTCCACCATTCACTGCATGTCCTCCCCCACTCTCCACTCCCTCACATTTCCTGTCTCTCTTCAGCTCTCCTATAAAAGCGAAAATGCACAAAAAATATAACTTAGAGAAAAAACAGGTAGCAAAGTAAAAATGAGAGTCCATTAAGCTCCACATTAGCTTTGTATCCGGCTCCTATCAAGTGTTCGTGAGGAATCCACTGTTATCAGCATTGTCTCTGGCTCTGTGTCAGTGTGTGGAGCTGCTAAGCAGGAAGACTGTCGAGGGTTCAGCCAACAGCTGCAGCTGCTCTCAGTGCATCAGGATGGATTTATGTGTTTACCTCTCTTGGCACAGTCCAGGACCTCCTGGAACCCTGGAACCCCAGCAAGATGTCAGTGATTACAGGGATCCACCAGGGCTCTGTTTGCCCTGCACAATAAGCCAGTGCCTGAAGCCTTGTTCGACTTTGCAGTGAGACTTGACATCAATGCAAATGCACTCAATTTGCATGTAGCTTCATTTTTCATTGATTTTGTGCATATGAAATAAAACTCTGTGATCCCAACTCTGCTATAAAAACATCTTCTACCAGTGTGTGGTCAGCTGAGTGATTGACAACAAGAATCAACGCAGCGACAGCTCAGCATATGCAAGTAACAATCATCTCCATGTCTGCTCCCTTCAGTGTTCAGTGTTCAGTGTTCAGGGTTATAGGTGGCTGGTGCTGTGGCATCAAATATTCAGAGCCCGCTGGGTAAAGCTCAAACTGTAATTGGCTTAGAACAGACAAATCGTATCAGGACTGTCAATTAAATGTGATCAAACCAAATCCACACAATCCTGGAGCTTATCCTCCTCAGTGTCTGAGTGAAGGCTGTTAGACTCTTGATAACAAATAACTCAAGATGTTGTATAATAGAGGTTGTTGCTTATTTAGTGAAGAAAATTCAATACATGCAAACTAGGGCAGCAGTAGACTCTGAGTTTTGATGGTAAAGGTGCAGGGATCCGTTTTTTTGGCCCTGGATCCTGATCTGATACTTGTATTAATAACATGGGACAAACTACAGAGCTCCAAATGTCTGTTATAAACTGACAGCAGTCACATCATGTTCTAAATCACCTCGTATGTTGTCACAACTTTGCAATACAGCTCAGGTAAAGGGGTTTCTGGACTGAGAGTCGAGAAGGCAGGATATACCGTGGATCTGGAAGGTCCAAAACGCGGCATGAACCTGCATAAACCTGCATTCTTTACCACAGAGATGGGCTACTAGTCCAAAGCAGTGAATTCAGCCACCTTCTCTGTCATCTTTTTGGACTTTTCACCCTCTAGCTGATGTTCAAACTTTTTTTAAGGCCAGAGTTTGTTGCTTTAGCACAGCAGACTTTCCCTGTTGCTTTATTAGTGATTATTAGTGATACTGTTGCCTGTTTAGTTTTAAGAGGTCTTTGGTAGTATTCAACGTGTCTCGACTGCTTCCGCCTTGCAAAATGATCATGATTTCGCAGTTGGACTTTAAAATATTTCTACCCTGCTGACATTTTAGTCAAGGGCTTCTTAATGCTAACTTTCTCACATGTTTTCATTCTGACACAAATTGTGCTAAGTTCCCGACAGCTGACGTAAATTATGCGTTGAGATCAGCGAGAGGAAACTCAGCTTATCACTCCTCCAGATGTCCTGAGGCAGTTGAAGACATACAGATAACCAAATTGCATCACTTTTATTCTTGCACATCATAACCTGGTCTGTTTGCCCTGGAAAAAGGGAGACCTCATGAGCTATCTGCATCTCCCTCTATCCCTCTTTCTACCCCAACTCAGTCTTAGCAGATGTGCGTCTAACATGAGTCTGGTCCTGCTGGAGGTTTCTGCCTGTTAAAGGAAGTTTGTGCTTGCCGCTGTAACTTGCTAAATGCTGCAAAGTGCTCTGTTCATGGTGGATTACGATGAGATCCGACTGAGTCCTGTCTGTAAGATGGGACTGGATCTCACGGATCCGTGTCCGGTCCGTCTCTGATCCGTCGCGGTACCAGATCTGATAGGTTTTTATTCTAGTCAATGTGTTAACTTCCACTGGATCTGCTCCCTTGCAGATATCAGATACCCAAGACTTCTATTTTTGCCAGATGCCCAAGCACGGCGCATCAATATGCACAGACCAGATGGAGCAGGACAGGAAGTTAGGCACCAAAACAAAATTAAAACATCCGGTTGATTTTCAGAATAAAACACTCTGCGTTATCACCCGATCGTTTTTCACTTAACCACAACAACAAACTGTCATGATAAGCGGAGTCAGGCCTGGAGTCAACAGGTCAGAGGTTTTCAGAGGACCATAAAGACAACATGGATGAGGAGAGGAGGAGGAGAATCCTTGATTTAGCGGGAAAACCTCGTTCACATGACTCCTGCTCCGTGCTGCATTGACAGTGGGTGTTGACGGATGGGAGAGGACAGACCCGGACCAGAGCAGATAGGAGACGGACCTGATACGGATCTGGTGGAAGTGCTGTGTCATCCTGTCTTGATGTTGGGTCTTTGTTAATAATATAACAGAGTACAGTCTAGACCTGCTTCGTTTGTAAAGCATCTTGAGATAACATTTGGTGTGATTTGGTGCTATATAAATAAAGATTGAGTGATTGAGCTGTGAACACATGCTGTAACCAGGTACTCTGTAACTGATGATTCACATCATCAACTTTTAGGGAGCAGCTCTGAGGTAGACGTCAGCTTTGAAACAAAGTCATCAGGGGCTTTCCTAACACTACAGACTGCTGAGCTTCTCACTGATTCTCTTTTCATAATGTTTTAAATCATGTGAAGTAATGAACTCAGCTCTGCTTGAAATGTGAGCTACAGTATCTTCACTTAACCCCTCCCAAACTGCTGCATTACCAGAAAAATCAACCTGGCCACAAATTCTGATTGGTTCATTAAGACTCAGTGGGGCTTTACAAGCGAAGAAGAGAACTCAAAGTGACAGCCAAATCACAGAATCTGTCAATTATAGCACAACTTAATGAATCGATTTCAAAGATGGGAAACAACTTGAAAAGCCTCCTGACTTTAAAGCTAGATTCCCCTCTCTGAACCAACTCTGAGCACCAGGGCGGATCTGCGATATGTGATATGACACAGAAGAACACAACCTCCCTCACATCTTCAGCGCATGAAATAGGCAGCTGCTTCAAACCTGGCTGAAAGTTCTATACTCTGCATGTGGTAGAGATTGAGTCTGATCAAAAAGGAAAACTTACTGCAAACAGATGACAGCTTTCCCTCCAACTTCAGAGTAGTAACAGTTTCCTTTCGATCAGAGAGGCGACTCCATCCAGCAGTGATGAACAATGACCAGGATATGTCTTCTTTTAATCCTGCGCCTCTGTTTCCTCTTCTTGTGTGCCTGTTGTCAGAGGGTGTTTCCCTGCAGCGGCACAATAAAAGACAGAATATGTTAAGGAAATCAAATACTTGGCACTTTGCCTCTTCTACAAGCTACAGACACAACCTAAACATCTGCATTTTTTATAGACGTTGGCTCTTAATTGCCTGATTTTTTATTTTTTATTCCAACATGCTCTGAAGTGGCCTCATGAAACCAACCCTTGATGAATATATTCTACAGTAAGTCTTATTTCTGGTGCTTCATTTTCACTGGTATGTAGACAGCAGTGAAGCGCATCTTGCCAGCTTGTACCCAAAGAAGATATCACTGTTTACAAAAGGGAGTAATGCAAATCACTTACAAGCTTTGTATAGATTCCTTCATCCATCAAACACACAGTGAAAGTCTACAGCACACGCAGGGAGCAGGAATGTCATTTTAAAATCTGAACTGGGCGCATTATGTAATAGAATTAGCTATGAGTAATTCAGGCATTAAATTGAGTGGCCTCTCATGCCATCATGCTGCTTGAATGCCAACACAGTCCCACGAGGCCGGGTCAGATGTTCCAGGAGGATATGGGTGCTAAAAGTTAGCATTGTTCATGTGTAACTGGATTGTTCTGCATCATGGTATTTAGAGTGTATTAATAACCACTCTGATGCTAAGTGAAAGGGGAAGTGCATCACCAGCAGGCTTATTGAATATGGGTGGGCCTTCTAACTTGGGCTGTCACAATCACAGAATTTCAACTTTACTACTCAAAATCAAACTATATCAATACCTGATTTGATACGACCGCAACAAAAATCAAACTCCTTGGTACCCATGATGGAACATCTTCCTTTTTTTTTTTAATTAACACATTACAAAAGGTTCAGGTTCAGAAAAAGAATCACAAAAGAGACCAATATTTGACATACTGATAACATCTTATATTCAGTTTTACTGCTTTGTTTTCATTAGTGATGCTCGCTCTCTTTACTTTATATCTATGTAACTCGACCACAGCTCCTCTCTCTCTTTCACTCACAAAAGAGCAGCAAGCTCTCTCTGTGTGTTTAAAAGGAAACTAAGATCTGCCTTTTAATCTGGCTTTTAACTCAGAGTGATTTAAGAGTTTAATGAAAGTGTTTATTGACTATGCAATAGTTTCTTCTTTTTGTATTTATTTTGTTTTATTTAAATTTAATCAGTTTAAATTATTTTTTTATTTCCATTTATTTAACTGTTTTACTCCAGTGTAATGAAGAAAAGTATCAAGCGAGGAAAATGTTGATAACCTTACTCCTAACATTAAGTTCCAAAAACATATCTTCAATACTTTGCTAAAAAGCATTCTCTAAAAAGAGACTCCCCACACTTTTCTTTTCTCATTTGTTTATGTAAATGAAGATCTCTTCACAAAATGTGATTTTAAAATGTTAAGGGCACTCTACCAAACTCAATGCTCCTGTCTGCCTCTGATACTGCCTACAATGTTTTCTACTTTACACAACCAACCATATACAGTCCTTAAAACTGGTCCTCATTCTCTTAGAACTCACACCCAGATGCATTGCAACAAAGGAGTATCACTGTGGAAGATGTTCCTGTGCCCTTGGTTAACTTATAATGTTGTGAAGCTAGTCATTTGAAATGATTTAAACTCGTGTTACTCTTACTATTCTGCACCTCTGCATATACTTTATTATTATTTAATTTTATTCTATTTTTATTTTTATTTTATTTCATTTATTTATTTATTTTTATTCTATTTTATTTGATATTTATTTTATTGTATTCCATTTCTATTTTTTTTTTTTTAATTCTATTATTTTTCATTTCATTTTTATCTCATTTTATTCCTTCTATTATTAATGTCTAGCTTTCTTACATACTGTTTATAAGAGCTCTGTAATGCCCGAATTTCCCTCCACGGGATAAGTAAAGTATTTCTGATTCTGATTAAAAATACAAAAGCCAACCTAAAGGGATGAGCTGCTCTCAAAGTCAACACTATGGAAAGCATGTCTATAGAGTTTGCTGCAAGAATTAACCAAATTGCAATTAGTTCTAGGATGAAGAATGAGCTCTAACTCTTGGGCTAATAATTTTGACAGAAATGTAATCTGGTTCCATAAGAATGAAAAAAAGACTTCTTGAGTGTTGAAAGAGATCTGCATCTGACAAATGACTTGCATAGCTCTCTGGGTAGAGGCGTCACACACACACTCACACTACGTGCCCCAAAATGGCACAAGACAGACTGCTGCAATTAATGAATCCAGCAGGGTCAGAGAAGCACTTCTATCACTGATACCGGCCCAGGCAGCCAACAGTGGTGACATCCTTTTAGTCATACAGCAAGACAGACATCCGAGCACTCTGTCTGCTTGGAAACAGATGGCAAGGCAGTTGGTGGGAATGTCGGCAATGCTCCCATGCATGTTTGGGGATTAGATTTACAGCTCCCCGTTCACAGTTGCGTTCTTGCGATGTCATCATTGAATTTAGGAGAGGAAAAGTTGAGGAGAGGCTGAGTGAGAGAGAGAGTCATCCGTTTGACACACACAGAGTGCAGAGTATGGAACACGTTTACCTGAAGCTGGGTTTTCAGACCAGACACAGTCCCTGTTTTGATTTCTTGGTTTCTCAAACTATTTAAACATCTTCCTCACTCAGCTAAAAACAGCTATGTTTGGAAAAGTAATTAAAGCCACAGTAAGGATTTTTTTGTCAAGAACAAGCACAGTATATTGTGATGTTTAGACGTTTCTTTAATGGAAACGACCCAATATAGCCAACAGTAAACAAACAGGTACCATAAAATCTGGAATATTAGTCACAAGACTTCCATTGTATTCAGCAACAGGCAGTTTCTATGCAGATGTGAAGCTCTTTCTACTACCATCTGTTATCACTGTGATGCCAGCTACCCATACAGTAGTTAAGCTCAGCTTATGGTATTGTTGCTGGATGTGAGATGCATACAGACCCACTTCTTGGGATCCATTTGCTGAGATTCAAATCACCCCACTCCACTAGCCACTTGCTCTCTCAAACTGAGGAGTCTCTTAAATCAAATCAGCAATCCACAAGGTTTATTTACTTTAACAAGGTACCATTGTTTACTTGAAATGCTAGATTATGCCCTAATTGGGGAGAAAAGTGTTAAAAAGTTGCTTGGCTAGCCTGGTTGAAGACATTATGTATCCAGCATATTTTAGGAATAATACCGAAACACCTTTCTCTGTATATTGGTCACACTGTATTGGACAAAGCTCACTTTTTAAATGACAACAAAAGTATTAATAGTGTCCCTTATACAGCCAATTTTACAATAATTACAAACACAGTAGTAAAACTCACTCTGCCTTTATACCTATAGCTGGCTATAGCTGAGCGATATTGAAAAATATGTTATCAGGATAACATTTTTCATATCAGTCGATATTGATAATTATCACGATAAATATCAAATCACTATTTCATTTAAATTTGAAGGCAGATTTTTGCCCCTGAGTGAAAGTTGAAGACAGTTGTTAGCTTGTATCCGGATTTAGTTTTCTGATAAGCTTCTTGAATCCCTCATTTCTGACGCAGGTCTTTAGTGTAAAATTGAATTTTTGTGAAGTTTTAGTTTGTAGATTCTTATTTTTCTCAGGTTGAGATAATTTGCATGATTTGATTTCAATTTACAACAATCGTCTTTAAGCCCACCTACCTCTTAATCTGGGACATGATTGGCTGTTCAATGCCGTTGCTAATGTTGGGTGGCAACTAGCGTTTAAGACACATTAGCGCCCCCCCCCCCCCCCCCCCCCCTTCCAGTGGTTGGGGGTAGTAACTACAGGTTTAAATGTATCAATTTTCTATCAAATATTTGTCTATAATTGACTATAATTATTGTTATCGATTTATCACCCAGCCCTAACCTATACTCTACCTCCTATAAACTACCTAATAAAATCCCTCAAGCCAGTGGCTACCTCCTGGAGGTTTTGGGTGGATAACTTCCCATTTTAAGCAGCACTTCTAATTGGGAGGGACAGGGACACTTTGACACAGGGATCCTACAAAAGCTTAACTGAAAACAGCATGTGGCATCATTCAGGGATGTAAGAATCCCAGGCAGTAAAGCTACTCCAATTTAAAATGATTGCAATCAAGTTGATGTTGTTTCTACTTACTGATGTCACGCTCAGTGAGGACTGTAACTCCGCTGTACAGACTGTAACAGCTTAAACTACAGGATTCTATATACTCTGTTTAAAATAGCATAATGTGGAGGTGTTCTGCAACTAATCTAACTGTGTTTGCCCACCTAATACCACCGCTGTGTAACACCAGCACCAGCTTAAGGCTGATATTTACTGCGGTAATTGTGCAGGAGAAGTTGTGTTACTTTTAGAAAAATCCTAGAATGAATTAATATCATAGTATTTCCATATTTATGCAATTACCCTTTGATGCACATCCAGAGGTGGGCAGAGTCAGGCGTACATTAAATCACCAGGAGCAGAATCATTATGCAAAACCAAAGTCTCAAGCGTTGGTTCATAAAGGATCAATGAATCTGTGTAAAGAGGAGTCTACTAAAGCCACACTGAATGGAAAAACCTAAAGAGGGTGAATCAGGTGTATTGATGTGATGAATGACTTCAGGGTGAAACACACAGAGTAGGTTAAGCTATGTAAACTTCAAGGCTTAGCTACTTACCTACTGTGCTTTTAAAGAGGGTTCCCAGTGTTATTGTGTTTGTAGTTTTTCATAGCAGGGATGTGCATTTCAAGCCAAAATACTATACGATAATCATTGTCATCTGTTCGATCTGTGTTGCAGTACGCTGGGCCAGACGTCACTGGATTTCCGGTTTCGGAAAGCGGAAGTAAACAACAGCCAAGTTGATGGAGAAACTCCTTCTAGCATCCACTTATGATTTAAAAAGTTAAGAAGTGGTTGATATGGAATTTAATCATTTTCACATCACCTAAAAACAGAGCGCCCCCTGTCAAAATAAGAAGAGAAAAGCAAAAGGGGAACCAGCGCCGTGCATTGTAGGAAACCGTACGCGAGGCAGACTGGTCCGATGCATGCTGTGATCAGTAGACATCCGGGGAGTTTTGGCATACTGCAGATTTTGGCCTTGTTCACATACTACTTACTAGATTCTGAACTTTGGCAAAATCAGTACATACTGCTAGTATAGTAGGCGGTTTCAAAAACAGCCTCAGTCTCTGGAAATACATGTGTAGTGGTGCGAGATTCAGAAATGTAGAAAATCACTGCGACTGTCGCGAATGTTTTCTTCCTCTTTTGTTACTTAATGAGGATAGCAAACATCTTTAAGACGCTCAGTAGCCACCGTCTGGCGGGAGTACCGTATTACAACCAGGCAAAGGGTAGAACGATGAAAAATTGTACTTTTAAAATGAGAAAATATTTAAAGTTACTCTTTGATTTTTACTAAGTGAACGAATACTTGAATATTTGACAATCATCGCCCATCCCTACTTAACAGATTGGCTGTAGTAGTTTGATAAGAGCATCACTAATGCTTATGTCGTCTGAAACAGCCACACAGTGAAAGTGAAGTCCTTCCATGTCTGTGTTTAAGTTTAGATTGTAGAATGAAGTTATTATGTGGTGTTAGCTGCTTAAACTATAGTAGGAATCATTATTCCTCACTAATGCTGACAGCATGTAACCATTCTTCCATTCTCATATTCACTAGGCTGCTCTCTCTCTCCCTCTCAGAGCTCTCCATCTGTACAGTATGTTCCTTCTGTTTACTTCTGCATGGATTAGCCTGCCTAGTCATTGTTTCATCATGTTTTTACGGATTTTTTGCTCATCTGTCACAACTGAATCTGAAGGGGAATGGGAGAGGGGGTTGTAATCCCTGCTGCTTTCATGTGCTGTAATCCTCTATTGCAGCCCTAATTAAGAACTTTATCAATCTAGGAGGGGGGGGGAACAGAGAGAAGCATAAGAGATGCAAACAGGGGAATGTTAACTTTATGAGTCCCCTCACTTCAGATGTTGTCGCCTCATTTAACCACCTCTTCTCGAGCCCTTTCTTTTCTTTCCCAGCTGCTCTGAAGATCCTGATGCAGCCGACTGAAAGCCTCAACACAGATGCCAATTTATGCGCCGCAAAAGACCGTGGATCAAAGAGATATGCAATTTCACATATCAGAGGAAACACCGCGAGCGCTGTTTGTTAAGCCAAAACAATACGCTGGCTTACGCTTCAAATGTGTCAGAGCAACACAGTCCTAGGCTTTCTTAAAAAACACTGCCCCTAACTCTTACGGGATTAAACATTCAACAATACTTTCCAGATTTTGTCATGATGGCAGAATATCCAGACAGACAGACAGAACTATTTGATGAGGTAATAAAAAACAGGCAGTTCGTTTAGCTGTGTAAACACTTGAGATCAGGAGCTGCTGGAAATGTAGAAAGCAAAAATAAATCCATGTGATGTAAAGGTTGGATGTGGGTGTCTAACCCATAAATCAATTTCCGTGAATATCTCTCTTCACAGTTCTTAAGCGGTGTGCTAAAAAAAAATCTATGTTGTGTACACCGCACTGGCTGGTGGCAAAACAATGTTCCCACAGACGTTCAGTTTGTTGTTTAGTTTACAGAGGTTTGCTGTTGTTGTGATGTTAGCTTTAAGAGTGAGAAGTGTGAGTATCGCCTTCATCCCAGCATGTTATTTGTGCAGTGACAGTTTGATAGCCCAAAACCTGGCTAAGTTATATTATTTACTGTGTCAATGTCAGGTCTATAATATCATCGTATTTGTTTGTATCAACATAGAACACAACTTCAACCATCTTTCTCCTAAAGTGCATACCTATCTTCAATTGAGGCTGTGACACACTGTGGTAAAGTGGTTGTTTTAACACATAGTTTGTCATTTTCAGACTTGTTTTGTAAAGTTTACACCCTGCCATGAGACTGTTTCTACAGGAAAGCTGCTTCTACAGTAATGCAGTTATCCCTCCCTGGACCTACAGCCTGAGTTTATTATCTTTGACTGTGGCGGTCTCAAGTTTCTTATACTGATATTGTGCAACTTAAATCTCTCTCACACAGTGAAAAGACCGAAAATAGGATGGTTTCTTGAGATAAACACAAGGTACTTGTGCTGAAAGAAAGGATGAGCACTCAGCTCGGAGGCTCAAAGCCCGCCTCTTTACCTACTTCAAAACAGCGCTTCAGAAACAGATGGGTGACGTCACAGATACTACGTCCCCCAAAGACTGAGATAGAAAGGGCAGATGGGCATCAAGAGCCAGCATTACTGGGGTTATCAAGTGAGCTCCTCCCTTCACTGATGTTTCCTTTAGTTCGGATCAGGACACCTCAGAGAAGCTGAACAGTTAACTCTGGCGTCCCAGATCCATCCTCCTCCATGCCAGCTCCCGCTGTCCATCATATCCACTAGCAGAGCACCCCAATTTAACAACCCAGCCCATACAGCATTGCCACATTCAATGGACCCAGGCTCTGAACATGCATGCTCCAGGTAGTGACCTGGCCCCTAGCAGTCCCCACCACCCAACACCATCCTTCTTCCACCTCTACAACATTGCAGGCCTCAGATCCTCTCTCTCCTCCTCTGCTGCCAAAACCCTCATCCACCCTTTTATAACCTCCAGACTGGACTACTGCAACAGCATCCTTTAGGGCCTTCTCTCCACTGACCTCCTGCCCAGTTACTCACCCACTCCTTCTCCAGAGCTCACATCACACCCATCCTTCAGCACCTCCACTGGCTCCCCATGCAGCACCGAATCCACTACAAGATCCTGCTCATCACCTACAAAGTCCCCTCATACCCGATCGACCTCCTCAAACGTCACTCCCCATCTCACCGCCTCAGGTCATCAGATGCCAATCTCCTGTCCCCTATCACCAAAACCAAGCACCGCACCTTGGGGGACAGAGCCTTTGCCATCGCTGCCCCAACTCTCTGGAACTCTCTCCCTCCAAACATCCACAACTCTGACTCACTTCAATCATTTAAAAACCACCTCTAGACCTTCCTGTTCATAAAAGACTAAAACACATAACCTCTACTCCCACCACATCTCTGTCTTTGTTCCATTTTATTTATTTGTTTTATCATTTGCACTTTCTGTAAAGCAACTTTGAGTACCCAGAAAAGTGCTGTACAAGTCCTATCAATTTGTTATTTACACACAGCAAGAAGAGTCTGTAGGTAGAAAGTACAGAAAGTTATTACATTAACATGCAAAATGAGTAAGTGGAACTAGATCAGATGCATCTACTTGTGTGGTTTAAACTCTGAGCATGATGTCTGTCTTCAAGCAATCACCTCACATGGATGAGTGTGCCTTATCCCTGTTTCAAAATCAGCCTCCAAACTAAAAACAAGAAACAGTCTGTCCAGGAAAAAGAAGTAAGAAGGACACAAGTAAATCCAAAATAATGATGCTTCCCATCAATACTACACCAGCAGCCTTTCTGCTCTACTCTGTTGACTGTCAGACCTGACAAAAACGCCACATTGTGTTTGCAGTGTGAATTATGCTTATAATGGGCAGTACTAATTAGCCAGTGTAGCATCCTGGAGTCATCCTGGAGTGAGTCTGCTGATGCAATTACTGTTGGCAATGATGCATATAGCACATCGCTCTTGAAATATGTGTTATATCACATTCAGGTTACGGTAATCATCTGCACAAGATTTAAGTAAGAGGGAGAGGGCCACCTCTGAATTCGCCTTGCAGGAAAATCCCTCATCTGCTGGGACTTGGTAGTTTTATTAAATCATTTTGTCCCGCAGTATGATCCACTCGCTGCTAACAAGCATGTCTCGCTCCTCTCTTTCTCAAAGCACAGCCCACCCCAGGACCTTAAACAGGGGGAACTCACATTCCAATCTCCAGCATGCAGCGAGACAGAGAGAAAGGGGAGGGAGACAGAAACACAGACAAAGAAAGGGAGAAATGAGACAAGAGAGACAGAGAGACAGAGAGAGAGTGAAGGAAAAGATAAGGTGAAGGATGTGGACAGAAAATGATGAGAATGTCAGAGCCCTCATGGCAGCTTTCCACAACAGGAAGGAAGCAAGACAAGAGGAAAAGGAACTGTCAGTGACGGTGGGAGGGAGCCGTGGGAGGTAGAGTGGAAAGAAGCAGCAACAGAAGCAACGCAGTCAGGGAGCAGGAGGGGAAGATGTAAGAAAGTAGAGCTGGGGAAAGAAAGAAAAAAAGGGGGCAAAGGGTGGCTAATGTGTGAGGCCATAAACAGGTAGGACCCCATTTTCAACTCCTGCAAGCATTTAGCATGACATTCAGACTGAGTGAAAGTGCAGCCCGGCCTGCTATGGGATTGAAATGTCCTCCTTTTACTGACTTCGCACTTGCCAGATTTCTGTGTATGTGCACTGCCAAAAATCTTGCCTGTTCCAGACAGGCCTGGGCTGCACATTAGAGGGGTTCTGAGAGAGTGACCACATCCCAATCACAGTGCATCTGATACACATTTAAACCATAGGAAGTTGTGAGCGAGTGCTAACTACAGACATCTTTCCTTTCAAACACTCATTGTGATACCTGAACTCACGTACTGGCCAAAAGAAGTAGTAATCAGATCAAGTTGTATACTGATAATCCTGCAGGAATGTGGCAGCAGTTCTTCTTGTTCTTGTAGGCTCTGATTCAACCTCAACACTTTTGGATTTGCACCCTTTTAAATAGGAAGGTCCCAATCAGCTTTTTTGCCCCCCGATTGTATATTACTATACAATGGACTACCTCAAAACTTGCACATTGTACATTTGCACATTCAATTGCACTATGACATAAACAACTCAATCAGTCCATGCACAACATTTATATTTTTATATTTATTACTGCTGTCTTCCTTTAATTGTGTGTTCTTTGTGGCTTTTTACGGGACATGAGAAACGAAATTTCATTCCATATCATGCGACAGCTTGTGTTGGTATGACAATAAAAAACCTTGAATCCTTGAATCTTGAATCCCGATCTGAAACTTGTGTTTGCCTAGATAATAGTTGCACAAGAGATAAGAGAGTTGTCTTCAGTTTATTCCATTGAACTTAATCCAGCTAGCATTGCTGTTAAACTCAATCTGTTTTACAAGCACTGCTGTATGAGATCCACAAAACTGGTGTGCATGCATTACAGCACGCTTAAATCCGAGGCTGCCCTGAACGCAACACTCACAAGACAGTGAGTGTTTCAAAACGGCAACGTCTTGCTGCGAGACGGAGAATGTAATCATTGGGAGTGACAGGGAGATCGAAACACCCCCAGTTGCATGCCGCTAGCTACGGAGTGGCATGCCGGTATAGAGAACGGCAGCTGCCGCTAGCATGCTAATGCTAATGTAGCAGACTGTCCTGTGTTTGGTTTATGTTTTCACTTTTTTGAACTGTATGTCCCTGGAGAGTTACAGTAGGGTGAATAGAGCAGATGTTTTTTTTTCTGTAATGTGTCTGTTGGTGCACATGTGAGTTCTACAATACAATGTAAATCATGGCGTGAGGTCTACATCAATGCAACATGCCGTCCTCTATAACGGCATGTCGCTCCGAAGCTAGTGGCATGCAACCAGGCGTGATTTGATCTTGCTGTCACACTTATTATTTACTTATTATGTATACACGGTTAAGCAAACCCAGAACGCTCAATTACACTCACAACTTCAGCTGCAAATTGTGTTCAGTGACAGCGGACGTAAATGAACGGATGAGCTGATCAGCTTTAGTGCTGATCACCGATCAATTAAAATATGTCCAGATCGGCTCCGATCCGATAGCTAAGATCGGGGTCAGAACACCCCTACTTTTAACAAAGTTTTTAAGAGCATAAAACTAGGGCCCTATAATTTCAGCGTTCACGGAATCGCG
Organism: Notolabrus celidotus; assembly: GCF_009762535.1. Lineage (NCBI taxonomy): Eukaryota > Metazoa > Chordata > Actinopteri > Labriformes > Labridae > Notolabrus > Notolabrus celidotus. The sequence continues at coordinate 8,610,350 of NC_048284.1, read as the reverse complement.
GAATTGGCCAATAAAAAAGGAATCTACTGTTGACATAATGTGACTGAAATGCTGTCATCATGAGAAGAAGGAACGTTTGTCTGGGGAAATGTTTCTGAGAACCGCTCATTCGTGGCACCACCTGTGTATCTCCTCACAAACACTCACGGTCACCCCCTCCTGAAATAAACAACATGTCGAAGCAGCCACCAGAAACTACGAAACTCATCTCTTACTCCAAAATACAGAGCTGAACAGTTTCCAAATGACTTCTATGAGTCAGGTGACATGCTTTTTTGCAAATTCTGCCAACATACTGTTGACTGGAAACGTTAAAATACATGTGGTGACCACTTGTCGTCCAAAAGCTGATGTGAAAAACAGAGGAAAACACAGTGCTGCTAATGCTAGCCAGGCCAACCTGCACTTTACTTTTTAGCATTTCATTAAAAGGACATTTTATTCACTGACACAAAAAGCACACACTATATGGTGGTAAAATAAGTGTAAAGGGTAAAAAACTGAATTCTAAAAAATTTAAATGGAAAAAGGGAATTCTGGGAAAAAATAAAACAGATTTCATAGGGCCCTTTAAAACAGTTTTCTGGTCATTTACAGGAGGTTAAATCTAAAAATGTTAAATTATTTCACAAGTATCCCCATTTGCATTCACCGCTGGCTGAACTGATGTTGTTTTCTAATGTTGCAGGATAGAGCATCAATGCTGCTTTGCCTCTCTGTTGCATGTATTAGCTGTAATACATCTATGGTTGCACATCTAGTTAATTGAGTTATTATTGCAGCATCTTATTTGGCTGTATTGGATTGATGCATACTCTAAAGTACTTGCTGTAACCATTACCAGAAGACCTCAACTACTCAACTATCTACTGCCCAAAAACCATCAATGAGAGCCCACACAGTCTTTAGGCAGTAGCTGATAGTCCAACCGCTTAACCCAGGAGCACCTGGAGAGATGTTCCAGCTGCCCTTCATCCAACAAGCCCTTTGATATCTCACCCTGACATTTTTATTTTCTCTTTTCTTCTCTCCAACCTTCCCTTTAATTTGGCAGCTACATGTGTCACAGAACATGTGCGCCTCCACCTACACACTCCATTTCAATAGGCAACTTAATATTATAAATGCAACACAGCCTCCAGATCTGCTCAGCCTTGGAATTTGCTAGCAGCAGCAGAGGGAGGGTTGTGTGACATGAGATGATCAGCAGCAAATAGATATGTTAGTAGTTTTCAGAGGGGGCTAACAAAGCTGCTGGAACAGCCATAGCAAAGCAGACGCAGCGGTTGAAAGAGTAATGCAGTTATGCTGCTTTCGATCGACACAGGTCAGTCGATGAATACAGGTGAGATCTCTGCGACGTGTCAAAGGAGAAAGCAGTGGGTTTCCAGTGTGTGTGTGTGTTTGTGTATCTGTGTGTGTAAGCTCCCTGGAGGGCTGAGGCTACAGCAGCCTGAGGACAGACTCCACAGGTTGAGATGGCGGCAATAATGGAAGACAGAGGATCTGCAGGGGGTCCACTTGCAGTAAAAAACCTTCTCAAGGTGTCATCGGGGGCAGAGAGGAGCACAAACTCACAACTTTCACAAACTTCTGTGAGATTCAGACCTTTTTCCAAAAAATAAAAAGCTGAATCCTTGTTGCAATCTTTTGCATGATCAATGACTTTATCACCTGCATCTCCTGAGTGGAGCTCTGTTACATCACTGCTCCAATCTAATGAGACTACAGGGACGGCCATTTTGATTAATGAGTGGTTTTGACAGAGCACTGAGCAGAAATGATGCTTCAAATTGATTATGATTTCATGCAAGTTCCTGTGTTTGCAGTACTTTCTCCAGTTCCCTGATTATTTACAATGAATGGCATTCTGATGACATAAAAAGCATGTGTTCAGGAGGAGCAATCCCCAAACTTTTCCTGCAAAAATCCACTATGTGAATGCACACCAAACAGAGTTTAAATGAAGGGCTGCAAATGTGCACTGAATGAGTGTGGTTGTGTCATCGTGCACAAGTAAAGGGAAGGACGGGAGAGCTTGAGACTGACAGGAAGCCTGGAAGAGAGACTGCAGCTGGCCATCCCAATTTAACAGCAGCCACGCAGGGACTCAACTAAACAACCATTACCTTTATCAGATGCTCACTTTGCAATGGTTTCCTGTTTGCTTAAATGTTGAACTGTGGGGGTTTTGAAGAAGCTTACGAGACGTGCAAATGAATGGAGAGGCAACAAAAGCCGACATGTTAAGCCTTTAAAAAGTGGCAAAACTGCTCCTGAAATGATATATTTGCAAGAAATGCGTGTGGTGCATTAGCTGTGATACATTGTTTCAAACACTAAGCGACTGCTACTTCAACTTTTAAGAGGAGTTTTCCCTCCAATGCGTTACCTGGAGTCTTTGTATGGGCAATATGGACGCTTACGCAGAGAGAGAAATGCACATTTATGCAGAAAATGCATTAAAACTTGAGTGTTAGTCCGAATCTAACGGTGTAAATATCGCTTGTGTGTGAGTGGAGAGGAGGAGAGGGTGCACTCACCTTTATCAATTTCCACCTTGTCGGCGTTTTCCAGCAGAAAAATAAACGCTCCCTCTTGTCAGATACAGGGAAATGCAAACGGTGTAGGAAAAAAAGAACCCGTGGGTGAATAACTCGCAACAGGAAACCCTCACTCTGTGTCTCTTCACCTCTCTCTCTGTCTGTTGTTGTCCGTGCTCACTCCGCAGACCTCCTCTCGGTTTGTCCGAATCAGAAGTTCATCCAAAAGTTGCAGCCGCTCGCTCCGCCTCGCGACGACGATGAGGTCACCGCCTCCCTCAACTTCTCAAGGCAAGGAGATCTCGCGATAAGGGTAACTGGAGGGCCACGAAGTCTCGCGAGACTACTACAAAAAGAGCGGACTCACACAGAATGCATGCACAGGGATGGGAGAGAGGGAGAGAGGGAGATAGAGCGTTGCTCTGGCAACAACAGATTCGTAAAAGGGCTTCTTCTCTGCAAGCAACTGGTGTTTGTGGAGCAGGTCTGAGTGTCGATGAACGCTGAACATTATGAAGCTCCTGCTGCATCTATTGCAGTATTTATGCCTCTGTATATGTAGCAACATAAAAGAACAACCTGAAGCCAAAGATAGGCTTAGCAGAAAACTTGAGTCCCTGAGTCATTACACTTTATTGTATTAAAGCTGGGGTTGGTAGTCAGATTAAGATACACTTCCTGTTATACTGGTTAAAATGACCTTTATTATTAATTTATTGATAAATGTGTTCCGCTAGAGAAGATAACTTACAGCCTGAGAAATAGGAGTGAAACATTATACAAGATATGGCAACCCTATCTGGACTACATGGAAAACCTGCCATCTCACATTATTGGCTGTGCCACTGCATAACAAAATTGTATTTGTAATTTTTTTTGTATTGTTATTATTTTTATTTTTACTCTTTTTTTTCTTCTGGAACTACCTACTGTCTGTATTCTGTCTGTAATATTAACTCCTCTCATACAGTTGGCTTCCTTCTCTTCCTTTATGTCCTTTGTATAAGCCTATTTGCATTCTACGTGTTTAAATCATAGACTGTATAAATAATGGACGTAGTATCCGTGACGTCAAACATCTGTTCCTGAGCGCTGTTTTGAAGCCAATCAACCAGGCAGAGTGTGATGTAGTGTGAGCCTCCTAGCCAACAGCTATGTGTTCCCGACCTGGAGTCAAGTCAGTCATGTCCTTATTTGGGAAAAAACCCAGAATCTTAATATCTTCTGAACCGTCCCGTTAGAAAAAAATTCACCCCCCGTACAGTATGTGCCGATAGAGAGATTAGCTTCATAGAGCCAAGCCGTTTTTTGAACCAGGCTGTAAACGTGTTTATTAATGCTGCAAAGATCGTCTTTTTCCCATTCATGTCTATGTGGTTTCCGGTATTTCTGCAGCCAGCTTCAAGCGGATTCTCGATGTATTGCAGTTTATAACACTTCCACATGGGCTTCATCATTTGAGACCTGAGGTTGCTGCTTGGTTTAAATTTCCTTCCATCCATCCATTATCTTGACCGCTTATCCCGTTAGGGGTCACGGGGGGCTGGAACCTATCCCAGCTGGCTTCAGGCGGAAGCCAGGGTACACCCTGGACAGGTCGCCAACCCATCACAGGGCCAACACAGAGAGACAGACAACCATTCACGCACACACTCACACCTACAGGCAATTTAGAGTGATCAATCAACCTGGTGAGCATGTTTTTGGACAATGGGAGGAAGCCGGAGTACCCGGAGAGAACCCACGCATGTACGGGGAGAACATGCAAACTCCACACAGAAAGGAACCCGCCCGGCCAGGGATTCGAACCAGGAGTCTTCTAGCTGTGAGGCACCAGTGCTACCACTGCACCACCGTGCAGCCGTAGTTTAAATTTGAAAAGCAAAAAAAAAAAAAAAAAAAATTAAAAATTATCTTTACGTCCCGATGGCCATCAATACATAATGTGTTCTTAAAAAAGAGTGAAAAAAGCTGCTATCTACAGCCGGAGTAAACCTGGGAACACACCAACCAATCCCTGCCTGTAGGGTCCAATTTATGAAACCAAACAAATCCCGTCCTGCCGTTCTGCCCACCTCCCCCGTCTACATTTCCCCGGCGTTCACTCCCCGTCCCCTGCCTCTATTTACTGCCCTTTTCGCTCGACCTTGGGCCTGTCCCCTCTGACCCGATGAGGTGCTTTGCTCAGGACTGTAGTTCGGATCAGAGTCTACAAAGCTCTCACCACGGGGGGCTCTGACAAGCAAAAGAATTAATGACATTTAGTAAGTCCTACAGAAAATGTATGTATTATAGCTTTTCTTAGATATCATGTCACTGGTACAACTGGATAATGCTAGCATGACAGTTGTTAGTAAGGCAAGGCAAGGCAATTTTATTTGTATAGCGCATTTCATACACGAGGGCAACTCAATGTGCTTTACATTAAAACATTAAAAGCATTGGAAACATTCAGACAAGCACAAAAGAGCACAAGCTGCTGCTGGTAGGAATGGTGTAAAAGACATTACATTTTTCTGCTGGGTTTGGAGAAAAGGTCATAATACCCATCGGTACTCATCTTTGAGTGGAGTAATTTGACATTATGGCTAAATCTCTGTGTTTTCCAATGCCTTTGTATCAAGCAATGTTATTATTCCCCTCGTTCCCGTTATGATGGACCAATCATAGCTAATCTCCAATCCTCTGTCCTGATTGGTTAAGGGGCAGCCCCTACTACTTCCTCCGATAGGTTATGAGTCCTGCACTTTCATGACTGCACACGCCGCTCTGTGTTTGGGGGGCAAAGAGGAAATCTGGTTGGGAGGGATAGTGTTGACATTCAAAGTCCTTTTCTCTGAACAGATGTTTACTCTGTGATTACCAACAGCAGCTTTAAGAGCTACAGCCCTAATGTTTGATCAAATATGTCACATAAGTTCCCTCTTGAATGACATTGAAATAGATTAAACATTTAAAAATGCCCTCTCTGATGCTCCTTTGATAAACATCACCTGAAAGGTAGGGTTAAGGTTAGTCTTGTGGTTAGGGTTAGGGTTAGGGTTAGGATTAGGATTAGGGTTAGGATTAGTGTTAGGGTTAGGATTAGGGTTAGGGTTATGATTAGGATTAGGGTTAGGGTTAGGGTTATGATTAGGATTAGGGTTAGGGTTATGATTAGGGTTAGGGTTAGGATTAGTGTTAGGGTTAGGGTTATGACTAGGGTTAGGATTAGGGTTAGGATTGGGGTTAGGGTTAGTATAAGGGTTAGGGTTAGTATTAGGGTTAGGGTTAGGATAAGGGTTAGGGTTAGGGTTAGGACTAGGGTTAGGGTTAGGATTAGGGTTAGGGTTAGGGGTTAGGGTTAGGGTTAGGGTTAGGGTTAGGACTAGGGTTAGGGTTAGGATTAGGGTTAGGGTTATGATTAGGGTATGGGTTGGGGTTAGGGTTATGATTAGGGTTTGGGTTGGGGTTAGGGTTAGGTTTAGGGTTAGGATTAGGGTTAGGATTGGGGTTAGGGTTAGTATAAGGGTTAGGGTTAGTATTAGGGTTAGGATTAGGGTTAGGACTAGGGTTAGGGTTAGGATTAGGGTTAGGGTTATGATTAGGGTTAGGGTTAGGATTAGGGTTAAGGTTAGGGTTAGGATTGGGGTTAGGGTTAGGGTTAGGGTTAGGATTAGGGTTAGGATTAGGGTTAGGGTTATGATTAGGGTTAGGATTAGGGTTAAGGTTAGGGTTAGGATTGGGGTTAGGGTTAGGATTAGGGTTAGGGTTAGGGTTAGGGTTAGGATTAGGGTTAGGTTTAGGGTTAGGGTTAGGGTTATGACTAGGGTTAGGGTAAGGGTTATGATTAGGGTTAGGGTTAGGATTAGGGTTAGGATTAGGGTTAGGGGTAGGATTAGGGTTAGGTTTATGATTAGGGTTAGGGTTAGGGTTAGGATAAGGTTTAGGGTTAGGGTTAGGGTTAGGGTTAGGGGGTTAGGGTTAGGATTAGGGTTAGGGTTAGGGTTAGGATTAGGGCTAGGGTTTAGGGTTAGGTTTAGGTTTAGGTTTATGATTAGGGTTAGGGTTAGGATTAGGGTTAGGATTAGGGTTAGGGTTAGGGTTAGGGTTAGGGTTAGGTTTATGATTAGGGTTAGGGTTAGGATTAGGGTTAGTATTAGGGTTAGGGTTAGGGTTAGGATTAGGGTTAGGGTTAGGGTTAGGATTAGGGTTAGGGTTAGGGTTAGGGTTAGGGTTAGGTTTATGATTAGGGTTAGGGTTAGGGTTAGGATTAGGGTTAGTATTAGGGTTAGGGTTAGGGTTAGGATTAGGGTTGGGGTTAGGGTAAGGGTTAGAACAGGAACTAATTTTAAGCAAACAGAACCAGAACCAAACTCAAGCAAACCGAACCAGAAACAAACTCAAGCAAACAGAACCAGGACCCAAAGAGAACCAAACTAAAGCAAACAGAACCAGAACCGAACCAGAACCAAACTTGGGGAAAACAGAACCAGAACCGAACCAGAACCAAACTCACAAACAGAACCAGAACCAGAACCAAACTCAAGCAAACCGAACCAGAGCCAAACTCGAGCAACCAGAACCGGACCACAACCTAACCAGAACTGAACCAGAACCGAATCGGAACCGAACCAGAACCGAATCAGCACAGAACCAGAACCCTAACTCAAGTCAACAGAACCAGAACAGAACCAGAACCCTAACTCAAGTCAACAGAACCAGAACCAAACTCAAGCAAAAATAACCAGAACCGAACCAGAACCGAACCAGAACCGAACTCAAGCAAACCGAACCAGAACCAGAACCGAACCAGAACCGAACCAGAACCAAACTCAAGCAAACAGAACCAGAACCGAACCAGAACCAAACTCAAGCAAACAGAACCAGAACCAGAACCGAATCGGAACCAAACTCAAGCAAACAGAACCAGAACCAAACTCAAGCAAACCGAACCAGAACCAGAACCGAACCAGAACTGAACCAGAACCGAACTCAAGCAAACCGAACCAGAACCGAACCAGAACCGAAACAGAACCGAAACAGAACCAAACTCAAGCAAACAGAACCAGAACCAGAACCAGAACCGAACCGGAACCAAACTCAAGCAAACAGAACCAGAACCAGAACCGAACCAGAACCAAACTCAAGCAAACAGAACCAGAACCAAATTCAAGCAAACAGAACCAGAACCAAACTGGAGCACACATCATTAATGTCCTCAGTGCAGGTTGGCATTGAGAAAAATCAGATGCCTCAGTTTGGATGGGCTGATCCAATTTCTCTTCTCAGTGAGTATATGCCCTGTCTTTGAGAAGACTCTCAGAAGGAACAGATGAAGCCACAATACACAGCCTCCCCTCCATCACCTGTATCCTATATCCTCACATGTGATTGGCCGCATGGCCGCCATGCTGACCAATCAAAACAAAGTTCTGCTGTGAGCAGAGCTGGGGCCGAGCACTGTGAGGGCTAAGCAGCGAAAGGAAAAAACTGGGAGCTGGCTCTCTCTCGATGCGAGCTGGCTCTTCTGATTCACTATAAAGCATTGGCTAATCTGTGTTACAATAATGAGGGGGTCCTTGGATAATTTTCTCACCTGTAAGGGGTCCCTGGCTCCAAACTGTTTGAGAACCCCTGCTCTAGTGGATACAATTTAAACAAGGAGCCCTCTGGATGCCTTTCCAGTAAATTAAATGTGATTTAGCCACAGATCATGTGAACTACTTTATGTTATGGTTATGAATAAGCCCCAGCTTCATTATGAACTGTCTCGTGTCTCCAAAGCTAGCACTACAGTAAGGAAATGTAAGACTGTGGCTGCTGGACGTGTGACTTTCTTTGCAGTCTGGCTGCTTACTTGCTTTGCTTTTTGTTGCTGTAACTGGAGGACACTGTTGGTTTATTATGTAACCTTTTCTCTCACACCCACTCACTGCAGCTGATAAAGGTAGTGAAACAGACCCAAAACAGTAAAAGTTGAGTGTAAAAGTGTTTCTTAGCTCACTTATATTTGATAGGAACTGTGTAGATTGACCACTACAACATAAATGTATTCATTAAATTAGTATGAAATGCTGGTTAGTTCAGTTATAATGTAGGCCTTATATCTTATACTGATGGTTGTTACAACAACAAACAAACACCTTAATGACGGTTACACACTAAATTCAACAGGTCTTATGTTTGGAGTCTGTGCAGTACTTTTTTCTCCTCAGGCTCTGAATTAGCGGATACCTCTTTAAAACAAAAACACTGACAGGATATCGAACGTGCTCTCAGTCCTTGTTTGTCAAAGGTAAATGTCAACTAGTTTCATAGGAGTCATAACTACACAGTGTTTGGGTGCTCCAGTGTTGTTTGAAGTTGTTGCTGCAGGGCTGTGTTATAGTCTGTTTGGAATTAAAACTTCTTCAGAGATTTCTCTTATCTTTTTGCTGCAGTGTAAAACACGTACGAAACTTTTAAAAGCAAAAGCAACAACAAAAAAAAAAACATACCCATAAAAACAATACAAAAAATACACAAGCTCTATAATCAAAAGAGGTGCTGTTGTGTTTCTTCTTGTTTTAGCACACAACCTGACAAAAGAAAGTTTCTAAAAGTCTATCGTTGAAGCTTTGAGAAAGTACTTAGTGAGCTCCAATAACTGACAAATGTACTCTCTATGTATGTACAGTGTCCTCTCTGTTTAAAAATTAGACAACTGTTTTGATGAAATGATGCATTGTCTAGAAATGGATGTGAATTTTTAAGTAGCAGAATGACGATTTAATATTCCAATCCAGTAACATTGTTGGACTCACAAAAGATGGTAAAAGCAAAGTTTAAAGCAAAATCAATTAAACAGAGCCAGGGATGTCGTCTTTTTGTCTATTCAGACGTCCTTTTCCAGCATCAAGACCTGCTTACCCACAATGCAGCTCTTCCAAATCACTGTTTTGGTATAATATCTTAGAATTAAGGTACAGCACATAGAAATGTAAGTTTATAAATGCTGTCAAGTGCTCAACTCGTGGTGGGTTAAGATGGGATAAGACAGAGTCCTGCCTGTAAGATTGGGACTGGATCATAGCTGGCTCAGGCTTGGACCAGCTTTTGTTATACTGCTATAGGCCTAGACTGCTTGGGGAACTGGCACACTGACACACTGGGATCCTAGCTTACCCCCTTCCCCCCTTCCCCCCTCATCACTTACTTTAACTCTGCCTGTCCCATTGAAAGTTACTAACCATAGACCTTTCTGAAGTCCCTGAGCTCCAGTGTCTCATAGGTTCCTCTGAGCTGCCTTAGGCATCCTCCTATGCGGACGTTCTGGACACCAGCGGTAACAGCTTCTACTACTTGTCTCATCACTATCACCTTTCTCCCCTCTATCCCCCTTCAAGACCCAACCCGGTCGAGGCATGATGGCTGTCTAACATGAGTCTGATTCTGCCTGAGGTTTCTGCCTGTTAAAAGGAAGTTTTTCCTCGCCACTGTAACTAGCTAAATACTGCGAAGTGCAATGCTCATGGTGGATTAAGGTGGGGTCAGAATGAGTCTTACCCTGTCTTGAAGTTGGGTCTCTGTTCATAATTTGACATAGAGTGGTCTAGACCTCCTATGTTTGTAAAAGCGTCTTGAGATAACGTTTGTTGTGATTTGGCACTATACAAATAAAGATTGATCGATTGATTGATATTGTCTTGATGTTGAGTCTTTGTTATGTTTGTTGTTGATAAATGTGATGCTCCATTTGTTCATTTTACCTTCAAAAACTTATATCAAAACTACCACTTTCTCCTTCTTCGTCCTCCAACTGGTGTATCATTTCGTATGGTCACTCACTAAATGCTACTGTAGAAACATGGCGGTGCATGATGGTGGCCTCCCTAGAAGGGGACCCACTCTTCTATAGATATAGAAGGCTCACTGTAAGTTAACACAAACAAAAAGATCTTGATATTCAGGTAGTTATATACTTCAAGCATATTTATGAATATTGCAATCTATATCTACCAAGTCTGTTCTGCTAAATAGTGCTAAATCCAATACATGGCATCTAAGTTCTGCAGCCATGGTGTGGTAGCCTCAAGCAGAGATAAAGATCAGGCTACAGAGGTGTGCAAAGTTCCTTTGTTTTTAAGTTCCTGACTCCACCCTTTTTTTTTTTAAATTTAACTTCCAAGTTTTCTTTTGACTAAGATGTGATATTTGGGAAATGTACCTGATTACATACAGATTATCCTAGAACTGCAGAACCTTTAAGGTTTTTAACAACATGTGCATTACACCTCAAGACCTGTAAACACACTTTGATGTGCAAAATCTCTGGAGCTCCCATTTGAACACACTACAAACAGATAAGGTATTAATATGCTTGAAATATAAAAAAAAAAACCTCAGTTACAGCATTCCAGTAAATGTGCTTAGTTTCTCTCCTCCACTGTTTATTTGTTGACATAAGGGAAAGTGGCTCTATGAAGGCCTCTCAGCGTCCCTGGAGTCACAGCCGGTGAAGCTCCTTTATTAAAACCTTTAAAGAGTAATTTATGTTTATTAATTTACTTCTGAAGTGGTTGATTATGCCACCCAACTGACTGCTTTTGCATCATGGCACTAACACAAAGCACTCCACAGCTTTAAGATGATTTTGAAAGACCTACCCGACATTAAACATCACAAACTGCACAGCGTTGGACAGTAATGGAGCTGCATTTATTCTGTCATGTGAAAACTTGAATGCAAAAGACCAGCATTACAAATGTCTACTGCTTACACATTGCATATACATTATTTTTTTCAGCATACAATTTTAATTAGATAAGAGAAAGAACCGCGGCCTAATTAAAGCGGCTCTGCAGGTGCTTACATAGGGAGTGGGTGAACAGTATTGGAGACACAGGAATTCATCTCTCTCTCCCACATAATCACCCGTGAATAGTTTTAAACCCTGTATTCTCTGTCCTCTCTGTCTGTCTTTTTTTACATAATAATAATTGATTTCAGTTCCGGTGACAGCATATTCTCTTCTTGATTCACTCACACTCTCCACATTTACCTCTGCGCCCCCCTTTTATTTCCATCCATGCATCCATTATTCCAAAATGTCAACCCGGGTTACGTAACAATCTAATAAAGACAAATGAAAGGAGATTAGCGTCATTAGAACCTCTCTGTTCCTGTAGCTCCACAGGTCTTAACACTACCCACCCTGCTCCATCATGGGACGGATATTTGAGTGGGAGGTTTGTATTGTTCTCCGGTGAAAAACTGCTCCCCCAGGATTAGCTCAAGTGGTCTAATTGCGTTAGCCGCAGAATGATATTCAGCATGGATTAAAGCAGAGGAACACACATCACTTACAATAAACCACTGATAAACTTTCCTGCTTGTTATGCCGATAATATAGTGCAGCATCAGATACTTAGGCATGAAAATGGAGACAGCTTGAACGTTATAGAATTATGAGGTTTACATTGCTGAGAGGATTCCTGTGTCTTTAATCTGTTTTATTGATGAGAATAATGTACTAATGCACTGTAACTTACTGTAACTTCATTATTAGATTAAAGGATAAAGGCACAGAGGTAGACTATTCAGCCTCTCCTGATGCAGAGGAGGGCTAGTGTGTGTGGGTGTGTGTGTGAATGTGTGTGTGTGCAAGTGATGCAACAAACAGCTGCTGACATTTCTTGTTGTCAAAACTCTCTCTTCAGCTCATTTTCTTAGCAGTAGGAAAAAAAAAACTGCAAGAATGTCAAGGGAGCAGCCCACTAATGTATATCATGCACAGTATAGATACTTGAAGTTTCATTATCTTTACATGCGTGTCTTTAACCAGCTTCTGTATCTGTTAGCAAGACTGGAAGCAGGCATGGTTTGTACCTGAAAATGCAAACATGGGTTAATTGTAGGGATGCACGATATTGGTTTTTTTTTGCCGATATCCGATATACCGATATTTCGCAACTCATTTAGCAGATTACTGATGCCGATATTTTTTTCCGCGAACCTAATTGCAGAGATCATCAATTCTCTTCTGTATTGGAATTAGCTCACAGTGTTATGGTGATACTCTCATCACATTTGTTATGTAATGTTAATTTCTTGTGCAAAATAAGAAAAATACTTAATACTTAAAACTGCATATTTATTTATTACAATTGCTTTCAAACAAAATTCATACAAAAAGATACATCCTACTTAAAACTTGGATGATGCTCTCCCTGAGACAATCATAACAATACCAACAACCAGGGCAAATTTGGCCAATTTTACATTTGACATAGTAAGTAAACCTAACCTCTGTTCACAGGGAACATGTGAAAAGTGCAACTGTACAGCAATTAAACCCAAATTAAATAAAATGGTTTACTCTTTGACAGTAAATGTGCCTAAATTATTATTGTTATTCTGTTCTATTCTAAATTAGTCAGCTACATGTACCTTACAGACTGCTGCTTAAATTCAAATTTAACTTCAAACATAAGTGTTAAATCACAAGTCTCCACTCCACCTGCATGTTAACTCACCAGGCCACACCTGATCAACCAAGCCATGCCCCCAACACTATAAAAGCCTGCACCCAAGCCTTCGTTTCCCCCTTTTTCCCTCCAAACCTGGCATGTGCCAGTGACTCCTTTGTCTGAATGTTTGCGCCATGTGGTTTCGGAGAATTACCTGGAGTGGATGCATTACTGATGTAAGTGACACCTTATTTCCGAATTATCTTTATCAGTATCATTATCATTTTGTAACATTGTTTATTTAGATATTTTTTTTCCCCCTTTGTTTATAATAGCAAAAATCATCCACATCCAAATCCACTCCTTTGTCAGCATTGAGCTGAGCCTTTCTTTTGCAAATAAACCTTCAAAACCTGCCCATGATCCTGTGTGTTTGACTGCACACCACACATTGTTCTGTGAACCAGTATCAAGAGGAAACAAACATTTTACAACAAGCCCAACATGTGTGCAGCACCCCATTATTTTATCGGTTAATTATATCGACGAGTTGGCCGATATCTGATAGTTCATTTTAAAGCCAATATCGGCCGATATCATGCTTCCCTAGTTAATTGTCATCCTGGAACCACGCCTGAGATGGGCTGTATGCACTACCTTCCCCAGCCCCACAGGGGAGAGAGAAGAGAAAGACGACTGACAGAGCAACAGCAAGAAGCCAATGTGAGAGCTAGAATCAAACCCTGTTGGGTGAGGCTGTACCTCCCCCTTACTCACCTATTTCATGAAGGAAGAGAGGAGAAAACAGAGAACAATCTGAAAAGAGATGTTAAATAGGGGACAGGGAAGGCAGACCATTGGGATCACACCACCTACCCACCTTTAGGTAGGATAATGGAATTTAACATATAAAGATGAAATCTTCATGAACATCATTTCATTTGTGAGGATAGTCAGTAATCCAGCTGCCACACAAGATGTTTCTTGCTGGCAAACACACCTGACTTGGGTGCAGCAAGCTCAGAATATGGGGACAGACAGTGTGGGCTCTTTTTTGAAGATGTTCATAGTCCATTAGTTCATTGAGGTCTTCTGGTTATGTTAACATACACAGTATTGTGTAGTTCTGTACCCCTGGTGTCTTTGCTGCTGCTCTCCCTGCCTTGTATGCTTGAACACACAAGGAATTTGTCTTTGGTAAACTGCTCTCTTTGTACAAAGGCATAAGAGTGAGGCATACAAATAAAAATACAAATATAATAATAACAACAACAATAATAACATCAACTATAAACATAAAATAATAATAAATAGGCATGACTAACATGTACAGGCTAAAAGTGATATATGATAATAGTGCAGTGGTGAGTAGTGCAAAGATGCTGACGTGAACGTGAGGTGGTTTTCATGTATGCACATGAATGGGAGGCAAGGTGTGCTCTGCCCACCTTTGGCTTTGGCATTCCACATATTCACGTGGAAGGGCAGGGAGCTCTCAGAACAGAGCCATACCGCCAAGTTAAAAATATGCATACAGATATTAATGATCTTTGATGAGAGTGGTCCTGTCTGAACCAAGTATTACATTCTCAAAATGTGAGATGACAAACGTAAACTAAAGCAGAACTTTGAAAATCACCATGTCAGTACAAATTTGAAAGCGTAACAATGGTAAACCTTCATTTTCTTCAACATCATTGTCGGGCATTCATTTCCAGTCATTTTCCCCCTGTATGAATGTAGAGTGCATAATTAACAAAACATGGTTACATTTTGTTTGTAGTTCAGAACTGGGACAGTGGTCTGGTGAAGCCAAAAACTGTGTCCCAGTTCCATAATAAATACTCCCCGTATTATATTGGAACATGTTAGCTCTGTTGGTATACAATAAGTCAATTAGGGTGTCCCAGTTCTGTTCCACATACTGGTAGAATACAATGTTTGCTATTAACAATGCAGCACAAAAACGTACAATCTTTACAATTCGTGAAGTCTACAAAAAAAACCCAACCCTGTCCTTTTTTTTGAACACTAAATGATGATGTGCACCCTGATGGACATCACTAATAACTGAGACTGGGGAAAACACATCAACTTCAGACTTTGTCAAAAGATTTTAGAGTTATGTAACACTTGTTTCCCCCCCCCTAAAATCTTTCTGAGGATTTCCCCAAGTTGCTTTCAAACTTTGAAGTATCTCCTGGGCTACCTTTATACAATGTGACGATGTGAGAGAGTTTTTCTACTTATATTAAGAGGAAAATAAGATTTTAAAACTTACAGGAGGACAAGAGAAATATCACATGCCACAACTCATTATTCTTCCGAGCTGTACGGCCCCTCTTTGCATTAGTAGCCTCTTCCCCCTCACTTTCACTGTTATCTTTCATTTTTACAATTCGTGAAGTCTACAAAAAAAACCAACCCTGTCCTTTTTTTGAACACTAAATGATGATGTGCGTCCTGATGGACATCACTAATAACTGAGACTGGGGAAAACACATCAACTTCAGACTTTGTCAAAAGATTTTAGAGTTATGTAACACTTGTTTCCCCCCCCCCCCCCCCCTAAAATCTTTCTGAGGATTTCCCCAAGTTGCTTTCAAACTTTGAAGTATCTCCTGGGCTACCTTTATACAATGTGACGATGTGAGAGAGTTTTTCTACTTATATTAAGAGGAAAATAAGATTTTAAAACTTACAGGAGGACAAGAGATAATATCACATGCCACATCTCATTATTCTTCCGAGCTGTACGGCCTCTCTTTGCATTAGTAGCCTCTTCACCCTCACTTTCACTGTTATCTTTCATGTTCTCTCTTGGTGGTATACATGACTGATATGACTGCAGAACGAGGGAGGCTGTTTGGAACTGTCTTCCAGCATGGCCTTTACATACCAGCATTAAACATGACTTTATCTGATGGTGGCTCCACAGCGGCCGGCTGCTCCGTTATGTCTGAGCCATATTAAGATGTCAAGAAGAGAAGTCAGACATGAGGCGACCACCTACAGGATACATGACCGCACTCACCCAAAGAGGGAGAGAGAGGAATTCCTGCCTCTGTTGCCCCTGGAAGCAGAGGAATGAAAAGAATGGGCCCCATTCACAAAGTTCCACTCAAGCGGCGCTCCTACACTAATAGAGATTGACATGAAGAAAGGCGACAAGTTGTGTTCACATACACTGGCTCTTTTGTCTCCTTCACTCAGGGGCTTTGTGCAGACAGTGTGCTCTGAAAATAGACAGAATTTGATGCGCTTGTTTTTCATAAGTGAAGAGTGCTGTGCCTTGATTGGAGTGTGTGTGTGCAATTAGAGTTTTGTAAAGGTTAACTGGTTATTTGCTGAGCTGTGATTGGCAGACAATTTAGAATGGACAGAAGGAAAACAGTGACAGATGATATGCAGTGAAACTTAAAAAGAAAGAAAAAATACTTACATCTATACTCCTGTTTTCCCTTCCTTCTTTCTTCTCCAGCTTCTGGTGAGAGACTGTGGGATCATTTAAAGCTCCTATGAGGAGTTTTCAGTTGGTTATGAAATAGACTGAAATGAATACTGATGTCTCTATATGACTTAAAGAAGCAAACAAGCCCAAAATATCATGTCTGATTATTTCTGTATTGTTATTTTAACGTCTGAATCGGCCACTGCGGGGTAGGTGTCAGATTAAGTGATTCACTGTATGATGCAAAAACAGCCTTTTGCTTATATTTTCCACAGCAAAGATTCACACTGAGTGTTGTGTTTGACAGATTTTTGTTAAAAAACACTCCTTACACATGCACTTGCTAGAATCAGTACAGAGATAAGAGGTACAGCTTTGTCCACAGGGGGCACCAAAATAGACAAAACTTCCACAAAGGAGCTTTAAGCTAAGTGGATACTTTTATCGCAGAGCCTTCCTGGATTTTATCTGAATTTTATTTGACGGAATTTATTTTAAACGTCTTAAGAAATATGTTTTTAAATAATTGTATTCCTTCGAAGCTATTTTGGGGGAATTTTCTGTCTTTTAAAATATGTTTTATTTCTTTATTTTGACTTGTGTGATTTTATGATCTAATAATAATTATAATTATTCATTGTATTTATAGGCGCCTTTCTGGACACCCATGGTCATTTTATAACATAGCAATAATAAAAGCAACACTCAACAGTAAATAAATACATACATCAGAATAAAGAATACAGTACTAGAAAAATGAAAGCGGGAGGGGAAGTCATTCCAGTCCCAAAGAGACAGATTAGAGTGAGTTTTTTAGGCGTAATTTGAAGGTGGTGGGAGAGGTGGCATTTTGTATGTCCAGGGGGACAGAGTTCCCGAGGCGGGGGGGCGAGCGGCTGAAGGCTCTCGACCCCATGGTGGTCAAGCGAGCAGGTGGGAGGGTGAGTTTGATGGAAGAGGAGGACCTGAGACTATGGGTGGGTATTTCTGTTTTGAGGAGGAGGTCAATGAGGTACTGAGGGGCTAGGTTGTTGATGGCCTTGTAGTTGAGGAACAGAATCTTGAAAATGATGCAGTATTTAATTGGAAGCCAGTGGAGTTGCTGCAGGACAGGTGTGATGTGGCTGGTGGAGGGGGTTCTGGTGATGATGTGGGCAGCGGAGTTTTGAACCAGTTGAAGTTTATGGATGGATTTGTCAGGTAAACCAAAAATAAGGGAGTTGCAGTAATCTAGGCAGGAGGTGACCAGGGTGTGAACCAGAATGGATGTACTGATGGGGGAGAGAGATGGACGCAGGCGAGAGATGTTACGGAGATGGAAGTATGCTGACCGGGTGACATCATTGATGTGGGACTGGAATTACAGTGTACTGTCGAGGAAGACACCCAAAAATCTGCCTGTTTTATTTTGCTGCCCATGTGAAGGACTTTGTAACTTAGTTTTTGAAAAATGCTCTACAAAGAAAATTATTATTATTATTATTATTACTTTATGCACCATTCAGGGAAATCTAACTAGTTAAAACTTCAAAAAAAAAAAAAACATTTAAAAAAGTATGATTAAGATCTAATCTCTCTGCTGTAAAAGGAAGCAAATTTGAAAAATATACTGGACGTGTATTTTAATTTTAAAGTTCAACTCATGTGGTGGGCTTTAAGACCTATGCTGCAGCATTTCACCAGGGGAGCTCTACAGATTCGGGCTTCACTTAGCTGTAACTGTTGTGCTGTCCATGATTTAATACTGTCTATGGTTAAAAAAAAAGAAGTTAACATAGAAGCTTATGGACTAACATGTATGTTTGGGGAAAACAACTACATTCAGAACGAGCAGCATTTTTGGCATTTCGATAAATAACATGAGATTGGACGACTGGTTGTAAATGGCGTATCATTACAGCAACTATAGCTGCTCTAGTTTCCCCAGACTATATGTTTGGAGTGTGCAGCCTGGGGCATATGGCTCTGATGTTCAGGGTTTGAAACAGCTTGAGCTAGACAAATAAACCACTTCATCACAAGCCCTCTGCAATCAGCTCTATTTGAACATGCCTTCAAGTCCTGTCCACCAAGGTGAATGCCAGTTGGTAAAAACAAACAAAGCAAAGACGGGACTAAGGAAGGGTTAGTCCTCAGTTAAGTGTGTATATTTTGCGTTTGTGGCTTAAACCACACGCCAGGTACATATATATAACAATATTTAACAAAAGCAAGGAAGGTGGCTCTGGGTTCCTCTCCTTATACTTTTTCAATTTTCCGCACTCTTTCAGAAAAATCAGCAGTGCTTGCAGAAAAGTGTGATGTGTTTACTTATTCAGTATCAGTGGATTTTTTCCTCTGCAGCTAAGACAACTTGTTGAACTCAATGATTGTGAAATTGTTGACTTTCTGCTTAAACTTCTCTCAGCTACAGGGACCTATGTAACTCTGCTCCATGGGAACTTGTGATATAATGTGCATTCTCTATGCACTCTGCATTGTCAGTAAAAACAGTGCACAGCTAGAAATGGAAATAAAGTATAAATAGGGTGCTCCATTTCTGCTTTTGGTAAAGGTGCAGGTCTGTCAAGAGCGGCACTGAACTATGATCCTTTGTGAGTACAGGCACTTACAGAGAACTCTTTAAAGACACGTTTTAAAGGCAAATGCATAGACAGAATTCAACTTCAAAACACCTCCCAATTGGTATTGCATGCACACACAGACACACACACACACATATATGCACACACACACTTCCCCACCAAGAGAGCTGGAGCTGCGTGACTCACACTGGTGTGAAAACACAGTGGAGAGGTGGGAGGATGACATCACGGCACCCTGCAGAAGAACAAGTGCCTTAGAGTTAGACCCCTTTCAAGCATGCACACAAGAGCTCACACACACACACACACACACACACACACACACACACACACACACACACACACACGCATACCCCTAAACATGTACATGTACGCACACAGTCCTCCTCCGCCGCCTCTCAATAGCAACCGCCTCCGCCACACGTGCAGCAAACAAACACACAGTGAACATTTCCTCCCCACAAATAACGCTGGTTGTCCTGAGAAGACATTAGGGTGGTTGTGTTTTTGATTTCTGACTTCACATGGAGGGGGGTGTGGGCAGAAGCGAGCCAATCATCGGCCAGGAAGCAGACACACTCTGACGGGATTTGGGGGCAGAGGATGAAAAAATAGAAATTTGAAAGGAGAAGGTACGCACCACCTCACAAGCTGGGAAACTCATGTGAGGTTGCGCATGTACCCCTGCATTTTATATATGTTTACTGGGATGATGGCGCAAGTAGAAAGGACGTGTACTTAAATGTCCATTTACCTACCTACATGCATACGCATCCAAACGCAAGAGCACTCATTGTTTCTGAGATGATTTAAAGGAGGGAGGCAGGATTAAAGTCTGAGCTGTGAGACAAGTTGCTGATGCAGTGAATCACAAACAAAAACATCTCAGCGAGCTGCAGACAACCACTGTGTCTCCCTTGGCAGTGATCAAGAAAAGTTAACCACAAGCTGCTGACAAGTGCTCTCATAAGCCTCACAAACATGGCTGCAAACTGTTTCAGTGGAAGACAATTTAGAAGGGCTACTTTCAGAGGTAGAAACTGCAAAAATATTGAGACATATTTGGCATTAAACTTTTCATTTCTGTGAGCATTGACTGTGGGTTTTTTTGCCACCAGGGGGTAGCAGAGAACACAAAAATGACATATTATTGACTGCTAATGGTGTTATGATATTGATGATGTTTGTTGCAGGATTTAGGAAAACCTACATGCCCAATTTTCATGAAACCCAATAGGAGGGTGTAGTCGAGACCAAAAAAGTATTATTAATAATGTTTTTTAAGACAAAGCAAGAACTTGGAGAAGCTAGCTCACAAAGCTTATATGGAAAAAATGTAAACAATCATCCAACAGACATCCAGCAACATTGGCAAGAGATGATAGCGAGCCAAAATGCAGAAAGTTTCAGGCTAATAAACCAAAATGATTTATGCAGCGACAGAAAGCTCTGTAGATTTAAAAGCAGAGCTGAGTAATGTTTTTTTGCTATGAGTTACACCTCCCACAATACCCATTGGAAGTTGCACCATTGAAAATTTTGACTTTGCTTTAAGGAACTTTAAATTAGAAATCTCTAGTTGCTTTTGTCAAATCATAAACCCTCACACTTAGAACTCCCAATGAAAACATCGGTTACTTCATCAGCATTATATTCAGTGTTTCTTATATACACAATAGTGAAAGGATCGGTGTGCAGACAGTTTTTCTGGCCACATGTTGCTTGCACGTTCTCCCTGGAAGCACCTCTTATGGTTGGAGAGCATGTAGCGTTTTTTAAAACAGAGGTGCATTTGAGTAACAAATGGATCCTGGAAAGAACAAAACTGTTAATTGTTTTTTTTTATCTGCATCAATAAGCTCAAACTTATTATGGGCTGCAGTCGTTAAATCACAGGGAGTAAATTGAGCACTTGATTGATGCTGAAAGCAACATGAACTAATTTCCCAGCCCACTTTTGCAGAGATGCAAGCTGTCAAAACAAGGTAGATGTATTATCAAGTAAATATGTCAAAACAATTTAGCACAGAATTAGCAAAATTTGTGGGAAACAGAGCATCATTGGCATGTAACATTATGCTACATTGTAGATTATTTGTACGAAAGCGGATAGCGGTCTGTTTGGAAATAAATGAGTACATTCTGATGGACAAACTTGATGAAATTCATTAATTAACCCAAGCATTGTTTTCAATTAAGCAGCTTTAATATCAGCAAAACTATGGTGATACCAATACATCAGTGATAGACTCATGAGTAGTCTGGATCTACTGTTCTACGCTGATGATAAGCAGATATATTTCTGATAAACCAAAGCAATCATAGCAGTTGTGCTCTAGCTCTGTGTTGTGTGGAAAACCAGCCATAAGTATTCACTTTTGGAAATACACAACAAAAAAGAAGCATATTGGGTCATTATAGCTACTCTTGTTGTGATGCCCTTTGGCAATGTAGGAGGCTGGCTAAATATAGCGTTAATAAAGCTACATATACAGTATACCTTGTATTTTTGCGTTCACACCTGACGCATTAATGAATAAAATCATCTGTGCAAGGGAATTACATGTAAAGTCAAAGTAAAGATACGAGTAGACAAAAGTTCTTGTCAGGGAGTGTGAACGACTTAAATTGGGGTGGCTCAAATTATACATGGGAATGGCGCAAATTTGCGATGTGTTCAATGTTCCACTGGCTTCATTCACTTGTTTGTGTGTTGAAAAATCTGAGCTTCAGCAAATCATTTGTGCCGCGATAGCCACTTAGCATGCAAATCCTCCAGTGATGTATGTTGTAATGAACAAACTGGCAGAGGTCCGTTATCACACATCAGATAAGTACTGTATTTAATGATGATGTAAAGCCATGTGCTTGTTGTGCTCATAAGTTTACATACCCTGGCAGAAGCTATGTTTTCTTGGGTAGTTTCTGTTGTCTTTATGATATAAAAAGAGTAAACAGTTGTTTGACCATAAATGGCTTCACCCAACCACTAACGATGAGTGAAAAAAAAGTTTTTCTCTTATCATTCATATTCTCTGAAAAATTGCCAAAAAAAATCACAAATTCTGCCAGAGTATGTAACCTTATGAGCACAACTGTGTCTGGCTGAAAGTCGCCAGTTAACAGGGTCGCTCTTTAAAACCCAAACACCAGTGGATCTCTGCCATGGCTTTTCAAATCTGTCTTCTTCTTCAAAGTCTAGCATCTTTGTCTTTTTGAATCTGCTTTTCAGCTAGCACTTGTTTCCTTCCAAGAGTTAATTCAACAAATCCATTTGCAATGCACTAAAGCAAGATCAAAAACAGCACAAGAGGAATCCCCTTCATGCTAACAGGCTCACTGTTCTGTCGCACATGCTCTCCAAACATGTTGCCTTCTATGGCGTCATATTTGTTGTTTAGCTGTCATCTTGCTGCCTTCTACTGGTCTGCCTGTGTGGTGAATTACACAGACAACAGATTGCCACAGGAAGCTTTTAGTTACTTGACAATAAGTTCCTGGATCTAAATGTTCCTGGTACATCTGGTCAAAAAGCATCTTTAGAACAGTTAATTACCAGCAAATGTTAGAACATAATGGAGATGGGAATTAATGGCAGGTTGAATCAATAACTCTGCTACACAAAGGAAGTCCAAAGGCTGATCATTTTAAGCAAATTACTTGTTCAGAGAAAGTTTTGCATTAACATACATTGTCAAATTGTGGTACTGCAATGTAACCCATGAAGTATTGATAACACTAAGAATGCCACGCAGCTTTTCTGTGTTGTTTGTGTTCTTGGAGTAAAAAATATGTTCTGCAGTAGACTTTCTCCCTTTCTCCACTAAGTTTGGTTTTAAGTTACGAGCATGGATGGAGATGTTTCTCAGGAACAGAGGTAGCTTTAAAAGGCACAGTGAAACCACAGGTGGTATGTGAAGATGTAGAACAAAATGATTCAATGTTAAGATCTAGCTGTACAAGAATCCTTCCTCCTACACTGCTACATCTGAATGTGTGATTTAGAGTCTATTTTCTCCTCTGATTTTCTGGCTCGCTGTGACCATAAAGCTACAGCTCCTTTGGAATGAAGGCACTGGCGAGGATACTGGGATATGAAGAGCGAAGGGCGGGCGAAGAGAGGAGAGGGGGGAGGGGGGGGGTCTGGCTTGGCAGGGTGCTGCAGCAGTTAATTAAAGCTGCCAGGCAGGTATTTCAGGATTAGGAGTGGGTGTGTGTAAAAAGGCCTCTGGTGGCGAAGCATGAAGTCGTCATCTCATGGGCAGAAGTGGCTGTGAAAACATAATTGTGCTGATTGTGTCTCGTATTTTTGACATAGCAGGATTATTCATCATCACAACAAAATCATTTCTTGATTCAGAGATAATAGCCTGTAATTATTTTCTAAATGTCAGACAACTTAGATAAGGATGGATAAATCAGGATTACAAATCAGCTGTGTAAACAACTTTAGACTGAGGGTTGATTTCTCTTGATCTTTCTGACTGCGCAAATCAGCATTTTGATATAATCATTGAAATTAATGAGACTAGACAATTCCTGGAAAATTTTGCAGTGTCAGAGCTGGCTCAGTGTGCCACAGCTGGTGCGGTTCTTGAGCACTACCTGGAGGGGAAACTGGAACAACTGCTACAGACTTTCAGCATCCTCATACTCAACTTTGCTGGTCACCATAGCATATCACATTACAGAGTTTATTTCAGCCACAAGTTGGGGCTTTTGGCTTTGAATGTCAAGCACATGCTCACATGGAAACTTGTTTGTCAAGTTTTATATTTCTTTAATAATAAAGCTGAGAGAACGCAGATTATTAATGGATAACAGTGAGGAAACGGGAGTGGCCAGGTGGAGGTTTGAATCAAACAGGACAGAGCGAGCGAGAAGGGGCATGCTTTACTTACATTGTCACTACTCGTTAACATCTGACATGCTTGGACTCGATTTGAAAGCAGGAGAGTGGCTTTTAAAATTAGTTGTAGCATGTTTGCACTTGATTTACCCTGGTTCTTGTTCTTCTTCACAAGTTGCTCCTCCATATTGCATTTCTACCACCTCAGTTTTTCCCCTTACAATTTAAGCCATTCAGTTGAGGCAAAGTAATTTGTAACATTACACCACACTTAGCATTGTAGTGTTATGCTAGCTAGCACAGTAATGTTATTCTAGCTAGCATGGCAAACCATGACAGCTAACGTGATGGTGTTATGCTAAATATTATAGTAGTGTTATGCTAGTTGGCATAGTAGTGTTATTCTAGCTAGCAAAGTAATGTTATTCTAGCTAGCATGGCAAACCATGCCAGCTAACGTGATGGTGTTATGCTAAATATTATAGTAGTGTTATGCTAGTTGGCATGATAATGTTACACTATTTAGCATAGTAGTGTCATGCTAGATAGCATAGTAGTGTTATGATAGTTAGCATTTTAAAGTTATTCAAGCAAACATATCAATGGCATGTTAGCTAACATGATAGTGCTGTCATAATTAGCATAGTATTGTTACGCTACTAGTGTTGTATGCAAGCGGCAACCTCCGGTCTCAAACTATGAAGCCCATGTGGAAGTGTTATAAACTGCAATTCATCGAGAATCGCTTGAGGCTGGCTGCAGAAACACCGGAAACCACATACACACCCATTCAAAAGTGAACAAGACGATCTTTGCAGCATTAATAAACATGTTTACAGCCTGGTTCAACAAACTGCTTGGCTCTACGTAGCCAATGTCTCTATCGGCACAGCTGTTGGCTAGGAGGCTCAAACTCTGCCTCTTTACGTCATACTGTGGTTGAGTTCAGCATTTCCAATATGGCTGCCGCCGTCAATTGGCTTCAAAACAGTGCTTAGGAACAGATGGGTGACGTCACGGATACTACGTCCATTAATTTAAACAGTTTATGGTAGTATTGTTATGCTAGCTAACATGATAATGTTACACTATTTAGCATAGTAGTGTAATGCTACTTAGCATGGTAGTGTAATATTTGTGTATCCTCATGGAGTGTACTTAAAGGCCCTGTGAGGAGTTTTGAACTGACTGAGAAACAGACTAAAAATGATACTGATGCCTCTTTATAACCTTCAATAACAAACAAGTCCATCAGCAGCAACACTGGCACCTTCTCTGTTGTAATTTTTAATGCCTGAAACCGCCCTGGGGGGGTAGGTGTCAGACCATGATGATGGACATCTTGCTTCAGAAACAGCCTTTATTGGACTGTTTTCATGGAAAATAATCACAATGCCTGATAAAGTTGACTGTTGAACACAACAGGATGAGGCTTTTGTTGAAAACACTACTTTTGCATGTATAGGACAAGAGATAAGAGGTATCACTTTGTCCACAAGGGGGCGCCAGAATCGATACGAAACAAAAGTTCCTCACAGCACCTTTAAGCATAAGAAAAATATTGTTGAGATGAAAAATGAAATAAAACAGGAACAAAGAGGGAATGAGAAAACCACAATTTAAAGAATATCCTGTACTGTTCAGAACATCCAAACAAGCATACCTGCGTATGTGTCATTCAGAAAAACATTTTGTGCTTCAGACATGATTATTGTGCTTCTTTCTTGCTGGGGGTATGGATGTGTTGTAAAACCAAAGAATGCTTTTTTCATTCTTTCATTGAGGACCGAACACAAGGTCAGCAGTGGACCACCATGTTGACAGAACAGTACACATCACAGCTTGTACTGTTAGGTCTAAAGGTCAAGGGAATTCAGCTCTGACTCCTGTTTGAACATGAATGAGCTCTCCTCTCTCTATTCATTACCTGTCCTTATCAGAGAGCAGGGTTCATATCCTGCTTCTATCTCACATTCCCCCACACAGATGTATATCACAACAACTCCCAACATTCAGTCATTGAAACTCACAAATGCTGCCACACACAGGAACACACACAAGCACACCATATGGCTGAATGTCAGACAGCTGCAAGACCTGAAGTTGTGTGGTGGTGGATTGCGTTGCAGAAAATGATGATAAAGATGATGATAATGATGGTTTTTACTCAATACGGCGATACTAAACTCCCCCCCTTGTGTAAATAAGTTGTATGTGTGTGTGTGTGTGTGTGTGTGTGTGTGTGTGTGTGTGAGGGGGGCGGGGGGGGCATGTGTCAGTGTGCTAGTTGTCTTGTTATTCTGTACGTGTGTCGGTGTGTCACTCAGCCCTGTGAGAGATACCGAGTTGTCATATCTGTCAACCAGACGACAGTTCTACATGCATATTCATCACTATGCTAATTCCACTCTGAGAGCTTTAATGAGTTCACAACGTTAACAACTCAGAGGAGGCGATGAACAAAAGCTTTGCAGATTTTTTTTCTGCTGCCGTTCTTACAGAGAAAATCCCATCACTGACGACTAATGACAAATGTATCATTATCATTCTATAATAGCTGTAAATCATTAAATCTGTCAGACTTGAATTGTTGTTTTGGAATAAAACAGGCACTAGGTTATTTTGATAAGAGAACACCAGAGGAGCATGTGCAAGATTGCATGGAAAGTTATTGATGTAGATAGTTTCTTTGCATGACTCATCTTTTTCACGTAGCTCGTTTAAGATGCCTTGCACCTTAACTGTCTAAGGAGGAAAAACTGAAAGAGTAGTAGATGTTAATGTGCTGAATCTGTCATCTAGTGGTCTAATTAGGTATGACATAGAAGTTACTGGAAAGCCCCAGTCTAAAAACCTGCGCTCAGAATATTTAGACAAAGGTTGTTCTAATATATGGATATAAATAAAATAGAAAAAACATTTAAGTTAAAAGAAGAAATAACAAAAAACGAGTAGGAAGAAGTTAAAACGTATCTAATCTAATTTAATTATTAGTATTATTATACCTATTTGCACTCAATCATTTTCTTACTCGCCCTCTGGACTATTTTTATTTTTTAACAATTTATTAGTATTACAATTACGGTTATGATTTATTTATCTTTAACTTAGTAACTGTATTATTATTATGAATAATATTATTATATCTAGTTGTACTTGCTCAATTTCTCACTTGCCAATGCCCACTGAACTATTTTCCTTTTTTTATTTGTATTTTTTGTAATTAATTTATTACTATTATTATTATTGTTCTTTTTTTGTCAATACCATCTTTTTATTAATTGATTAATTTGTTTTTATTTAATGTTTGGTCTTTCTGTTAATTATTTATTTAGTCCAACCCCCTCCTCAGATTTGTTTCCATTATTGTCTCCCAATCAGTTAATCTCAAATCACTGTCCAATTTGCTTAACATACAAAGACACACACACATACACACACATGTACACACACACACACCCACACACGCACACACACACACTCTCACACACACACGCACACACAAACACACACAATATTACAAATCATTGTTAGTCCCTGTTAGTCACTGTTTTGTGTTTTAAGTTTTCACTTGTTGTCTTGTCTTTCACATTGTTTTGTATGTTATATATTGCATTGTCATGTCTCTCAACTGTCTTGTACTGTTCTGCAACACTTTAATAAAACAATAAAAAATAATAAGATAAATAAATAAATAAAACATATCTAATCCTACCACTTTATTCACTATTTTCTGTCATAACATGAATGCATTCTCACAAAACAAATCTTCATAACTTATCGTCATATTAACACATACTATCAAAGTAAACCGCTCATGATTATCAACGCTTTTCTACCTCTTTGTACCTCATGAAAATCATTTCTTTATACATCTTCCTTAATTGGATTATGTTTCGGCGTTGCCTTAGCTCCATATTGAGTCTGTTCCACAGATTAAAATACAAGAACTTTTCCTTGTAGTCTGAACATTCCTAAGTTTTAAATTCAACTCCCTTCTGAAGTTACTTGTCCTGGAAGCAGATTTCTCCTTGCCGTATACACTATTTGTGCAGTTTTAAAATCCACAAGGTCAAATAATTTCAAGGTTTTGGAGTTGAGGAACAATGAAGTTGTGTGTTCACGGAAATCAACATTATGTATTATTCTGATGGCACTTTTCTGAAGCACTGAAAGTGGTTGCAGTGAGCTTATATGTGTTTCCCCAAATGATGGATGTACAGTATATAAGCCATTAAAGAAGTATGGATTATGACTCTGTCAAAGCTGCAGTCTAATTTGTGTCTGTCTGCCTCTAACATCCCACCTTTAATCCTACGCACTTCCTACAGCTACACTATGGTGAATTACATACAGTGCTCTGCAGGCACACGCTGTGCTTTCTTTTAGTCACAGTGTTCCTATATACTCTGAGCATGTTGCTTGTTCCTAATGTGTACATGGTGTGCATTTGCACAGTCTGCAGTATTGTCTTTGTAATGCAGATCATGCTCTCCTGCTTTCCAAGGACATCCAGTACTCATAACTCTAACACAGTGTGTCAGTACGCACTACGACCCAAACCAAACCAAGAAGACTCACTCACACTGACTCATATATCTGCAAGTCTTTACTCATAAACATCTTGACATCTTTTCTCCAAGAATAACAGGTTGCATTTTACACGTTGCATGAAATATATTTCCACAAATACAGGTTGACGAAGTCTAGAAGAAAAAGAAAGAGAACAACACAGATACGATGTGTATCTCGAGCTCAGTCCAGAGTATGCACTTCCTTTTCACACACTGCAAAGATTAACAATTGGTTTTTTTTCAGTCAGTGTTACTAAGTTGCTGAAAAAGTTCATCCGATAATGGTCGTTCTTATTCAAGGCTCCAACAGGCAACTCTGGTCAAATGCTTTCTGTGACGGTTAATTGATAATTAACTTCACTGAAGTTGGGATTAAAGAAAGGAAAAGAGGACTGCATGCAAATCTCACGTCTGTGCCTTTATGAGTATAAGGAAGAACGACATCTCCATTAGACTTTGTACAAAACTGTGAGAAAAGGGACAGAGTGACCAGAACGTTACTTTAATCATGGAGGGAGTATTTTGGATCATCTTTAATCTAACTGTGCCGTTTTCTCCCCCAGCTCTCAAATGAAAACATCAAATTAAACCTTTAATTCTAACTATCTACAATGCTTTGAGAAACCTTGTTTGTACAATGCAACGGGCAGTTATCAAACCATCTGAACTATAGCATATTTTCTGTTATCAACAAAGACTACAAAATGATACGTATCTTCAGTTTTGCTCCTGAAAGATTAGTCTCTCCGTTTTCCCGACAGTCATCAATTCTTACTGGCAAATTCTCAGAGTGCATGTGTGGTCTTACACGGGAAGTGATGCAATCTGGAGAACATTTGCATGAAAATATATCAAGAAAAATAAAATAGCTGCATATATCGAGAGTATTTTCAACATGTTAAAGGTAACAACTGCAGGTGCAAACAGAAAAAAATATCTAAATACTGAGTGCTGCTTTTGCAATGCTGCATCACCCTCTGGTGGTCGAACACTCATACTACACATACTGCATTTAATGGTAGAAAGGCTGTGGCTGCAGCAGAGCTGATACCCACATAAATTAAAGTACTAAAGGGGCTGATGAGCAGCAAATGTAATCAAACCATACCCATTTTTTTTCAAGGGATGCAGCCCCATGACTGAGCAATATCAGGGACTGCACTTGAAAACTAAAGTGGATCACTTTTGGAGAACTTTCAAATCAGTGTTCTACATTTCTAAGCCATTTGTCTTTATCCTACGTCAGGGAACAGTACATAGTCTGTAAGAAAAGATGACAAAGTGATGATAAAGATGCTTAGCTGAGCAGGTATCAATGCTTAAGACAATGAAACTCTGTCCCCTCTGAGATAAACGTTAATAATTGGACCTTCTGTGGGCAAATCCACCACCGTCTTCATATCCGTCCTTCAAACTGCTTAAACCAACATTTATTGACTTGGTACCTTGTTACATGATAGACAGAGGAACTCGGCTGGCTTCAACATCTCAGCAAAAGTGTTCCTCTTCATTTCAGCCGACAACAAAAGGAGACAAACTTCATCCAAAGTGTGCAAAGAGTCTGGTGATAACAGGTAATTAGCTTCGATTCTTCTTTCTTTCCTTTAACACCAGCAGCCTTTGCCTTGGTCACCTGCTGCGCCGTCACAGAGTCCTTCTTCTTCCTCCAGAGCAGCAAGATTAATCTCATCATTAATAGACATCCGGAGGAGATCCAGGTCCTTTTTGTTGGCGGCCAGCACCTGTTCTGACAACCGCGTGAAAGTCTGGAAGACAAAAAAAGACGAGAGAGATTTTCATTTTTCAAGTCATTTTCCTGCATCACGACTTTAAGCAGTGGCTGGATCCCCTCACCTCTGTTATATTGTGGTTGGTGAAGGCACTTGTCTCAAAGAAGTCCATCCCATAAGCCTTGGCCAGCTGCAAGAGGGATAACAAAACTCATTTTATTTCCCTAAAAGAAGAAAAACAACTCCTCTCATTCTCTGGAACACAGATTAATTATTTTCTTTCACACAGGTGCAGCGTGGTCTGATGGCTGTCGGATGTAGTCGGGCGTTCAAGTGCATCTTTTTTTGGAACATGTGAGGCAAGAGGCGATGAAGCATTAGTCAGAGCACAGTGGGACGGGTGTGTGAGGGCCCTTAAAGCATATTTATGGACTAGAAATGAATACCTAACAGAGACTACACCTAGGTTTTAATTCCAGTATTCAAACAAAGCCTGGGGGGTCCCTGAGGAGATCTTGGAGCTGAGTTATTCATAAGTAGAAAAACAATGAGGGATATGAAGTTAAGCTCTAAGTTAAGGAGGCTGATGCCAATTTCATGTGCAGTTTTCACAGAGTGAGAGACTTGTAGAGGGCTTCGGCTGTATGCAGAAAAGCAGACTGTGCAGAGAGCTAAATAGGTGCCGTGATCCAATCCTGGAACCTGTTTACATTCATCTGACAATAATCCAGCTTTTATAAACGTCTTTAAAGAGAAATCTGCATGCAGGAACTCTGTTTTTTTTGTCGTGGTCTGTCCCGATTTGGATTCATTTCCTCGTGTTTTTCCTTTTTCTTTTGACGAAATTGCATCTCATGAGCAATAATGTGATGCATAATATCTTTGGTCCCCATTTGTTAATTTTTATAAAATGCTATCAATTCAAACTTCTTTGTGCAAAACAACAACCGCTCTCTCTTCTTCTCCTTCAACAACTCTCTCTTCTTCTCCTTCAACAACAACCGCTCTCTCTTTTTCTCCTTCAACAACAACCGCTCTCTCTTTTTCTCCTTAAACAACTCTCTCTTCTTCTCCTTCAACAACAACTCTCTCTTCTTCTCCTTCAACAACAACTCTCTCGTCTTCTCCTCCAACAAGAACTCTCTCTTTTTCTCCTTCAACAAAAAACGCTCTCTCTTTTTCTCCTTCAACAACCGCTCTCTCATCTTCTCCTCCAACAACACCTCTCTCTTCTTCTCCTTCAACAACAACCGCTCTCTCTTTTTCTCCTTCAACAACTGCTCTCTCTTTTTCTCGTTCAACAACCACTCTCTCATCTTCTCCTTCAACAAGAACTCTCTCTTCTTCTCCTTCAACAACAACCGCTCTCTCTTCTTCTTCTTCAACAACAACCGCTCTCTCTTTTTCTCCTTCAACAACAACTGCTCTCTTGTCTTCTCCTTCAACAAGAACTCTCTCTTCTTCTCCTTCAACAACAACCGCTCTCTCTTCTTCTTCTTCAACAACAACTGCTCTCTCTTCGACTTCTTCTTCTTCTTCTACTTCAACAACAACCCCTCTCTTTTCCTCCTTCAACAACAACCACCCTCTCTTTATTCTTGTTCTAGTTCTTGAACAACACCTGCCCTCTGTTATTCTACTTCAACAACAACCACTCTCTTTTTCTCCTTCAACAACCACCACCCGCTCTTTATTCTTGTTCTAGTTCTTGAACAACAACTGCCCTCTGTTATTCTACTTCATCAAAAAACGCTCTCTCTCCTTCTTTAATATCTTCCAACAGGTGAATTTCTGGACCGGCAGCTAGGCACAGAACAACATAAAGTGTTTTTATTTTTCTTTCTGTTCTGAGTTGCCGTAGAAACATGATGGTAGTTCAAAATGGCAGCCGCAGTGACTTCTACACATTGCACCTTTAAATTGCTTGTGAAACCATAAATACAAATGTTTCTATTTTCATCCCAAGGCCAAATAAAAATCCTCCAGGTTTAATGATTCATTGTGAAGTAGTTACAATGCACAGATCCAGAGTTTGACCCACCTTCAGACCTTGCTCTGTGGCCACCTGCCTCTTATCCACCTCGTCTGACTTGTTCCCCACGAGGATCTTCTGCACCTTCTCCGGAGCATACTGCAGAGGTTGGTTGTATTAATATAAGAGGAGACAGCAGATGTTTACGAATAAGGAGGAGGAGGAGGAACACAAACAAAATCAAATAGATCAGGAGAGAGAGATTTCAAATGTCAAGAGAGAGAAAACACAGGAGCAACAGCGCTCAGGAAATGAGACCTAGATTAAAATGACAGTGGGAGCGTACCAAGATCAATAGAGTATATATGGACAAACCCATGGAGGAAATGATGCTATAATGACTAAATTAATAGAATAACATCAGGAGGGAAATGAAAGGAGGAAGTAGAGCAGACGAGGCTGCTCTGTGACGCCGTGAAGTTGATAAAGATGTGACAGAGAGAGGAAAAAAATCATCCTCCCAATATTTAAGACAAAGACTTGACGGTTATTTGGAAATAATACAGAACATAAAAACACAGCATCTAAAGACTATTGATCTTAAATCCCTTGTCTCTGTGACTCACCTCGTCCACGTCACTGGCCCACTTCATGATGTGCTGGAAAGACCGCTCACTCGTGATATCATACACCAGGAAGATTCCCTGAAGAGAAGATTTGTCAGAGATTAAAACAAAACAATGAGGAGCAGAGAGTTTCAAAGCACTTTGGAGCCAAAAATCATCTGGCTCTCCTCCATCTTTAAGACCAGCATTTTAAAATCGATACATTTGGACACATTAGTGTGATTCCAGTAAACAAAGCAGACCACCACTTAGAAAGCAGGCATCCCAAACCAGCAGTTTGTGCAGTGAGCCACGAGCTGGATGAGTGATTGGCTGAGTTGTTTTAGAGGAGAAGGAAACAGCAACAGGGCACTTTCCTACAATTCCACTGCCAGTTTCTGGTAAATCGGCAATTCAATTTGAGTCAGGTTAACCTCTTTATCCTGAAACAAAGGCAGAACTCATGCAACACTTAACATTGTTATGGTGCTGCTGGTGTGTGGCGTTGTAAAGCTGCTCAGCCCACAGGGGGAAGAAGCAATATAAGCATGAGAAACAATGCACTTACAATACCATGAGTGTGGATTCAACAGTCTGTTGTGGATGCTTTAAAGCGTGTAAATGCAACAGTTGTGCTCTTAGGGAAATCCCTTTAACAAACACTGAAGTGGTGCCAAGTTTGTGATATGTTTTTTCTTTTTTTACATGTGCTACAATCCTACACATGAGTGCATTTAATCCTTTGCTGCAGAGTGAATGAAGAACACTTTCGATCACATACCTGTGCTCGTCTGTAGTACTGCTTTGTGATGGTCTGGTATCTTTCCTGGCCTGCAGTGTCCCTGGAAAAACAATACAAACATGATCAAACACAGATTCTTTGGTGAGGTTACAATGACTCAACATAACCAAGGTAGCAGCTGAGAGTTTATACAAACACTAGGTTATCTACTTGGAAAAACATGTTATTTTATTTTTTTCACTATAATTTTTGGAACATGGTGCACCAACAGAATGATTGAACTGAACTGAAGGAGGCTCCTTTGTTTATCCATGCTAGAAGGGCGGCTTTGAGAATGGGTTCATAGTCTGTGTGCTCAAACTCAAGTTCAAACTTAAGTAGCATAACAAGGTTTGGATAGCTCTCTCAAAACAATGCGTAAGATATTCGAGGTCTCTTTACAGAAGTGTAAACATAGTCTGTGTGTTCAAACTCAAGTTCAAACTTAAGTAGCATAACAAGGTTTGGATAGCTCTCTCAAAACAATGCGTAAGATATTCGAGGTCTCTTTACAGAAGTGTAAACACTTTGATGTTCCCCAAACTTCTTATCCAGCAACACCTTAAGTTGCATAGTAACTGCGTCCAAAGGTTGAGTTCATGAACAAGAGATAATTCAAAAATGTTGACATGTTTCAGCAAAGTTGGCAAACATGCTACAACTAATTTGAGCATTAGTATATTAACATAGTGGCCATTTTCCTTTGAGGTCATGCTCAGTGTGGGACACTTCCAAACAATTTTATTAGTAATTCAAGTTAACTATTATTCAACTAGACAAATCCATAACCTATACCCACCAATGTATAGCACATCTCAAGGATGGTACTCCATAACTACTGTGGAGTCAGATTATGGAACAGAAATTTGTACGGACAAGCGGACCATGAGTTTGTTGAGTTCCAAAACTAGACTCAAAATTTTGGAGTGAATAGTGAATACTGAATTGTCTGCATTTTGTTAAAAATACACTATGTACTGTTTTGCTCTATTTGATATGTTTAGTTCAGGTAGAAATATATCTATGTTGCTTGATATTTTATTTTGTACTAGTCATTTTTTTTTAAGTTAGATTGTTTGGCCATTTTTGCCTTTATTGGATGGAAAGCTGGAGAGAAATAGGAAATATGAGGAGTAGAGAGTTGGGGAAGACATGCAGCACATGGTTGAGGTCGGGGGTGGAACCTGTGACTGCTGCGACGAGGACTAAAGCCTCTGTGTATAGGGCGTGCTAAGACTGCTAGGCCAACGCCACCCCAGTACATTTTTTGGTATATGTTAATTTATTGTTGTTTTTCTCTTTAGATGAGGTCTTGATACAAACCCTCATTATGTGTCTACATCAACTGCACCTGATTCATTTCTATTCACTTTTTTCCCTGTATGACTTTTCTTTGAACAATGTGCAACTTAACTTAACTTAACTAAACTAAACTGATCTAAACTAAACTAAACTAAATTATAAAAATGTGTTGATGTTTGTGGTTTACACAGTGTTTTTGAGTTAACTGAATTACCGAGAGGATCCTTAGTATTTTATTGTAAAGGGTAAATGGACTTCAGGAGGGAGCTTGGATTAAAACTTCTGCTTCTTCCCCTTTTGAAAGGAGTAAGCTAAAGTGGTTTGGGCATTTGATAAGGATGCCTCCTGGACACCTCCCTTTGGAGGCCTTCTGGGCACATCTGCATGGACGGAGGCCTTGGGGTAGACCCAGAACTCGTAGAGAGACTACATATCTACATATACCATCTGCCCTGGGATGCCTATGGATTCCCCAGGATGAGCTTTGGAGAGGGATGTCTGGGTTGATTTGCTTAGACTGCTGGCCCCTACAACCCGATTTTAGGAGAGCCGATGAAAAAATGGATGCTAAATGGACTTTTTTCTAGTCTCAAAGTGCTTCCCCACTACTTGACATATTCACACATCAGTCACACACTGATGATGGCAGAGGCTGCTATAGTAAGGACAATGGTCACCCGTGTCTTGCCCAAGGACATGTGACTACATGTGCTGGGATCAAACCATACACCTTCCAATTGAGAGATGACCCACTCTACCACTGAGCCAGAGCTGCCCCATCATTTTATTTTGTCTTATTTTGTCTTGTGTCATTCGTATCTTCTTCATATTTTACTGATGTTTTTGGCTGTTTTAAGGTGATGCTGTTTTTTGTCATTTTAGATTAAAAACAATAAAACAAGCACCAACATTAATAATAAAAGACTGATGAAGAATGGTTCCCTCTCACTGCTGTAATATCTGATAAAAGTCTGTTAATAAAGTACACTGAGCCTTCAAATATTGAGCCCGGTGGCACTCTCTCACCATATCTGTATCCTCACTTTGATACCATCTATTTGCAGCGTCTTCATTTTGAAGTCGACTCCTGTAAGAGAGAAAACAGAGGGTTAGGAGAGACAATAACTTGTTCACAGAGGAGCTCCACAAGTGTTTGATATCCCTCCAAACCCACGAGTGCAGCGCTCAGGTTAAATGTTCTGGATGTTCTTTGCACTCTCGACCCTAAAAGAGACTAAAATCAATTAACCCTTCATATCTTTTACAGACAGAGTCTCTGCTGCAGCTCTGAAACATCACAGCAGGCATTAACACACGAGAGCCACATCATCTCCGTGTAATCAGCCTGTTAGATGAAAAGTCCATCGATTACACGGGAGGAAAGAGAGGGGAGAGGGGTGCGGAACGTTAGCTTAGCATCGCACCACAGAGGAGCAGATGAGTGGAGAGAAGCCGAGCTGAGACTGGGAGGAGTCGATCACACTTCACTGATCTCTGATCTATTTCAGACGACGGGGTGTGAGGGAGAAAAGAACAGACAGGGCCAATTTCTGTTTTCCACCAAGACTCACCCTGATCTCACTTTAGAGAGCAGGATCTGATATTGATGTGCTTGAAGAGGCTGCTGGTTGTTCGTTTGTAGTTCTGACACATATTCTTAAAACAACATTCATGTGGTGGTTTCTTCTGCTGAAGTGGGTCTTGTCAGGGGAGAAAGACAACTGGGCAACACAACGCAACACAGAGATACTGAAGTCATGAGTCAAATTTTTCACAATACATTTTTTCAAGTAATTAAAAATCAGTTACATTGAAATTAGCTCCGGTAATGACACCAGCACGATACCTTATATCTTATACAGCAAAGAAATGCAGTCTGCTTCATTGGAATCAGCAAAGACCTCCAACATTTCATTTGTTTAAACAAATCTTGAATGATCCTCAAAGACTGGAGCAGTGCACTTATAATTTAAAGAACAAAGGAGACTTATTTTTGAAAACATGGGAACTGTTTATGGACCTCTGACCAATCACTCAACAAAGCCTGGTGTACTCTGGCCTTATGCAATGTGTCAAAAGGAAAAGCTGTTTCATCTACTTATTTTGTTATTTAATAATACAATAAAATAATATTTTTTAACCTTGAAAGGCAAGTCAACAGAGTGGCAACATTTAAATCTGCTGGACGTAACTATTCAAGGCCTCCAGGAGAAGATGTTTGTCCAAAGTCACCATTTAAAACACCAGCAAAAGAAATATTCCACATTGAAACGCAATGAAGCTACAAGCAGTCTGTTGAAATGCAACCCAAGAGGTTTAGGACTTCAGGGTGGCCAATCAGATATCAGTGGTGGCCACCATCTGGCTCCGCCACTGATGTTATCTACACTCTGCAAAACAATTTTACACATTTACCTACACTCTGTGAAGCCTTGTTTGGTTGTGTTTAATCAGATATGTTGAATTTGGACTGTTTTCCAAGCGGCAACCTCCGGATCTAAAAATATGAGTCCAATGCTGAAGTGCTAAAAACTGCAGTTCATCGAGGATCCGCTTGAGGCTGGCTCTGGAAGTACAGGAAGTCACATACACACCAATTCAAAAAAGCCGATCTTTACAGCAGAAATAAACATGTTTACAACCTGGTACAAAAGATGAGTGTAGTCTGGATAGCTCATTTCTTGACCGGCACACACAGTACAGGGGATGAATTTCATCATAACTCGGTAATTTCAAAGATATTGAGATTACAAGTCTACCAATGAGAGGCACAGCTGACTTGATTGACAGGAGGGAACACTGTAGCTGTTGGCTAGGAGGCTCAAAGCCCGCCTCTTTAAGTCACAATTGCTTGACAGCAGCAATATGGCTGCCTAACCCTAACCCTAACGATTGGCCTCAAAACAGCACTTCAGAAACAGATGGGTGACATCACGGATACTACGTCCATTATTTATACAGTCTAAAAAAAGTGCAAAATCAGAACACAGATCAGGTAATATTCACCCTGTGGCCGACTTTTAAATTAAAATTCTGTACGAGCTTATTGCTGAAAAAAAAAATCAGGAATGGGACCATTAATGTTGGTTCGTCCTCTGGGCCTGTTTTACTCTAATCTGTCCATGACAGGGACAAGACCTCTTTGTCCTCTGCTACAGCCATGGAACTATCATACACTGAACTAATACTACAAACAACATGGATAACATGTTCATTTTTTCATAATGATCAGAATTTTTAAATCCTAAAAATCATTTTTTTTATGATTTAAACATGTAAGTAAAGTCATTAACTCTCTCTATGTTGACATCCTTTTATCTCCTCTCTTTCCTCCATCACCGCCTCCTCAGTCTAATGCAGTGATGTCGATAAAAAGCAAACCCACAGGCTTCTGTAGACCACGCTAATCCCTCAGAAATCTATTAACAGTTCATCCCAATTAACCTGACACTCAGCAGCCATGTGTCACAGCCGGCATCACGCTCCAAGAAAGAGCTCCCGAGCCCGATCAATTCCCATAACAAGGAAGAAGTAGCGTTTGTGGTTTTTATCGCCTGCATTTCTGCAAGCTTCGTGTTCCAAGAGACGTAAAGAAAACAGCTGACAGACGTACTACAGCTGCACTGAAGGATTCTTTCTGTGCATGTGTCTGTTATGAACAAGAGGGAGTCAATTGACGACCCTGCACAGGCTGGAGCTCACTGACTCGACAGCATGAGGCCTCATTTGAGTCGTGAGGCAGCGTTCAGTCCGACACTAAGTGAAAGGTCAGCATAACAATCAGCCTGCCTTGCCCGAGGCTCCAAAAGAGAAGAGAGGAGATAATGAAATAAAAGCCGACTCCCTGCGTCATTGTCTGGCTGTATCGGCACTGCATTAAAGTCAAGATAGAAGCCATCCACGCAATCAGCAGTGTTCTAATATGAAATTCAGATATGGACTAATGGATCCTTCAGCTCTACAGTAAGTGTGTACACTAAGAAGGGACCATGACTGGAATCATTTCAATAAATACCTACAAGTGCAAAAACTTCAAACCAATGCAACACAAATGCATTGACTTTTGCTCATGACAGCCCAGAAAGCATGTGAGCGCCTGACTCTCTTGTAGTGTGTATCGCACTTTAGTGTGTATTAAAGGATGGATGTGACGACTCCCCAGAAGTGAAGCCAAAACCTTTGGACACATTACACATCAAATACATTTCTCTCAAACATGATTTTTGTCATGACTGTTGTAAACATGTTTATTTATGTCAGTGTTTGCTTTGTCGGATTATCAATACCAAGGGGAAACATCCGGTCTTAAAAATATGAAGCTAATGGCGAAGTGTTAAAAACTGCAGTTCATCGCGCATCCACTTGAGGCTGGCTGTAGAAGCACTAGAAACCATACTTGACCTTGCTGCTGTTTTGCACGTGCTACACTTAGCAGAGATAGTGCAGATGAGTGATGTCTCACTCCTTAGCAATCTATTTTGCTTAGTTTTATTTGTTGGGTCCAAGCAGCAACCTCCAGTCTTAAATTATAAAGCTAATGCGGAAGTGTTAAAAACTGCAGTTCATCGAGCGTCCACTTGAGGCTGGCTGAAGGAACACTAGAAACCACATACACACCCATTCAAAAAAAGATGATCTTTACAGCAATAATAAACATGTTTACAGCCTGGTACAAAAAACGGTTTTGGTCTGAATAGCTGATTTCTCTATTGGCACACACTGTACGGGGGGATCTCAAAAGGGTTTCAATTATGTCTCTTAGACAACAATGAGATCTGTTTGAAAGCAAAATGCGACTATACTTATGTCTCCTGTCTCTCATTCTTGCCTCCAGAAAAAAGTTGCAAAACGTCTCAGCTTAGTCTCCCTTTCAGTTCAAAAGGAGATCTCGTCAAAATCTGAAATGATTCTCAGGTATTTCTCAAGTGTTGTGACTCCTTTTGAGCTCAGGTGGAGAAATCAGGGAGCTCTCTCAACTGTCTCAATCTAACCTCATCCATCTGTTTTTGTCAGACTCAGTTCTTGGGTCTCAAGCTGAGCTCAGATGGAGCAAAGAAAGAGCCTGAGCTCATCTTTCCATGAACATTTATAGTGCCAAGCAAAATTAAGATTTCAATGTAATTGTCCACAAACATACAATTCTCACTAAAACATTTGAACCACTTGCAAGATCAGCTATCTAGATGTCAAATGGTCTCTTCTTTGACTTCACAATATGGTCCTTCCTTTACAAGTCTGTTTGGAACAAAACACCTTCACAAAGATTTAGTGTATTTGAGACAAATTTCAAAAGATTGAGATTTCATACCAGGTATGACAGACGATTTATTTATAATATGGGCCACAAAAGGGCCAGATTATTACAATTAAAGTAGTGGATTCTTTTGGGCGCTGGTGGCCTAGCGGTCTAAGCGCCCCACATACAGAGGCTACAGTCCTCGTCGCAGGGGTCGCTATTTCGATTCCTGGCTGGTCGACCATTTCCTGCAAGTCTTCCCCCACTCATTACTCCCCACATTTCCTGTCTCTCTTCAGCTGTCCTGTCAAATAAAGGAAAAAAGGCTAAAAATATATTAAAAAAAAGAGAAGAAAATTAGCCATTAATGAGCTCTCTCATTTAAGTCTCAAATAAGACTCATGTCATGGTCTCAACTATTTCTCCTAGTGAATTTTAGGAGAAACTAATGAGTAACGAATGAGAACAATTTGAAACTTGAATGAGGCTGAAGTGAGAATCTCAATTTTGTCTCCGGAGACTTAGAAGAGAAAACCTTGAGCAGTAAAATTTTCCTCTGGGTACATCCATGTGTTATACAGTCTATGGTGGATACAGATATTATGCTGATGATGCCATGCTTTCATACTCCAAGCCGATACAGGCCATTACACTGTAGATTATGCAGACCTCAGGGAACTTTGCTGTGCTTTGATATATTGAATACATATTTTGGTTTGTGGAAGAGGCTGGATGTCATTACATATTCTGAGCAGCAACACATTGACTTGAGTTCATCAGTCTCCCTGATTTGGCGTGAGGTTTTATTGGCATTGCACAAAAACAGCCAGTGGATGCCGCTCAGTTTCTACTATTAAATTATGACCCTGTACTCCTTCACATTGAATTCAGTAACAGAAAACCTGTCACTTGTTCCTTTTGAGAAAGAAATACATATATTATTTCCAAATGTAGCAGAGAATCAAGAAAATCTGGTGTCAAAACGCCGAACGCGGCTTTGACCCCATACCATCTATTCTTCACTTTCTACAAAACCAATGATTAGAGCTCATCTGATCGCTCTGCTCTGTTCTGTTACAGGCAGTTTTATAGAACAGGGTACACTCCAGCGCTGCGAAACAACACTGCAAAGAACAAATGACCCAGAAGGCCAAGGCTGTCATCGAGGTGTAAAAAATGTCTCTCTTTGTTAGAGATAAGATATTCAAACTGCTGTTGGTGTTTCCATCGCTACAGGCAGAAGTCCTACTTATTACACAATTGCTCAAACTGAATGATACGTCCTGTGTGGTACTGTTAAAGGATGGAAGAAGAGGTGCATGTTATGGAGCCGAAATGTTGCGTTCAGGAGAAAACCTTCAGTAGTATGCTGTATCTTGAATTGGTAAGACAAGCTGGCAGGGGAACGGACTAGTCTGTGAGCTCTCAAACAAAAACTGAATCATCCTAGTGATGTTAAATCAATTGAATGACAGTGAGTTGCACATTTGACCTCACTGCTCTTTCACAGCAAATTTACATCCTACACTAATTGACGTCCTTAAATTTCTCAGGTTCTAGGAACAATTCAGCCGTAGTGTTTAAAAAAAATTGACATCCTAAATCATTAAGAGCTGCACTGAAGGAGAAGCTCTTCTGCAGACTTCCCTCTCCTCCTCAGAGAGAACACTGCAACAATGGAGACGAGCACAATGTGAGAGGAGAGACGGCAGTTAATTTAACACAACAGCGTTAACAATCAGCAGTGTGAAAGGCATGTAAAAACTAATAGCTACACACCTAAAATTGACTTGACTAATTACCAGGATGACTGTGTTCGACTGTGCAAGACGGATTAGGTGGTGACACGTGTCAGTGCGCTGTAGGTAATGGTGACAGGCTCACTAATGGATGGACGGGTGGATGCTCTGGCTCTGACACAAAGTCACTGGGGAAAGAGTCTGTCATCTGTGGTTAGTATGAAAAGCAGAGAACAGGAAGCAGTTGTCTGCAGATGTTTTCTTTGGGGTCACAGCAGGACAAGAGAAAAACATTTTGTTACCAATATGAACTTGACTGTGCGGGCGATAATCTCTAAGGAGGAAACATTATGGTGGAAGTGTCAACAACTGCAGTTCCTGGAACGGCCACTTGAGGCTGTTTCCAGAAGTGAGTGAGTCCTAATAAGTCCTACACAGTAAAGCCTGGTTTATACTTCTGAGTCAAATCAACAGCATAGCCTACGCATAGGGATGGGAATTGAAGGGAATTAAATAAGAATTTAGCGATTACGATTCCATTATCGATACTGCTTAACGATCCAATTCCTTATAAGGAATCGGATCGTTAAGCAGTATCGATATGGGTTTGTTTTTATGGGTTTCGTTTGTTTGGTGCATGGTATTTAGAGTTGAGAGTCTTTATCATCTCCCTACAGAAAACATGGGAATAATGATACATAACTTCACTGGTTAAAACAACATGCAACTCTGATAATTCTAGATTTCACCTGAGGAGATAACAGAAAATATGCAACAAATTAACCTACCGAAATTCCGAGGCATCTACATTGATAAAAGAGTGTAAACCCTTAACTACAAATCTGGTCACTGCTCGGTGACACTTGTTTATCCTCGCCTCTGTCAGTTTAGTCTTCCCTTTCTCGATGAAAGGGGTTGCTAGAGGTGCGCGAGAGCTACCCACTGCAGCCTCTGAGCCGGTGTGAGAGCCAGCCTCTGAGCTCGCATGACTCTGGCAGTCATCGTCATCTGAAATGTAATTTCAGGAGATGGAGAGAATTCATTTGGTGAAAGGAGGTTAACAGGGTGTTAACATAAACACAACAGAGGACCTGGAGGAGTTTATCGTTACCTTCAACACTAAAAGCAGATGACGCCGTGACGTTAGCTTCGCTTCTGCTTTTACCTGGATGAGACTCACCTTTGCTAAGTAGCGTATCAAACACGTTACATTTCTGCAAATTAATTGCATGTTGGGTGGACAAATGTTTCTGCATATTGGAAGTTTTCCCCCCCTTTGAAGAAGTTAAAGCTTTGCAAGTGTTGCAAGTAGCCCTGGTCTCATCTTTTTGCGTGAAATATAGCCAAACTCTGGAGTGCTTCTGCCTCGACGCCATGTTGGAAAAGTTCTAAACCAAAATACACTTCTCGCGGTTGACGTTATCACGCATTTGCGACGTAAGAGGAATCGATAAGGGGAATCGTTAGGCACGCAAACACACATTCCCAGGAATCTAATCACTTGGAACCGGTTCACAAAAAGAACCGGTTTTGGGTTCCCATCCCTACCTACGCATGGAGGTCTGCGTAGCCCCCATACCACGCAGAGGCCTATGCATGTAGCTGATGCGCACCTCCACCAAAATGTAACTATGCCTTCAATGTACGCAGACCGTAAGCCCTGTGATTGGTCTGCTTGTCGGCATTGTATTTCCTGCATTTACAGCACTTCCAGAATTGCTGCACATTACCTTACATTTTATCTCCTCCAAGTCTCCTCTCTACTCTTCCCTGTAATCTGTGCTGTATGATAAACAGCAACATGTCCGAGCACTAAATTAACATAATACGCTCGGAATCACTGTGAAAAAGTAAACAGAAAACGTAGCAGGACTGGAAACAGGCGACCCGACTATCAGAGAGACCACGCTGCCCTCAAGTGTTTTGATTGAGTATTTCTGCTCGTCACGGACACATCGTCAGCGGGTCAATGATATCAAGATGTGGCTTTTGGTCTATATCGCCCAGCTCTAAGCAACCCTCAGATTAATTGGTGTCAATTTAGACAAAAAAATCCTTTTGGTTTATTCTGAATTAAGGAAGGAGATTTTAGAACAGCAGATACACGTAAAATCTTTGACTTATAACCAACATGCAATCCTTTATATCTGTTTATATATTGTACTTCATATTGAACCCTGTAAATGCTCACACCATGTTTTTCTGATACTGTGCAGGCCTATTGTACAGTGTAATTTAGCTTTAGCATCAGAAGGACACAGTGGAGAGACTGCTCTAAACGAGAAGGAGACATTCAAACTGGTGGTGCCATTTTTTAAGAATTTCTTATTCTGTAAAAATGACAAACATGACCACAGTTGGTCAAAACCCCTTGCTTGTTCCAGGAGTCAAGGTTGTGACAGCACCATTGATAACCTCTTAAAGAGATGATAACATCTGTGGCTGCTGTGACCCACGCCCCGGCCCTTCAGACTAATGAGCCCACCAAGCAGCAGCAGCAGAGGGCAGCGTGTTTGACCAGGCTGTGACTGTAACACCTCTGGGATCACCACCTGGGGGACGGCTGCTTATTGAGCGATGATATAGGGCGGGACCTGCTCGTATACCTCACAGGCGTGGTGTCAGCTGGGAGCTCTAAGGAGCCTGGTGACGAGGCTGCAGGGGTAACGGTGAAGAAGATTAAACTCGGCAGTGTGACTGAATCGCATTACTAAATCATCTCAACAGCTGCTCTCTGCTTGAGAAATGTGCTCTGTCGGCCAAGATAAAAGCCTT
Source organism: Notolabrus celidotus (assembly GCF_009762535.1). Classification (NCBI taxonomy): domain Eukaryota; kingdom Metazoa; phylum Chordata; class Actinopteri; order Labriformes; family Labridae; genus Notolabrus; species Notolabrus celidotus. The sequence goes on along the minus strand of NC_048284.1, from coordinate 8,565,778 downwards.
ATGAGGAACAAAGTGACCTGTTAAAATAAAACGAGCTACCTGCTTGAACGAGTGTGTGTTAGAGCTTCTAGTAAGAGCTGCTTCGGTGACTTCGGACTAGTTTGATTGATTTTATCTTTGATTTTAAAGGTGGATTAAAGAATGAGTGTTGGATCTTTAACCATATATTTGGCAGTAACAAGGGAATAAAGTCACATACTTAGTTGACTTTACTGCAATCTGCAATAATAATGATGTCCCATATTTCTGAGTTCAACATTTATTGTCAGAAATCCTTGGCGGATCAAATCAAAGGCAGAAATCTCGGCTCACATTTGAATGCACGCCTTGTTCTGTGGTTTCGGCTCGCTTTCTTTTAAGTGTGATTTTCTTTGATAGTGTGAATACAAACCGAGGCCGTCCTTCAGATTCTTCAGAACTGCAGAAACAGAGAGTTTGCAGAAAACCACAAGGTTGAACTATTTATCTGCAGTGTCTTATGTTGCCCGAAAAGACAGAAACTATATCAGTGTAAAGGTGATCCATGTTGTGTGACAGTTTGGCAAAAAGGCCCTAAAACGGCCAATCAAAATGGATCCAAACGGACAGAAAATGTCAAAACGTTAAATGTAGCAATGGAAAAACAACGATAGCAACAGCTGACACCTATGTTCATCCATTCCCCCATCTCCATCCCCTCTTGTGTTACTCCATACTTTGTTTTTCCCGATTGGACTCTTTTATTTATCCCCAGCCTTCTGTTGTTGCCATTTGTGTAAAATAGACTTTGGCAAGTCTGCCTTTGGGTCCTTTCTCCCTATGATTACTAGATCCATGCCTCAAAACAAGCTACATAAAGAAATGTCTCTTTAGTTTTGCGGACTACAACTTGACATGCCTACACAGAACCCTGACCTCAACATAATCCAACCACCTCTGGGATAAACTGAAATGTTGTTTTTGTGAATGAAAGTTGGCAAACCCCAGATTCTAAAGACCAAAATCTCATGCTCAGCATTAATACAAGAGCGGAGGCAGTTTGAGTTTGAGTTGAGCAGCATACTTATGTCTGTTGTTTTTGATAAGGATGTTCAGCAGTCACATGACAATAACGTTTAGGAGTCCAGAATATGTATCTTCATCTCACTTAATCTCACAAGCCTGCCTTTGGGTCCCCATTCCAAGAGTTAGCACCAAACTCTTTATGTTTATCAACTAAAAAAGTCCATTATGAAATTTTCTTAAGTTTAGGGTGAAAGACATGCCAGGACAGATATCTGACCTTAAAACCACCAGACTCCCTTTGAGATAAAATGTTTCGCGTCTCAATTTGAGCAAATTCTTGCAGCTTAGGACCAAAATCCGGTTCAGTAGCATACTAACATCCATTGGTTTGGAAAAGGAGACTGTCCATAACACTATATTATTTGAATGTCCATATTTTGTATCTGCATCTCGTTAACCCCAAGCCTTTTGCTGCTGACTTTTTTTAAATAGCTGCATTGGTAAGTCTGCCTTTGGGTCCTCTTTACCAGTTTGGATGCAAAACTTAAAATGTGCATCAACAGAATAAGTCCATGATGAAAAGTTTCCTGGGTTTGGGGTGAAAGAACTGAACATGCATGGACAGATCCTTGACCTTAAAATCATCCAGATACCTTTGGGTTCTATTTTTTCTCACAGTGTTTGCCACTAAAGACCAAAATCTAATTTTCAGCATTGATAAGGACAGAGGTGGTTAAAGTAACATATTAATGTTCATGGCGATCATGTAGGAGTATTTTTTTGTAGTCCAGAGTTTGTTTCTTCATCTCATTTACTCTAAGTCTGACATTGTTGCTTTTTTTCCAATACAATCCTCTGCCTTTGGGTCCGCTCTCCCTGTACTAACAACGAAAAAGAAGCTTCCTGACGTTGTAGAGAAAGATCTTGACATATCTGTATAGAGCAGAGCCGTGACCTCAAAACCATCCAGCCACTTTTGAGATGAAATAAAATCATGTTTCATCGGATGAAAGTTAGCTTAACCCAGAGCCAAGGTCTAACTCAATGTGAACAGGGTCAATTGAAGAGTGAAGACAGTTACAGCAGCGTTAAAAGTCCAACGGTTTAGTGTAAGAAGAAATGTGTCCAAAGCTTTATCTGAAATGTTTGTTGGAGCCAGATTTACTGTTTATTTTTACTCATAACTGCAGAAGATGCTGCATAAAAACATCAACCTGTGAATAACTTTAATGTTTATAGAGGACTCTCAAACAGAACTGCCACATAGACAGTTTTCCAGATAATCAAACCTCAAAAGTGGAGCTTGCAGAGTGTAACATGAACTGATGAATTATAGAACCACCCATGAGAGGGGTACGGGAGAGAATTTATATCCCTCTGTCACCATGAAGGTTGGGAAATTATTTATTGATCCTCCAGAGGGGGAGCTCTGACGGTGGTCACTCTTTGATCTCTCTGTCTATAGAAGAGGAGTTTAAGTTATTGCAGGATCATGAAAGCTTATAGAAGCAGTCTGATATAAATATCTGCCTGCATCAACAGGAGAGCTTGATTTTTCTTCATCCTGATGGTTACAATTACAGGAAACATGGCGACAAAAGCCCACAGAACAATCTTCCAAGAGATCGCACAGATGCATGATGTCAACATGAATCCACAGGAGGGCGGGGTTTCCTGTAATGAGCTTCAGGTGCACATCTTAAAATAGCACACCTCTATATACAGATATTATAATGAGTTATCATATGAGTAAGAGAAACTAATATTTGAATAATTTGACATTGAACTGCAATAACGTCATGGTTCTCATAGTGATCACCTTTTAAGTTTAACATTATTCTCTAAACTCTAAACATGCCATTTAAAAAAAAAGTCTTAATTAATTTCCGACTATTTACTTTTATTGCAGCTTGGTAAAAGTTTGCTCCACTGTTTCGTGGTAGGAGAGGAGGAAGAAAGAGATGAGAAGGACAGATAGATATGAAGTGCTATAAGGTAAAGATGATATTGTAAGACTCACACAGTGTGGCTTTAACTCTGGACCTTCAAATTGAATGTCATCATTGTGTCTTCTACTTCCATGGAAAGCAACTTCCGGTTTACAGATCTTGCTAGCAGCTCTTCTCTTTGATTAACCAATCATAGAAAAACCTTGAGACAAATGCTCCTGGACTTTAGAAAGGCTTATTATATGACGCAATTGAGTGGCATAGGTTGCCTTCATGTTGCTATGTTTGTTTACCTGTCGTTTCCGGTCGCTGTTTTGCACATGCTACACTACGCAGAGATAGTGGGAATGTGCTTCTCCCTCCTTTTTTAGTTTAATTTGTTGTGTCTCGCGTTCACCCATAGACTGTATAAAATATGGACATAGTATCCGTGACATCACCCATCTGTTTCTGAAGCACTGTTTTGAGGCAAATTGTCGGCGGCAGCCATATTGCTGCTGTCCAGTGATTGTGACATAAAGAGGTGGGCTTTGAGCCTCTTAGCCAACAGCTAAAGTGTTCCCGCCTGTCAATCAAGTCAGCTGTGCCTCTCATTGGAAGACTCGTAATCTCAATATCTTCGAATTGCCGCGTTAGAAAAAATTCATCCGCCCTACTATGTGTGTGCCGATCAAGAAATGAGCTATCCAGACTACACTCGTCTTTTGTACCAGGCTGTAAACATGTATATTTCTGCTGTAAAGATCGGCTTTTTTGAATTGGTGTGTATGTGGTTTCCGGTACTTCCAGAGCCAACCTCAAGCAGACACTTTATGAACTGCAGTTTCTGGCACTTCCGCATTAGACTCATATTTTTACACCGGAGGTTGCTGCTTGCGTGCACCACTCTCAACAAAGATGGTAAGGCTGGAGGATGTCTCACTCCTCAGCAATTCAAATCCGGAAAACAATCTTAATGTCTGCGCTTAGCGACAACCTCCGGTCTTAAAATATGAAGTGTTAAAACTGCAGTTCATCGAGCGTCCACTTGAGGCTGGCTGCAGAAGCACCAGAAACCACATACACACCCATTCAGAACTAGCTAATCTTTATAACAAAAATAAACATGTTTACAGCCTGGTACAAAAAAACTGTTTTGGTATGAATAGCTAATTTCTCTATCTATGAATCTGTATTTTTTAAGATATTAAACTTACGAATGTTGCCCAAATAAGGGAATGGCTTGCTTGACTGACAGGTTGGCACATTCTAGCTGTTAGCAAAGAGGCTAAAGCCCCACCTCAACTACAACTCTTTGCCTCATATTAGGTTGACGGAAAGTTAAGTTGAGTCAGCATTTCTGCACCCTCAGCCTGGAATTTATTGCAAAATGGCTTGAAACTCAAGGAGCTGGTGTCACTGAATGTTTTTAAATCTAAAATGAAAGACCTTGAAGTTGAATCTCTAGAATGTCGTTGTTTTTAGTGTATCTTGTTACAACTGCCCCCTAGGTAACGGCTCCTTCTGCGACAAACATGCTTGTAGAGTGTTCTCTTGTTCTCTGTGTGTCTATGTCTCTAACTTTGTGTTTTTTTGCTGCTGACTGTCTTGGTCAGGTCTCCCTTGGAAAAGAGATCTTTGATCTCAATGGGACAACCTGGTTAAATAAAGGTTAAATAAAAAATAATAATTCTGATACGGCAACCTCCGACAATAAGCTTCAAAACACTGCTTCGGAAACAAATGGGTGACATCACGCGGACTATGTGGTCCGCGCATAGCATGAAAACATGCTGTGAAAAGACCAATGACTCCTCTACTTTGTAACTAACAAATTTTGTCATCAATTTTTTCTAGACTACTTCAACAGATCGTTGCACTCCTACAGGTGAAGTCCAGCTTTGGAGTCTGAGTCCAATAAAGAACATAGGTGAGCCTCATGCTGCAGATGTTGTGTTTGCAGGAGCTCAAAGATCAATCAATAAAACAGATAATTACTTTGATTTCTAAAAACAAGCATCCATGCAAACACACAAGTAGTCAATAACTTACTGCTACATTTTGGAAAAATCAACAATCATTGGTGCAACTGTGCTCTCCTGTGTAATCTCTCCATGCACCATCTGTCTTCAAACCCCAACCCGATCACCTGTTCCATGATTTATCATCTTGACCTTATTAACACAACACACCCTCTGTCTTCTCTTTACAAACAGCCAGCTATCCATCACAACCGGGAGGATTCTGTCCTCATTTTAACCTCCCACTCGCATAGATGCCACATAGATAAGTCTGTGTTTTCTTCTCTCTACATTACAGCCGATTATCGCAACAAATGTCAGAGTAGCTCCCTCAAAGATTGAAGGTTACTGTGAGAAAACATCTCTTTTAACAATGCACATAAACACACAAGAAGAGGAGCAGAGTTGCTACAGAGGATGAGAAAAGAAACAGAGAAAACCACTGCAGCGTGTGAAAAAAAAAAAACAGCACTGCTTGCTGTATGTCCTCATTTGCTCAATTTCAAAGTGAAGCACACTGACACTCCTGTGGTGCTAAGAAATGTGAATCCTAACTATGGAGGAAGACTCACAGACACAGCCATATATCTCAGACATGAGGGAAGACGCTGATGTGATTTTTAAGGATGAGGAAAATCTGTGAAAAACGTTGGAAAGAGAAACTGTTGTATCCTCATTAAGTGTGTAATCATCTGGTTTTTACAACATCAGAAAACCCTTCACATGATCCCAGCTTGCACCTTTGAATTGCTGTTTTCAGTCCATCAAAATGAAGCAAACTGGAGAAATATGTTCGAAAATAATCAACTTAAACAACATCAACAAAGAACGGAAGAATTTGTCATGGTGGCTAAAAAATGTGGCAAACATCACACCAAGTACAGTTATCTTTTATATAATGAGCTCAAGGAGACATATCACCGTGCTCAGGGGTGGATCCAGGGCTTGCAAGAGGTGATCTGGGCCCCCCTTGATATCTGATGGGCCACCCAGGGTGCCCTAGTGGCAACCTGTGGTGTTCCTCTGGCATCCAATTGGCTGCAAATGCCAAAGAATCACCATTAGGTCCCATGTTCTGTAACCTTGGTATCATTTTCAATCAGTCACTCAACTTTGAATGTCACATTAACAATATTTCAAAAACTGCTTTCTTCCATCTCAAAAAACATTGCCCATCTACGTCATCCATGCCTTCATCACCTCAAGACTTGATTATAGCAATAGCATCCTCTACGGTTCACCCAACACCCTCCTCAACAAATTACAGTATACAAAACTCAGCTGCACGCCTTCTCACTCACAGCCTCTCTATAGACCACATCACCCCAGTCCTCCAGAACCTCCATTGGCTTCCCATCACCTCCAGAATACAGTACAAGATCCTCATCATCACCTACTAAGCCCTCCATAATCTAGCTCCCTCCTACCTCACCGACCTTCTGCAGCCATACAATCCCACCCGCAACTTCCACTCCACCAATGCCAACCTCCTCACCCCTTTCACCAAACCCAAG